>NW_027316278.1:32917818-33112818 GCF_026437365.1 Eucyclogobius newberryi | reverse complement strand
GATTCTAAACATTGCAGTGCTGCTACATAAAACATAAATATAATACACAGAATAGTATAATAACATTTTATTTAAGTTGTATTTAACCAGGAGAATCCAGAAGAAAGAGTCCTGCCAATTAATTTTATACTAAACTAACCTATATAAATATGAGCTTAGCGTTGTTTAGCTTTGGACACTCCACTTGCACCCACCGTGGAAACATTGTGCGAATTCATTGAGCGAAAAACGCCCGATCTATGGTCACTTTATCGCTTTCAACCCCTGTTCAGAAATCCGAACACCGCTCGGTCGGTTGGTGGGGGATTTAATTAAACTCAAAAGAGGTGAGTGACTGACACGGCGGACGGGGAGGCCGCGGAAATCAATTGAGCGATGCAAATGAAGACCAAATCCTGGCCGTCCTTCCAGCGTTCCTCTGAGCGTTCCTCTCCAGCTGCAGCGTCCTGAACCCAGGGCGAGCTAGCGCGCTTTATCTTTATTCAGAAGATAAGCTAATGTGTTTTAAGCTCATTATTAAAATATGGGTCATTACGAAGGGATTGCCACTGGTTTGGATGTTCTTCACCGAGGCCTGTCACGCTTCCAATTACCGCCGACACCAAAAGCAAATCTTTATTCGGCAAACAGCAGTCACTTCATGATTTCTGCATGTTTGCGGATAACAAGCGGAGGAAAGAGCAGGGGCGGCCATGAGGCAATTAATTCTGAGGCGTGATTACCAAAAAAAATGAGCTATCAAAGGATTATATGATCATTCTCAAGCCATTATTCATTTTTAAAACAGTATTGTTTAAAAGAGGTCAGAAGTAGATTTATGTTGGTTATGATTTAGAAGGTAATCAAATACTTCAATTCTACAACTACAATTCATTTCTCCCTGTGGCCCTCAGAGGCAACTGTTGTTGTGATTTTGGGCCTTACAAAAATAAATTGATTTGATTTGATTTGATACAACGGCAAAACATCTCAGCAATCAAATTGCAGCAGTGTTATTGCTTTACCTGAAATAGTCCACAATATGGCATTAAACCTATCTATCTTCAATTTATTCAATGAATAGTGTATTTATTTAAGTTTATGTTTATACTTTGGTAAATGTGCCTTTTTATTGCCTCACCACAGATCTGACTTGTAACTTCTCTATGAAGACAAGCAGGCCACGCCCGGAATGAGATGACTCCAGCACCAAGTAATAGTAGTAGTAGTAGTAGTAATAGTAACAGTAGCAGTAGTAATAGTAAAAGTAATAGTAACAGTAGAAATAGTAGTAGTAGTAGTAGTAGTAGTAGAAGTAATACTAGTAATAAAAGCAGTAGTAATAGTAAAAGTAATAGTAATAGTAGAAGTAGCATTAGTATTAGCATTAGTAGTACAGTGTACAGTAAAAGTAGTAATAGTAGTAGTAATAGCAAAAGTAATGGTAAAGGTAATAGTAGTAGTAGTGCTAGTAGTAGTGCTAGTAGTAGTAGTAGTAGTAGTAGTAGTAGTAGTAGTAACAATAATAGTAAAAGTAATATAATATTAATGTAATAGTAATAGCAATAACAATAGTAATGGTAATATTGTAGAAAAAGCTTCAGTTGTAGTCATCTGGACTCTGGAAAAATTAGCTTTAATTAACTAAATGAACTGAGTCCAGATGACCACAACTGAAGCTTTTTCTACAATGGAACACGCCTGGACGAATGAGGGATTACACCGACAGTAATGGTAATAGTAGTAGTAGTAGTAGTAGTAGTAATAGCAGTAGTAGCAGTAGTAGTAATATTAGTAGTAGCAGTAGTAGTAATAGTCACTGATGTGAGGAATACTTCATATGCATTTAGTTACAGAATACTGACTACCTGCATTAACATGTATTTCATAATGTATACTGCTACATGGTCCAATCAGAGCGCTGTATTCTGAATACTTGAGTTTCATGATGTCATCCTCTTGAGTAGAAACGTGATGTAGGATTAAGGTTTTTTATGCATTTATTTATCACTCGAGGAAAAGTGGTGTTCTAGTTTTCTTTGTTCTGCATGCTCATGATAATTCCTTACACAAATGCACTTTCAGGCATGTCAGAAGTGACCTTTGAGTTAGTCGGCGATTGCTCTAACCACTGAGCCACTGATCAAGTACTGCAAAGATTTATTGGTAAAACTTTAAAATAACTACACGTACTCCTGCCTTAAAAGAGCACGTACAATTACTAAGAATGATTCAGTCTAAGGAACTATTTAACTACGAGCCCAATGGTTTTCAAACCTTTCACACCAAGTACCACTAGACCTATGCTGGGTCTAAAATTACTAGTTTTAACAAAGAGACCAAAAAGTGGTTAAATATCAGCACTGTGGAAGACCCGACATGCTCAAAATGGCGCCTCTTTGCTTCTAAAACCGCCTCATTTCTCTGTTATATAAATCTCAGTCATTATTGACTTGCGATGCTTGTGTGTTAGCCCCACGAGCCCCAATTATTGTTTTATATGAATGTGAATATTTATATCACGTTCAGCAGGGCATCCCGGTGCTTCTAAATAGGAAAGAAAACTGCAATAAAAATAATTATTAATGTGCCTGGATGATGATTTAATGCCCCTTTATATATCATTTAAATGCAAGCTTGATGAATCAAATTGTAATTGCTTTTCGAAATGTGTTTGAAGTAATTAAAGGACAAGAACCATCACAGCCATAGCTCAACTTTATTATTTGCGGCTCGCGTAATGACAGGCCGTATGAGGAAATGAGCTGGTGGCCGCTTTTAAATGAAGATAAGTTATAGTTCTCTTAAGTTCGGGAACGGGACGAGAGAGTTAAGTGCATTCCTCTAAGTTTAAGTTCAATACATATGGACGACATGGCTCTGTGATGAATCCACGGTATAAAAATGTATCTATGTATTGTTTCTTGATCATGTTTTCTATTTTGGGCACCACTTTTGGCCTCCGTGAACCTCTCCAACTGCTGCGTTCGAGCTTGGTTCCAATTCGACCGACGGGAACAATCGCATGGCCTCATTTTGTCGAAGTCAAAGACGAAGCTCCCAAACGAAAGCAAGAGAAGGAGAAAGAAAAAACACAATAAGGACTGAAAGAGCAGAAGGAAGCATTTTTTCTCCCAACTACAGTAGATTTAATATAAGTTTGATTGCTTGCTCCGCTGTTGTGACGCTTTTCCCAATCAGCTTGAAGTATCCGTCGGAGCGTTCCGCCTTTTCGCCGAGAGCTTTCGCCGAGAGCCGTCCCAGATTGCTCGTGTGTAGAAGCTCTCAGAGTACTCACATCAGCACGCTTTCGTCGGTTTAGCGGTTTAGAGCTTTTCGTGCAGATCAACGGTCGATCTCCGCCATCTCGACGGAACAGGAGGGGCAGGGGGCCTGATCGCGACACAATGGAACGATCAGATGTCAGTCGGGGGTCAGCGCACACGAGATTATGGGATTGCCCAGAAAAAGAAACTATGGGCAAACAAAGCAGGCGGTGTTCCTTAAATGTACTGTACGTGCTGAACGGTTGCACAAACTCACTTTGTCGGCCTATAGCGGCCTTCGATCTTTGCCGCACAACCAATCAAATCTCAAGCAAATCATAAAGGAACTCTGCCTTTCATCAGTTTTTTTCCCCGTTGCAACCCTCCTCTCGCTCATCTCCACCACAGCGAACATGCTCTATCTTCTATCCATGGGTTTCGAGTGATGAAGAGCTAGTAACGTCGCCACAGCAATGAACAATTCAAGACATATTGTATCTTTTGAATGGGTAAAAGTCCTCAAAGTAGCTCCTAAAACCGGGAAGCTGAAACCCAAGAATTGAACTTACTCAGGAAGTAGCCACAAGCTCCACCATTGTAATTTATGTTGTGTGATTTTGAAACTACAAATCGTTGTTTATTTTTGCAGCTTTAATAATTAAAATATATTTATATATATATATATATATATATATATATATATATATATATATATATATATATATATATATATATATATATATATTAACACAATTGCCTCTAATGAACTCAACACTTTGAATTCCATGGTTTTGGAAGTCAATTCCTATTGTTTTCCCATTGACATAGAAAAGCAAAGGCAAAAAGGAGGCTAACCAGCTACTGTCCATAACGCAATTAACTTCTGCCCAAAAAAACATTTTGATGAAAAGAAAACACATTGAAAACTAAAAATTCAGTGATGTTTTATTAACTATGTGGATTATAAAGTTTCAATAACAGACTTTATAAAAGTGTAGGTCTTGAGCTCATTAGTTACCACACATTAGCCCAGAGCAAACTTCCTAAGTGGAAAAGATAGATGGATAAATATAGTATATTTAATTATATCCATAAAAAATGTACTTCAACGGACCATTGTTGAGCTGCAACATTCCACACAATATATTTAGTTCAATCTGCATGTGGTGTGTTTGATCATAGCTCCCAGTCTAATTGAATCACTTTGCACATATCATATTGTTTTCTGTGAGCTGTTGGAAACAAAAGCAGAATAAAGTGGGGTCACTGCTGGTGGCACATCCACAGCCAAATGTTCATTATATTAATACGGAGGGCAAACTGTTTCCACTGGTCGTCTTAACACACGTTCCCAGTGAACAATGTCCACCGAACCCCATCACCTTCCCAGCCACTGGCTTGTAATCACTGATAATTGGACACAAGCAGCATGTACAATAGAACCACTGATTAAAGCTAATTAAAAATGGGAGCTGTGAGGGGCCATTCTGTTATGCTCCACTGGATACTTGACCGTCTGACCTTGCCATTGTGTTAGAGCCTTTTAAGGCCATAGAAATGAAAGATGTAGAAATCAAGCATGTCATTTGACGAAATAAGCAGTCACAGCCGGACTCACTTTTGAAGGAAGAAAACATGTCAAAAATGAATAGCATAGAATTATCGTGAATCAAAGTCTTTACACAGCGTCTGGCAGGATGATTAGGTCCTGGCTGTCACTCAAGTTGGATTCCTGGTTCAAAAGAGTGTTATACAATAGGCCGATGAGATGCAATGCTAATTCGTTAATTTATTTCCACTTGCTGTTTTCAATGGGATCAGAATTTCAGCATAACCTGGAAGAAGCCAATTAATATTGCAGTTCAAATAATGTTAGGGATCATCTCAAAATGGGTTGAAGCTGAAAAGACGTAATTTTTTTCGTCTCTCTCTGGACCCCCTCCCTCCCTCAAAAGACGAAAGACTGGCTTCACATAAAATATTAACACGTTGATAAAACGATAGTAGCTTGATAGACCCTGCTCACCTTCAGTCCCTGAACATCCTTTGATGTGTTTATCAGTAGAAGTTATGAATTCTCCAAATAATGTCACCTGTTGCGCATGTTTGTTTACTCAATCCACATGGTCCACGGCGCGCCGTGGCCAGCGCGGGGAGCGGGGCGGGTGCTTCCTCACAAGGGCCACTGCGCGCCGTGATCACAACGCACCATGCGGACGGGCCGCGGTGCGCGCACGGGACACGCGGTGCGCGCACGGGACGCACGGCCCGCGCACAGGTCGCGCGCGGCCCGCGGTGCGCCGTGCTCCTGCGTACACACTCCCCGTGCTCCGCGCCGCACCCGCCGCCTAATGTTGGCCTAATGCTCGTTGCTGAGAGAGTTTTTTAGCATTTCCCCCCGACGAAAAATATTACGTCTTTTCAGCTTCAACCCATTTTGAGATGATCCCTTAGCATAGTGTTATAAATCTGAAATGGCTTGAGAAGAGGAGGGACTTTTAGCTAGTGTGTCTGCATCTGAGTGACACATTGGGCCAATCACAGCACGACCAAACTGAACAGTGTCGATGGTCAAACTATATATCTGTCTAATGACAAAGGAACACAAGGGTTAAAAGTTCACAGAAGCTGACTTTGATTTATATGTCGCCCTTAAGGATGTAATTTGTTTCTATGGATCTAATAAGCAGGAAGAATATTACACTCCTAATAACGTTATGGAGTTTTGGAATGGCTCATGTCGAAATCGCTTGGGAAGAGGAAGGACCTTTTTACCATCTGATTGGATCAAGTATGACACATTTATCCCATTATAGTATCAGTCTCCAACAAAACTGAACAGGTTCGATTGCAAAACAAAACATTATGTGTAAATGTGTAAAATGTGTCTTTTTGTTTCTCCACCATGTTGTTCACCAGGTTGCCAAAAAGAGATATTTTTATTGAACAAACTTAAAAAGTGCAAGGTTTGCTCCAAGGTTAGCATGACATTTATAGTTACATGCATATTTACTTTATTGCTAATGCATTTCAACAGATTTCTGATGAATTTTAAATCATACAATCTCATTATTTGTGATTGTGATAGTCCGTTCAGCGTCTTTACACTCATGGAAAGATTAGACTGAACGGGTTGAGCCCCACTGAAGGACACGCTGCGCAGCTTTAACCCAAGAATAAGACAGAGATTGAGGGTTAGCACTTGCGGGCGGGCGGGGGGGCCGGAGTGTGATGTCTCCACTTTCCCCCCATAGTGCGGTGTCAGCAGTGCCGTGAGTGACGAGCGGAGAGCGCGCTTCCTCGTGCGGACGGACGGGGGAGATTGTTACGCCGCAGCTGTCAGAGAAGATGAAGAAAGGAAGGTCCGGTTCGCCTCTTTTTCACTGACCACTCAAGCGGGCGCGCTCTACAAACGGTCAAGCCAGTTCTAAATGAGAGTCAGTAACTACAGTCCAGGGCATTGTGCATTGTGGAGTCATTGTGTCCACTGAACTCTGCATGAACAGGGGCCAAACATACACGAAAAGGGTTTGATTTGAGAGCTCATGAAAATGGATGGCATTCAGTAGTTATTTGCTTCAAAGGATGGATGGATCGAGTAGTTATATGAATGTATTTACTGGACAATGTGGGTTACTGTCTTTGTATTTGTCCATTGTGGGATAGAAACAGCCTCATTTAAAGAAGGTAAACAGCATGATGTACATTAGTTAGAAAATGTTTGTTGTAGTTGTTGAGAAGAGCATCCCAACAACTACAACAAACATTTTATGAAAGAAAAGGGCAAGAATCAAAACAGTTACACTGAATCAAACGTTTAATCCATGTCAGTACAATTCTAATACAGATAACAGAGCGCTTACCAAATCTGTCCCTTGTCGAATGTGACGGCGACTTACACGGGCACTCCGGACTGCGCCCTTTCCCTGGGCACTCGTATATTTTATAACATTTCAATATAAGGCATAATATGAAGGGCTCTTTGGTCTTCTCCTCTGCACTTTTCCAGTTTCGCACAGTGATGTTCTTGAGCTCGTCTGCAGCTTCCTTATCTAGGAATGTGGTCTGTGTGAGGCCCCTTCACAGTTTCAGCACACTTAGAATGACTAAGTTTAAATCAATCTAGCAAGTTAATATAGTTGGTATTCCCTTATTATATCAAAGTACAGTTTTAATACAATCTAGTAAAGTTAATATTTGGTATTCGCTTCACATTGGATTAAAATAAAATTGTGACTGTTTACAAAGCTAAATTTGATTAATTCTACTGTCAAAAAATACAATGTTGACGATGTTAAATGATAAACACTTCCATAAAAAAAACTGAAAAAAAAAAAAGAAGTGTGCTTTGCCAACCAACGAGGACCCTGCCCACTGAGCTACCAACGAGGACCCTGCCCACTGAGCTATTGCCGGCAATGAAACCACACAAGTTTGTTGTACAGTTAATACATTTATCATCATCAATATTTCTGACAATCTGATGATAAAGCTAGTAGTTTGCATTAGTTGTAGCACCACCAGTGTTTAAGAAATTGGTTAAAAGCTCTGGACTGACATTTGTGTGCTTGGCTCATTGATTCAGTACAAATTTGCAATGTTTTTTTAGTCCACAGTGATTTTTTCCCCCCTTGTAAGCCGCCACAATTGTCTCGACATGGATGGACCAGATCGGTTGTTAAAAACTGATCGATGAACGCGATTAAAAAGGATCATTACCGGGTCGATCTGGACGCTTTGCCTCTTATTACAATATGGACTACAATGTGCGATATTGGCAAAAGTTGCTTTCCAGTGTGAACTTTAATTTAACAACCCCATGCCTTTAACGCTTTTGCAACTTCTGAGAATCAATCGCAAAGCTCGAATGAAATACTCTAGATGAATATTTTACAACTACAATTTACATACACGTCAAGGTCAAGTGTAACAGTTATGTTTCTCCTGAGTCCTTCAAAAGTCAAAATATCTCAGAGAATTAGCGTCTTCATTCTGGAGGTTGCATCAGTGGATTCAGCTTTAGATAAACATTGCAGCATCACTGTGTCCTTTTGGTAAACCTGCAGCGGAGTGGGAATGGAAATTTGGTGGTCTGAATCAAAAACAATATATCCAGGTGATGTAAACATTTGAAACCTACATGGGAATTACAGAAATGTTACAATCAATGCAATGTCCTCCTTTGAGCTGTTTCCAAAGTTGTCCAAAGAAAGTGATGGACATGTTCTTGAGAAAAGGTGAAACATGACCCGTGTAACATTTCCACCATATTTAAATGTAACTTGTATTTATTTCAGAAGTGCATGCAAATTGTTTCAAAAAATCTTTATTTGAGAAGAGTTTAACAAGATTAGAACAAACAAACCATTTTGCTTGCTTGTATTTTGGCGCTTGTATTAAAGGACACATTATCGACATGCTTTTGTATTGTTATTGGTTTTAAACATATTCATTTACCTCTAGTTTGGCATTTCATGTTTTAGAACTTACAATTATCATCATTGATGTTATGGATCATCTCAAAATGGGTTGAAGCTGAAAAGACTTAATTTTTTTCGTCTCTCTCTGGACCCCCTCCCCCCCAAAAGACTTTGTCTGGCTTCACATAAAATTTTACGCGTTGATAAAACGATAGTAGCTTGATAGACCTGCTCACCTCTAGTGAACATCCCTGAACATCCTTTGGTAAGTTTATATTTAGAAGTTATGAACTCTCCAAATAATGTCACCTGTCGCACATGTTTGTTTACTCAATCCACATGGTCCACGGGCCCTAAGGGCCCTACGGCACAGCCCATTCAACCCAAACTGTGAGATGACCACATTGAGATAGTCTCAAGAGGATGAGAGGGTGAGAAACTAATGTTTCTTGTCAAAACCTGTAATTGTCAATTGCCTGAGTTTAGACCTTAGACATGTCAGAATGACAGAAGCAGTACACGTGCTTTTGTCTCAGTGAGAATCTCACGTCTTCTGTGATTGGCCGAAACCTCATGCGGGTTTGTTTTGTTTCCTTCTTCCGGTCAGTGCGTAGCACGTTACTAGAGCATAATCAATTGAAAATGTTCTGCGCCGCGTCTTGCAGAAAAAAAAGCTTTTCCAACTTTTCAGCACCAGCCGCGTTGGCGACGCCCGCCCCGCCCCTTGCGTGGGCCACGGTGCGCCGCGCTCCCGCGTGCGCTCCCGTAGCACCCGCGCACGTACCCGCCCCGCTCCTCGCACGCACTCGCCGCCTAATTTTGGCCCGATGCTCGTTGCAGTTTTTTAGCATTTCAGAACAATTACTGCAATTACAGCAACATTACAGCAAAAATATTAAGTCTTTTCAGCTTCAACTCATTTTGAGATGATCTCTTAGGATGCAATCTACTGGCAGCATAAAGAATTGCCAGGGGGAGATAAACAAAAGCTAGCTTTACCCCAACATGCTGATACAAGCATGCGGTTGCAATGAGTGTGAGTGATTTGAGGCTGGTGATGATTTATGGACTTAAAAACAGCATAGGAAACCTCGTCATCACAAATCAAGGTCATTTGAAACTGAGTGTGAATGAGGACCTCGTAAACACAAGCAACACAAGTGTGAATGACAATAAATATGACTTTTCGATGAGGGAAAGTACATTTTGCACATGTGTCCTCAAATCAGTACCAAATATAATTGGTCACTATATATGTATATGATGACAAATAAACATTTAAAAAACTTTAACACAGTAAACATGTTGAACAATTTCCCTGTACAGTTGTGCCCATAATTCCACTTTAAGTTTGAATTCTCTCTCCACACCCTCACCCTGTCTAAGCTCCGAACTTCCACACACCATTGTACCATTTCTGCAGCTTCAAACTGTCATCCTTGACCTTCTCCCCAGGTTAGCTCTCCACTTAGCGTCACGCGGAGTGGCAGCCACGCACCAATGAACAATCTCTGTCTCAAACCAGTGCTTAAGGCGGGCCAAGATTCCCACAGGATTTCTCCCGCAGCATGACAGGCAAAGACAGCGCTTTTTTTAAATGGGGGCCTTGATAAAAATATGCTTGTCTTGGCGTTGGGGTGGACAGTTCGCCCAAAAGGTTCTACTTCATTTAACTGACAGCTAATAAGAGCCAGAGAGGAGACCATTTATTAGTATTAGCGCTCCCGCGTCTTGCTCATTATCTGCTGCAGAACTCCCTGGAAAGCCATAGCGGGCAAGTCTCGCTGAAACCTGTTGGCGCTTTATGTTGCTAGGGTTTCCTGGGTGTACAAAAGTAATGAGTGCTAACCAAAATACTTACAGGGTAAAATGTGAAATATGAAGAGAATTGTTAGGGTTTTTTCATGACAACGTGTCAAGATATTTTGAAGGCGATCGGTTGGAATGGCTTTTGGATGGTTAAGGTCCACACCGAGAGGCCTAAGATAGAACATTTGACATTCAGTTCTTTTCATTAACAGAATGTCCTTTACATTCATACAAATTGTTCATGACCATTGTACATTTTGAGAATAATTGTACCCGCTTCCTTAAAAATATACTTCACCTGCCTCCATATAACCAAATAACTTTGTCGTCATCCATAAAGTCTTCCGCTAGGCTTTCTGTTTCCCGCAGCTCTAACCTCAGCTTCTTTCTACCTATATATTCATTTTTGCTCCTTTTTACTATATATTCACTCTCTCTCCCCTATATAGAAACTTGCATTTGCGTAATTATTCACTTGATATCCTGTAACACAATTCATGTCCTCACAGAATCTCACCAACCGTTTGAATGATATATGCATTGGATACTTTCACTTGCTTGAAAAACTATAATAAAATTGCCCAAAAAGTTTTCTAGCAAGCGCACAACTATGGTGACTTGCGCATTGGTTGAATTGATTGGTGTTATTCAAATGTGTACGCCAATATCACATTTTTATATATGCATGGGTTTAGATGTTGAATGGAAGTCTGAAAGTCTTATTTCCTTGTGGCGTGGACTGCCGATTTGTCCTGCCACGTATCAATCATAAAACCCACCTACTGCTCACCTGCAGCCGCGAGCGGCTCGTCCCACATTTCCGAGTGTCTAAGCGCATTGATCTATCATAATATAGTTCCCTCAGTGTACAGGACAAAATGAAGACGGACAAAGACAGTTCGAGCTGACGCAGAAGTGGACAGAAATCTACGGGAGACGAAATATGCGATGCGATCCGTCGCGCTAATAAACAAACGCACATGTGTGTTGTATCAGTCCGCACGGGGGAGTGCGCATGCGCACTTCCGCCTGCGTTCTCAAATCGCCATTACGCCTTTAAGCTTCTTATTTGTTTCGGCAAAATTTGGAGGACTTTTGCACGTTGAAAAGTGACAATATTTCCTTTGTTAATTGTGCAAAGATTTTAATAATGGAATAAAGGACAAATATAATGCAATCATTATGATGGTTAGTCATTAATCCCGTTTACGAGGTTGTCTTGCGCCGAGCCTCTGAAATCACTTGTTGTTTCCAAATTTCAAAGTTTAAATCCGATACAGTTTTCAAGCCCATAAACCATAACCAAACTCGTTGTGAGCATCTCTGCCATCAAATTGCGTCCATTACAACTGCTTTATTGTATTAGCATTTCTCCATGGTTCAATCCCACTGCGTGCTAACCCCAAATCAAGCAGAAAACAGCCACTGATGCATAGTAATGTGTGATTTCAATACATAGGCATTATTTTTCTTTTAAAACGTGAGATGCCGACCCAAAGGTACTCAGAAGGTCAATAACAAAACCAAGAAGGCATGCAATCTATCTATCCATCTTTAAAAGTATGTTATGGTTGTATAGTTGCACTTTCAATCGATGGACAGAAAGAAGAGGCTAATAGTTCTATTGTTACACATAGCTGGGACATCAAGATGATAGCGAGGAGAGAGTGCAAACATGAGTGATATTTATGATGATTGGTTGGTAGCAGCTTGGGATTGGCTGACGGCACCAGAAAAATGACAGGAAGCATGGATGAGTTAGCAATTCTACTCCCGTTTTTAAATCTGCTTTTCCATTTCAGTTTGACTGGTTTGGTCCTTGAAATAGAAAGAAGTAGTGCAAGATTATCCCGCTTAAGGGAGCTGAGCAAATTTTTTTCATGTAATAAAAGTTTTAGCATGTATGTTGTCGGTCGCTAGCATTAGCATAACAGCAGAACTCCACCGTGGCCTCTGAAAGTATGAAACACGCTTTTAAACTCATCACAGAAAATAATATAGTAATCATTTTAATGCTAGGAATGTGTTACGCAAACTAAATTATTACTTACTACTATTTTTCACAGTTTTAAGACTGAAAAACACCTTTAAAGTGCCATGACAGGTTGGATAAATCATTGAACTAAAATGTAGTTTAGATGAATATATTTTGAATTTTGCCATTCTGAGATCAATTATACAAATGTTATCCCAGAATTGCACATTTTTTAGGTTTCACTTCCTGTTTGTAATTGATGACATCATAGAAAGACAAATTACACAGCAAACACTGGGCAAAAACTCTTCTAATGTCACAAATGTTTTTTTGCAAATACTAATGTATGACAGCGACTGTTGAATTATGTCTAGAGAGTCAAAATTATTGTTTTTTTGTGTAAATTATGCATAAAATTTGACTTGAATGAGTGTCCCTAATGTCATGTCACTTCCTGTCATTTTCTACAGATTTTTCAATGTTTTCTCCACAAATACCTACTCAATTAATTCAAAACTACCATTTATATGTACAACAGGTACATACACCAAGTAAAGTCAAAATTAGACAATTGTAAAAGCCTGCCATACGCACTTTAAGCTTGAATATTCCCGGTATATTCTCAACAGTCAATCTGATGACGCCTAACCTTTCACAAAGTCTCGAATTTCCACTACGAGCGCACGTCTCAGTCTCGCCGGTCTGATCCGCTCCCTTTTAACAACCACGCAGCACAATCCCTCCGTGCAGACAAGACTAGCACTGTTCGTCAGCCAAGACCCGGCTTCTCGTCTCTCGCTCGGCTCCTCCTGCTCCGGGTGTCCAAGCTCGGCGGAGGCTTTGCTGGACCGAAACAAGAAAGTCTACAAGGATGTTTGGCAGCGCGCGTTGTGTCTCTTTTCCCCGTGGTGTGCGTTTGAAGTATCTCCTGATGTGCGGTTATTTATGCAGAGCCAGAGCGCAGGGAGGCACGCTGACCCAGATCCGGCAGACTTGAAAGCGGCTCGCTCATTGGCAAGTTAAACAGAGGGCAAAAGTACAACACAGAGGCCACGGTTGTGATACGACGTTTCCACCGGGCCCCTCACTTTCACAGTCTGAATGTAAACACGGTCGGGTTGAAAAGGATCAGATTGTTCAGCCGTAAAAAACAAATAATAATAAAGAGACACGGACATGAGGTTTTACGTACGTGGACGGAATACTCTGACTATGCTTGGTGTCCGATTATAGTCAGATTTCTCCATAGTCGGACCACTCGAAAAGCTGATTAGCTGGCAATGGGGGCTAAGTGGAGTTCAGGGGCCTCCAGTAATTTACAAATTTCATCGACAAGTTTAAATGTTTTTCAAATAAGGGTACAAGGTGATAATTAGCAGATATTTCACATTTGTCTGATGATTAAACCTCAACTACATGTTTTAAAGGACACGTATCATGCACATTTTACTTTTTGACCTTTTATGTACTTTCTAACAATTTCCCTAATCAAAAACTGTACCTTATGGGACAATTAAGTACATTTTGAGACTAATTGTGAACTGACAAATAAGTGAAGTACAGCAAACTCACGAAAAAAATAAATTGAACTTCACATTTTCAGGAGCCTGTGCTCAATACGAGCGTTCGTGGTCCTGTTGAAGAGAGTGTGAAACTGAAAAACAAAAGGACAAATCTGTTCATCTGTTGTAGTTTCAGCTAAGTCAGTGCTTTACGGTCAGACTGTGTCGAAACAAAGCTCAGAGTAGAGTCAGAGCAGTGTCTTCTGTTGGCTTGGTGATCACATGACTTGCAACGTATCAATATATAACTTTGCGGTTCAATTAAAGGTTTATGTCTTTAATACATTTCTTCTACGTCACTGCTTGCTGTGAAAAGTTTGGCGTGCAAACATGTCACATAAGGATAAAAGAATGGGAGCATAGTTTCATGTGCGCAGTGCTGTGATGAATGAGCCGTGACGAACTGGGTCAATCCAAGTCTGGGAAATAGTTTCTAATTTATGTCTGCGAAACGGGTTTGGGATATTTTTAATTCATCAGAATGGGAAAAGTAATTTATAGCTTTGCCTTTGTAGATCACTGGTGCAATGCCTCGCAGCCATGATTCCTTATATGATTTGAGCCGGATCAGACTCGCTACAAGATCCAATACTGACACTTTTACCCTCTCACTTCCCTTAAATGGAGTGGATTTGCAGCATGATGTTTTGTTGTCCTTTGTCCAACTTATTTTGGAAATGTTGCCAACTTCTGAGACTGTGATTGTAATAGTGCTGGGCGATACGACAAAATAATATCCAGCTTTTCTCTGATTTTCTAGGAGCCAGGTCGCAATTCATGATGATAAACTCAGTATCTTTATATTGCCTTGAAGTGGTGACTAACATCATCTGTTCTTCAAAAAGTTCACACTTCATTTGCCACCCACAGGCTTACAGTCTTACACAGGCCGACCAATGGTTTAGTTTAGATTATTGTTTGTTTGTCAGGGGCCATGTACAAACTCCACATCCAACAGATCAGTGAGTAGATGCAAAACAACTTTCTCCAGCTGAACACAGATAAGAATCATCGTCTTTGGCCACTAAACAAAGAGAAAGTGTTAGCAGTCACCTCCAGAGTCTCGCTCTAAAACCTACAGACTAAGTCCTGACTAGAACCAGGAAGTACCATCACATTAGTCATGTTCTCAGGTCTCTGCACTGGCCCCTGTGGCTCAGAGAATAGACTTTAAAGCAGCTCTGCTTGTGTACAAGTCTCTCCATGGCCTAGCACCAAAGTACATCTCGGACATGTTAGTGCCATATGAACAATCTCAGACTCTGAAGACCTCAGGGACCGGCCTCCTGCTGGTGCCCAGAGTCAGGACTAAACATGGACCAGCCTCCTGCTGGTGCCAGAGTCAGGACTAAACATGGACCAGCCTCCTGCTGGTGCCAGAGTCAGGACTAAACATGGACCAGCCTCCTGCTGGTGCCAGAGTCAGGACTAAACATGGGGAATCTGCGCTTTAGTTTTATGCAGCTAAAATCTGGACCGGTCTTCCTGAAGACAGGCTTCTACTCTGACAATGTTCAAATCAAAGCTAAAAACTGTTGAGCTGTGCATATGTCTGAAATGCTTTTCTTTCTACTCTTCTCTTCTAGGTCTTAAACTGTTGTGATTTCTGGCATGTCTGATTTGAATGCATTCTCTCCTGTTGTGTGAACCACTTTGAATGGCCCTGTGTACAAATTGTGCTCTACAAATAATCTTGCCTTGCCTTGTCTTGTCTACAAACACATTCATCTTATAATAGCAAAAGGACAGCAGAAGCATTTGCACTCATGCATTGTATGATTTATGGTGAAGAATTTATTGGGATTTAAACATTCAAAATTTGTACATGTACTGAGATTGATACTATGAATATTTAATGTTGGAAGGTCACTTTATTATTGGTCCTGCCTCATGCAGGCCAGGTTCCATTCCATTTCATCCATTTATCCAAACATCTGTCTTCATCATATCTTCATCCATCCGCCGGGGGTTCTGAGCGTTCGATGGCGAGCTGCCCAGGATCTATGACCAAAATATAAGTGCCCCACCTTCTACAGTGCGGTTGGTTCTGCTGTTGCCTGCTCCACTCATGCTACACCTTATTCTGCCACCAAAGAACTCTGGAACATTCACATAAACAATAATTCAGGATTCACTTGAACAAATGATAACAAATATTAACTTTGGAATATAAGTTCTATCAGCCAGTTAACAAAACCGTAATTAGCACATGCCACATATGCAAACAACATGGACAAACGAAGCATGCTATTGACATACGGTTACGATACGGAATTAATATTGACAAAATTATATTGCCATATCATCTAATTCAATTAATTTTAAATCATTGAGTTTGTTGTATAAGCAGGAAGTCAATTTAATGTAATATTGTTTGCTGCACACCAGACATTTTGAATGGCATATCATATGGTAATGAGTGGGTGGTCTTTTCCTATAAGATGCACCAGTTTACAGTGTTGTGGGCGCATATGGGAACTAAATGTAACTAAAGTGACCACAGCCCACCGGTAATGGGGCTCTGGCAGAACAACGCGCTTCGTAATGATCATAATGAGCACAGTCTGGTCACAATTACACCCCAGTAACACGCATGACGAGAGGGTGCGCCAAATCTACATTAAACACAAGAAGGAGCTCAAGGCAAATGCGTTTCCTCCTTAAAGATGCATCATGTGACTTTTCTCGAGGGTTTGCCGCCTGCTTGTCTCTATGGAGATGCTTTGCTTGGTACGTTCCACAGTATGACATAAAACATATATATTGTGGTCTCATTTTTTGTAGTAGTACAGTTGTAGCGTGAAAGGGGAAGACAGCAACCACATGTGCAATGCCACCAGTGAAGCACATGGAAGTCAATCAGAGTGCACTAAATGACATCCATAGTGCACATAAATATGAACATTTTGTGTGCAACAGACAATATCTGTATTTACTGTTAGCACAATTATTGAGAGCAAAAAAAAGTTAGCCTGATGCTAAGTTGAGCAAAAAAAAGGAAAACAAAGGAAACTGGATCTGGAGTAAGGTTAAGATACATTTTATTGTCCCCGTAGGGAGATTTCTCCTGTGCATTTGAGCCTCCTTCAGAGCATCGCCTCAGGGGCCATGATCGCAGCAGTGCAGCCCCCGGGGACCCAGCTCCAGATCTTTGTGCTCAGGAAACCAGCACAAACCTTGAGAGCACCATGCAAACTCCACACAGAAAGGCCCGGTCCGGACTGGGAGTCAAACCCAACCTTCTTTGTATGAGTGAGGCGAATAGTATTGTATAGTGTTGAAAATATAACATTTAAAAAACGCTGTGCAGACATTTTTCCCCAATAATCCAACATTATTAAAACTAAGACAGCAAGAATGCAAACATCTATTTAATTTAAAAGCTAAAATAAGTAAGTAAAGGAAACTCAAGCTTCGAGATTCTTTATTTTGTCTCGAAGGAGATTTGTCTTAGTCTTACAAGCTGAACAAATACATGTCAGACAGATATAGAACCTGACATACATACCAGACTAATACATCAACATAAACCATCACCGCTCTGCTCTATGGCCTGAATTTAGGGACTCAATGCTACTCACATCTGATTAGGGCACAAACATATTCTCAATACTGCCCTTAGCTTAACCCCTCCTCCCCCTGCTCCAGGACAATACCAAAGCCTGTGTGATCAGCAAAGGAAAGATGTCTTCTTCTGAATATTTACAACTATAAGCCCTAAATCTCTTGCCGTTAAATCGATTGCCAGGCGGGATATCGCGGACCACGGATACGCGGGCGTTAGTGTCACCGGCCCTCCCGCACTAATGAGCCGATTTAGCCTCAGCCATCAAGAATCCAAAGTGTGTCCATCAATGCGATTTAAGACTTCAGAATCGACCACAAGATTCATCGCCCACGACCAGCAACCCACCACCAGCGCCGTCGCGCTCCGTGAGGCAGACGAATTGAACAAATGCACTTCATAATTTATAGATGGGAGCAAACAGGAGCAGCTGGCTTCCGACACCGAGACATTTCCACTTTTAGCCGAAACGTGTTCTCTTGGATACAGCTTGGGACGGTAGCTCTCCTCGCGGGCTCGCTCTGATTTGATGTTAAGCAAAGGTTTTGGGGAGGCTGCAAATTGGTCGTTTTGGAAGATAAAGTTTAGTAGGGGGAGAACAAAAGAGCAGGTCGGATACACGGGAGGTTTGACGCACAAAAATAAAGGAAACTGTGGGCTTGGTTTGTTGAACTTCAAATAGAATCGCAAGACTTGCGTTTCTTATTGTAACGGTTGTCAAATGGTCAATAAAACCGCATGGCTACCGATAGTAAAATGTATAGCTTTCACAGTATAATGCTTTCTTTTGCCCTTTTACCAACAAGGTGCAGGTTTTGGGCTGGTTTGGCGACAGTTCCATGATGGTGCATGTGCTGTGCGGTGTCACAAACCAGCACCGTCAAATCTCAGACATCCCAGCAAACGGAAGTAAACACAACAAAACCAAAAAGACATGGGATTTGCCCAAAGAATAAAGAATCTGTCCCAGTGTCGGGTAATATTGAAGTCTTTTACATTGTTTTTTCACATAAATGTCAACAGTTATTTCACTCTAGCCCTTGATTATCGTCCCTGTCATCTATTGTCTTGTTATTGCTTTTTTGCAGCAGCAGCCTGAAGTATTTCACATGTATCCATCAATCGTTTCCATTGTTGGAGTTTTACATCCGCAATATATTGTTTTATAGCCTGTGGTCCACTGCACAATTGTTGTTCTCTTTTAAGCTTTCTGGATGTCACACTACAAGACGAGTGGGATTTAAGTGCTAAAATAGAACGACAAACAAGCGATCACAATCTACGGTCACAAGAGCGCGGGACAAATGACTGTGGCCTTGATGCGGCAGTGCATTAACCAAACGCACACTGGTATCTGAGCATAACAAACACAGCCACATGACAGCGCTTTTACACAAACGCCAAAGAGTTATGAAGACGTAAGTAAGACGTCTCCACTCTGGCCTGGCTCACGTCTTTTCAGCGTTCTGTAAACTCAAAACGCACGCGGCTCTCCCGCTGTTCCATCACAAAGTGTCGCTAAATAATTACATATATTCATAAAACCCACGCTTCTGTACATTTCCTCGTTTTCTTGTTTTGGATTGGACAAAACCGCTCCAAAACCGCACGTTATGACAACCAATAACATGTCGGGAAACACTTTAATCTCTTTTTTTAGCCAATCCTAGTGTACAATTCCTCGTCGTGCTCGCGTTTACACAAACAAACGAGTAAAACTTAGCAGCTTCTATGAATGAAACGAGAGAGCAGAGTCTGTGTAATCACCGCCGCGGCTCGTTAATTTACTATGAGCCGCGGTGGTGATTAAACAGACTCTGCTCTCTCGTTACATCGACAGTAACTAACAGCGTTATGGCAGAGGAAAGTTACTGATAAAAAATACCAACTGAGAATGAACACGCCCCTAATGCCAAAGGAACTCGAGGCTAAAATTCTTGGGTAGAATTTGTTGTTTTTACGATTTTCTAATTTAGACTTTATTTGGTGTATTTATACCTGTCGTACATATAAATCATAGTTTTACACCAATTGAGTAGGTATTTGTGGAGACAATGCTGAAAAATCTGTAGAAAATGACAGGAAGTGACATCACACCAGGGACACACATTCCAGTGTATGCAGAATTTACACAAAAAATATACTTTTTTGACACTCTAAATATGCAACATTAGATGAGTTTTTGCCCAGTTTTTGCTGGGTAATTTCCTAGTGTGATGTCATTGATTACAAACAGGAAGTGAAATTATAAACCTAAAAAATGTGATGAAATTTTTATAATTATTTGTAAAATTCCAAACACATTTATCTTATCTGCATTTTAGTTCAATGAGTCATCCGACCTGTAGATGGCACACAAGTCTTTTCTGTCAATAAAAATAAGCTAAAAGAGTTTTTCAGTCACAAAAGCACACTGTGTAAAGATAACAAAAACACGATTATATAATCCAACATTTTTTCTTGCTTCATATTTTTCTTTCAAAATCTCCCTGTTACATAGGCCCCGCCCCCAATCAGAAAAGAAGGAATATCATGAACGCAACCTATCCATACGTGTGAGCTTCTAGTTTTCTCGAGCACATTTTGCCATTCAAATGCTTCAGACTGTTTGATTTCGATTGTTGATTTGTTTTGCTTTTTCCATCGATCTGGTGGAAAAAAAAAGCCAGTCCGTTAAGTCTCAGCCTCTCGTCCAACTAAAAAAAAACACTTTAGACATTGAGGAGAAGCTCAAACGCCGCTTAACTCCCACGTGCTAATGAACCGATACATAATGCATTAGCTCTGCATTCCCCGTGTGGAAAGAGCGCAATGCAACATTGTTTACCGTGAACGCCACTCATTGCACCACAATTAACGGTCTCGGCAACAAGGCATAATGTGCGCTGATTAGCAAATGAAATAAGAAGCACAATTGCAAGTAATGTCAAAAAACAAAAAGGGATCATAATAAGAGGGGTTTGGAATGAATTTGGCACAAGCTGAAATGTCTCTTTGTGGAAATTATGAACGCTTACTAATGATGGCAGATATGGTTGAAATGGGATATTGGAAAACGCTGATGAATGTTTTTGTATCAACCATAAAAGACAAGCTTATGATAATAAAGTCTGGAGTTTCTAATTGGATTTGGCTGTATTTACAGTTTTGGTCATTTTGAATATGCTTGACAAGTGTTTACATTATATTAAAACTGTCTGCTTTGTTTAGTGTGATATATAATGTAATAGTTAAGGCAACAATTGGCTTAAAAGAGACGATAGAGCAGAAGATTAAAGTGCCCCCTACAGGTTGGATGACTCATTGAACTAAAATGCAGAATATATTTTTAATTTAGCTAAAAAAAATAAAGAATGTATCAAAGAATAGCACATTTTTAGGTTTATAATTTCACTTCACACTAGGAAACCACTAGGACCCAGCAAACACTGAGCCAAAACTCATTTCATGTCATAATAATTGTTATTATTTGACAAATACAAATATTGAAAGTTGTTTTGTGTGAGTAATTTATGCATACACTTTGACTGGAATGAACGTCCCAAGTGTGATGTCACTTCCTGTCATTTTCTACATATTTTTTAAAGTTTTCTTCACAAATACCTACTCGATTGGTGTAAAATTATTATTTATATGTACAACCGGTATAAATACACCACATTATGTCAAAATTAGAAGATCGTAAGAACCTTTCATTCGCCCTTTAATTGTTTGGCCATAAATATCAACAATTAAATGCTTTTTTTATTATTCATACAAAAGAATAAGTAATAATTATTGGATGGAAAGAAATGTGTAAAATTGTATTTGAGCTTCACAAAAATAATAATTTGACATCCAGTAAGTAATATATCTGTAGACAAAATGAAAAATCATTGTGGGATTAGCATTTCTGGAAGTAATTATCCTAAAATCTATGATTTTGTCCTCATTAAAAATGCTAAATGTCTACCCTAATCTCATCTCAAATAAAGACATGATGTAAAATACAAATGTCTTTAAAGCAGGGTCTCACATGCATCTGAGTGGTTTTCATTTGCATAATCAAATATTCAGAGGTTAATCCCAGTTCCTCAATTGAAATCACATTATGTTCCATTTCAGTTTGGCCTCCAGACGCCTTCATTTGGAAATTCAGAAAATATCTGTTAACAAACTATTAAAGGATCCATTTTGATAAACCGAAATAATAAAACGAGAAAAGCACAATATTGAAAAACATGTCACAAATTTTATCATGCCCAAAATGAATGAATACATTTATTGGTCGCACTAATTTAACAATAACAAAACAGTCCCGGATTTTGAAAGAGATATTTATTTTTGTGGAAGACTGACTGTGATTGTTAAAACACTGCACAATGAGAATATTGGAATAATGGACATTATAACTATTATTATAGAATTATTGTGACCCAGTGGAATAGTATTATATATATATATATATATATAGAGAGAGAGAGAGAGAGAGAATTTTTGGGTCTGAAATTATATGTTTTTCCAATATTTTCAAGTGAATTGCACATATAAATATGTATTACCGGTAACATGCACTGCCCCTAAAATAAATCAAATAAATCAAATAAATCAAATAAATTAAATAAATTAAATAAATTAAATAAATTAAATAAATTAAATAAATTAAATAAATTAAATACATTAAATACATTAAATACATTAAATAAATTAAATAAGAATAAAAAAATAAACCTGTTTTCATTTATCTTTTTCCTGTTCCTTTCATTCACGCTAATATAGACAATGCCCATAAACTCATTGCGACCCATGTTTATATATTTTGATGTATTTATCTTTGTAGCGCTTGTCTGTTTTATTTGAAATACTAAATCAAATGGCATGGACAATAAAATAATCCAAATCTCCAGCTTTTTAATTTCTCATTTTAAAGACTATAACGTGGGTTTCCTTCTCCTCCCTCTGTGCGTCCCTCGCTCTGCGCCCAATTAGACCCATTTCCAGGTGCCACTTTGAGCCGTCTCTCGCTGCACCGTCCCTTTAAGCTCATGAGGACAAAATGGTGACAGGTCGTCTCTGTGCCCTGTCCCGGAAAAGTGCGGAAAGGGCAGAAACAGAACCTCTGATCATTCGGCAAAAGACTGTCCCTCTCTCTCTCTCTCTCTCTCTCTCTCTCTCTCTCTCTCTCTCTCTCTTTCAGTCACTCCTCAATGCCTCCTCTCATCCCTTTCTTTATCCTTCTTTCTCTCTTGTTGCTTCTCCCCAATCATGCAATTCTGTCTCCTTGTCTCTCTCTTTCTCCTTCTCTTTATGTCTCTCTCTTTCTTCTTCTCTTTATGTCTCTTCCTCTCTCCTTCTCTCTGCCTCCTTCCTCTTTATGTCTCTCCCTCTCTCCTTCTCTCTGCCTCCTTCCTCCTTCTCACTCTCTTTATCTCTCTCCTTCTCTCTACCTCCTTCCTCCTTCTCATTCTCTTCATCTCTCTCCCGCTCTCTGCCTCCTTCCTCCTTCTCATTCTCTTCATCTCTCTCCCGCTCTCTGCCTCCTTCCTCCTTCTCTGTATGTCTCCTTTGGTCCCTGGCTCCTTTTCTAGCCCGCCTTCTCTCTGTCATTTCTCTTATGTCTCTTTCTCTCTTCTTCCTCTTTCTCCTTCTCTCTCCCTTATGTCTCCTTCACTTGTGTATGTCTTTTTTTACACTCCCTCTCTCTCCTTGACTCATTGCTTCTGTGTGTCTCTCTCACTCCATCTCTCTCTTCCTCTCTTTACTCCTCACACCTGCTCTCTTCTCCCTCTTTCACCCTCTCTCGCTCTTCTACCTCTCACTCCTTCTCTCTCACCTGCTCTCGCTCTTCTACCTCTCACTCCTTCTCTCTCACCTGCTCTCGCTCTTCTACCTCTCACTCCTTCTCTCTCCTCCCTCTTTCACCTACTCTCACTGCTCTCTCGTCCCTCTTACACTTTCTCTCGCTCCTCTACCTCTCTCCTCCCTCTTTCATCTTCTCTCACACCTCTACCTCTCAAGCCTTCTCCCTCCTCCCTCTTTCACCTTCTCTTTCTCATCTTCCTCTCACCTTCTTTCTCATCCCTCTCTTTCACCATCTCTCATCCCTACCCCTTTTTTTTCTGACCTCGCTGCCTCTTTTTCATTTTTATTCAACAGAACAGAAAACAACTCCCTCCACCTCTGTCACCTTTCCTCCCCCTCTCCCCCACTCCCTCTGTCTCCTCCCTTCCTTCCTACACTAGTCCCTCTCTCCTCACCCGCCCTACATGGTAACAGGAGGCCTGATTGGAGCGGACAGGCTGCCTCGATGCGTGCCAGCCCCCTGACTCTCTGCCACACGTGCCCTGGCAGGACACGAATCTGCAGCCGGTGATTGGCAGCCGAGACGGTGGCGCAGAGATTGCCCCAGAACACCCGAGCGATGGAGGGGAGCGCCCGGCTGGTAAGGGCTGCCCACATGTCAGGGAGTTGTAATCACCTCCCACTAAGCCTTTCAGCGCGAAGCAGGAGGGAGGAGAACATGCCAGTGACGGACAGGACGGCGGGTCAGAGGAGCAGGCTCATAAAGGGAGGAGGGGAAAGATGAAGGGTTTGAGGGGATGAAGTGTGATATAGAGGAGCCCTTGTTTGGGGAACATATACAAAGACTTTTAATATTCAACCTGAAGAAAAATACTTTTAATATTCAACTCTACTGATATATGTACTGTGCCATAAAAACACATTTCAACTGAATATGTGACATTTATAGGATTTCCATAACACTATCTAGACCATTGCCTGTACACCCTGATCACTGTTTATGATATTATTTTTTATACTAAATCATTTCTAAGAATATATGAATTGCCACTGGACTTTGTGACAGTTTTTGTTTCCCAGTAATTACAGATACTAAACATAAACCAGGTCAAAACAGCTGCAATCTGACAGTTCAACAGTCATTTTTACCGTAGAATTCTGACTTCTCTCCAGCTATCATTATATTATATAATCTAATATAGTTTAAGTCTGACCTGGAGAAAGGTCAGAATTCTATAGTAGAATTTGCAGTTTCATTGTCAGATTGCAGATTTGCTGACCTGGGTTATGGTTCACGTCTCTGTAATTACTGGGACTATCCACATGAAACAAAATCACAACATTCAACATATTCTTTGTCATAAAACAAATGAACAAAAGTCAATATTTTTTTCTGTCAATGGCCTCGGGAAGTAGCGCCATTACTCAACTCCAAAGATGTGCTTGTTGTCAGCTGAAAGGATATTACGCCATGAGATGAACCTATTTCTTACAAAAACATGGATTCTCCCACAGAGTTACCTCCAGTAGATCCCTGCACACCTTCTGATATCAAGACTTCATCAAATTCAAGGACGTGAACGCAACGATACCCATCCGTCTATCTGAGAACCATCAACTCTAATGCAAATGCAAGCGCCACGTCCCAATTACAGAGATGACCCTAAACTCTCTTTAGGCCCGACTGACATCTGCCTCATTAGAACCGTAGACCCGACCGTACACCCGGCCCCTGCCTCCGCTCTATCCCCTTCAGTGCACCCTCTGATGGGGCCGCCCTGCTCCAGAGCTCGCCCCTCACCTATTATTGATGAGACCCGAGGTGAACGGCATAAGAATGGGGCGGTCGGAGTGGCATTTGGAGGTTATAAGCACCCGATGTTTGGCACGGCGGTTCATTCATTAGTCAATGCGGCGTGGAGCCCGAGATGGCGGCGCATAAAGAGGTAAATAAAGCATGCATGGATATCATTGCCGCGGGCAGCTCTGAGGAAACACTATTGATTTTGCTGAAGTGCTCTAAAATAATGGTCACGGATGTGTCAGGGCATTCATCAAAGTGTCTCTATGAGCCAAAGTCCTGCTGCAGCGAAAAGCCTCCAGAGCGCTACGGCGACGTCCAGTAATAATAGCACCGTTTGGTAAATATGAAGAGGAAATGTGTTCTTCAAGGTTTTATGTTTTCGTTTATTACTTCGCTCGGACATCAACAACTGAACATTACATTGAGCGGTGAAAGTTATATGCTTAAATAAAAGTATGAAGTACGTTTGATTCAGTTTAAGGAGTTATTTTCAGCACATTCATGTCAGGATTTGAGCAAAAACAAAAATAGTCACTTAACATTCACTAGAAAAATAAGAAAGTCAAAATTGCTATTGTTAATCAAAAATCTGCACAATTCTTCATCAAAACCACTAGATTTACAAATTAACCATTTTTATTAATTTGGTGATCTACTGTTTGAATGCGATGTGTTTTTAATTAATGCCCCATAAAGTGTTGTGCCTCCTTTTTAATAAATGTTTTATGGAATTATAGCCTTAAACTTAAAAAAAAAAAACATTATACAAAAGTATTATAGCCTTAAAAAATATGATGCTTTGGACCTTTGGACATTTGGACTTGTTTTGGAGTTTGTTTTAATTTTGATGTCATGGTCTGATTTTCTTTTGTTTGTTTGCTCTCTGGTAATTTATTTATAATATGAAAAATAAATAAACAAAACAATTAAAATATGAATAAATAAAATGAATAAAACCTATGATGTTTTGATGTATTTTACACATTTTCAATCAGTGCTGCAACATCTAAATCTAACAAACTTATTAAAAAAATAAAAATAAAAACACCTCTTATGTACAAAAAGTGGCCATGACTGTAGCGCAGGTAAAGTACTAAGAACTGCACCTGAGATGACTTACATTCTGTCACAGTATTGCACACGATCACAGGTGGAGGATATATGTATAGGACTAAAAGTGTTAGTACTGTTAATTGTACAGTCTGACAGCAGCAGGGAGGAAAGACCTGTGAAACCTCTCCTTCACACATGAACGAACAATACTAGCTCTAAACACACACAACACCAAACATGTTCGCCAACAAGAATCTAAAAACGTCTTAGCTTTGTTCATTTTGCTAGCCAGCTTCTCTACCCCGTAACATGCTCCCTCTTTCACACAAACATTACCACATCAGAAAAAAAACTGTAAAACGACTATTTAAAACTTCCACCCAGCGGGATGCATCATTGTATTTCAAGATCAGAATCCAATATGCCCACGTCAAACAACGGCAAATGCATTTAATAGTGAAAAATGTTGTCCGCCGGCGTAAAGCGGAAGCCCCCCCCCTTGGTACACGCTGTCAACACTTTCAATAGTAAGTAATGCACTCGCTACAAAGCAGATCCACCTGGGGCTGAACCGACGGCGGACAACGTATAAAATGTGTTTTAAGTTGGCGAGCTGCATTATTAGGCCAATACATCACGGCGTAGAACAACAGAGGGGACAAAGCGTGCCCCTGGAGGGGCTTTGATGAAGCTTTATTGGACGAAGCATCACAGGTGAACTCGAAGGTGAGTAGATAATGTGACCTCAGCACAGCACTGCAGGGGATTCTGGGACGGACAGTGAAGGAGTGTGCCTGGTTAACAATGCACTGTAAATAAAGTGCAAGGACATGGGAAAAATAACTTTAATTTTATTTTGAGTAGTTTGGACCGGATTTATGTAAAGGCGTTGCTTTTCTGGAGGGAGGTTTCTTGCTTTGACTGGAATGTTCCACAAAACGGCATCATCTCTCTTGCATATTCAATCACCCGTGGTTTTATGGGAGCACTTTAATTAGCCTTGATTAAGCATGATAAGCTTAATTCATAAGGAGTAAATAGTAGTGTATTAAGAATGATTCAGGCTTCCTCAGTTTTTCACTATTGTTCTATTGTTCTGATCCTTTCGTTGTACATATATTATATTTGAATCACTATAAATTTTGCATGCCCTTATTTAGCACAGTATATACGTCATTATATTTATGTTATTATTATTACTATTATTGTGTATTGTATTTTATACCATGGTGCCGAGTTCCTAGTTGGTGAATTGTTCACCAACAATGCCAATACAACCGATTCTAAAAATAAACGGTGAGGTCAAAGTTGGGAACTGAATGGAATTGTTCTCGTGTAACTTTGCCTGGTGCTTACATTGAATGCCGTACTGCGGAACCTTCCGGAACGCCCAATCTCCATCTCCATGACAAGCAAAGTCTAGAACGTCGAACGTGGATGGAGTCATTTATGTTTCTTATTTATGTCAAGCTAAATTATCTGACAATGGGCCAGTTCTTACTCCACCCACCTTGACCTGAGTGAATGTGTAGTGTGACTGTGGTCAGAAAGACTAAAGGCACAGACTGGTGGCCACGTTTCTGTCTGTCAGACTCAAGGAAGCTGTGGCTATAGAAGAAGCTTTATATGTGCCCGGGGAATGAATTAAGGCAAGGCAAGGCAAGGCAAGTTTATTTGTAGAGCACATTTCATACACAAGGCAATTCAAAGTGCTTCACACAGCAGGAAAAATGCATTCAAATCACAAAGAAATTACAGAACTACAATAAAATTAACTAAATTAAAAATTATCAATGCAACTGATTTTCTAAACTAATAAAATCACAAACAAAAGAGAAGAGTGCAAAGATAAAAATTAACTACAATAAAATTAACTAAATTAAAAATTATCAATCCAACTGATTTTCTAAACTAATAAAATCACAAACAAAAGAGAAGAGTGCAAAGAAAAAATCCTTTCAGTCATATGCGCAGCTAAACAAATAACTGTATTCAACTTCACACTAAAAATGTCTCATTTTTCTCACTCTATTCCATTTTAGCTGAAATAGAACACTGAAAACTAACCAAATATATCAGTCAAGCCATACAAATTAACATTCATATTCTGAATTATGGTTATGTACAGTGAACTTAAAGACCTGCTACAGAAAACAACTTTGCAACATTAAAAGCTGGATTAGCCACATCATATTATTATTATTATCATATATTCTTGTGATTTTAGTGAGCGCTAGTGTGGCTTTTAAACCAGCTTATTAACATAGCAACACAAGACAACCATACAAAAAATAAACTGAACAAATACTTGGTGAGATTCAAGCCAAACACTGTTATTGTCAGCGTCGCTCATCGAGAAATGTTTTGCCGTCATTGGTGTCAAAAGTGTAATAATTACTCACCTTTAATTGGAGATCCAAAATGGAGTCCAGCCGACCGTGCGACATGGAAGAGAAAAAGAAAACAGAGAAAGACTCATTAGCTAATGTGTTATACTCGTTATAGATCATTTGACCTGAACGTGAGTGAAAGTCGAGTAGCACTGATTGACACACAAGATATATTACCATTTTGCCCGCTATACAGTTATAATATATGACACACACGGATCATTATTTAGTATTTTTAGTATTTTGAATGTTTTAAATCACAATATGCATCTAAAATAAACGTGCAGACAGACACGCCTACCGACACCCTTTGAATCCCTTTGTTATGAACTTGAAACAAAGTCCTCCCTCTGCAAATGCTTTAATTAAGACCGTCACTATGATATGCTGATTGGCTGTGCGAGAATAAATGTTGTGTGTCATTGTTGTGTTGCTGTTGTGGTGGCTGCTGCTGCTGCTGCTTAGCCAGGCCATTTAAATCCCAATCCCAGTGAATAAAAAGGTAAGTGGATAGAGCATTAAGTATGTACAGAGCATTGTATTGTTACTCAAACATGCATGAAGCACTCAATCACTAAATACAACTTGGAGTCAAACCATTATAACAGGGATACAATAATAACAACAGTATATCTTCAAAGCAAAATAACCTGTTAATGGAGCTGCTTTTTCTTCTAGTGCTAAATGTAGTGGGATTTAATGAGCCTGGCCAGGGACAACAGGGGGAAATTAGCACTGGAGCTACAGACTGGGACGAAGCAGCTCTGTTGTTAAGGTTAATGTGTATTGTGCACTGTCCCTGTCGCAAAGAAATACATTAAAATGTACACTGAGGAAGAAATATATTCGTGAATAAAATTTTAAAAAGTGAGTAAGTGCTTAAAATAAGTAGTATTTATCTTGATTTTAAGATATTTTGCTTTACTTAAAATAAGAAAAAAAAAATTTTTCTTTAACCTGAAATTAGCCAGAAACAAAACATATTCATAATGTATGTCCAGTGTAGTGGAACGACTTAATCATGGACTAAGACCTTAATTCAGAGTGAACAAACAGAAAGAATACTTTAAGAAAGGGCTAAGATTGTGGTTAATAATAGTTACTAAGCCCGAATCATTCTTAAAGAACTATTTATTCAAGATAAATTAAATCTATGTTCATTTGTTCGTTCATGTTCGTTTTTGTCATTTCGCTCAATCACCAAACCCTAAAGGATGATGTGTTATAGGTCAAGTGAAATTCAAACTCACTTGACCTACCGTCCAGTTGTTGCTTATAAACGGTTCATAAATCATTTGCCCTTTCTTTGTTATGAAATTAATAAATGTTCCCAAAAGGGCTAAACTGATTTCATGGTTTAAACATAGAGCTGGGTTGAAATAATCTATTTTCCGATTTTTAATCGATTTGCATATTAATGACCGATTATCGATTCGTTTTGTTGCAGCACCAGCTAAAAATACAGAGGGGAATACATAGACCATGACACTTTGCTCCATTTTAGTGCAGCCAACATGAAGAACTAACTCTTATGCACTTTTCAATCTTAAATCTTTGGAATCTGACAGTAATGATCCTCACCAAAGGCTCGTCAAGGGAAACGTATCATATCTACAATTCTGTCAGCCTCTCCACAACATCGCAAGAAACACTGTACCGTGAAACGCACATCGTGATAATACCCTACGTCAGATTCGGATTCAACTCTTGCATACCCTTGGGTCCTCTCCTGCGCCAAACTAAACACACACTCCCCACGGCCAACCCTTGCCAGTCTTGCACTTTACACGTAACAAGCCGCCTTCTGCCCAACCGGCTGCTCCGTCTCGCCCTGTCCACCTCGACATTTGTACCATCCAAAAGTGTCTATCCACCTGTGACCCAATTAGAGCCGACACCCTTTCTTTCTCCTCCTCCAACACAGCTTGGGACCAACTCAAAGGTTTTCCCATCTGCCAGCTCCATGCCCCCTCCATGTCACTGCCATCGCCGCAAACAGCTGATGCCCCTAGAGCCGCATGTTCCTACGTGATCTCGGCACTGCAAGTGTTTGGTGGCCTCCTGACAGGTCGCTGCTCTCCAAACTTCAATAGAAAGAGGAAAGAAAAATACTTGGTAAATCGCCGGTCGTAGCCAAGAACGGGAGAGTTTGCGATGGACATGTACGGGTCGGAGAGGGAGGCGAGAAATGCCCTTTGGTGTCACTGAGTTTGGGTGGTAGTTTTGTGACATTCAGACTTGGTTCCTGTCCGATAACAAAGCTGATGTGTCAGTGGAATATGAAGCAATAGATAAAATAACCAAAAAATGATGACGTGGGACTGTAGAAGACTGTAGAAGACTGTGAGGGATTACACTAACATGACACGGGGTTGTTCTGGTGGTTCCCCGGGGTTTTGGGTTCTACTTCTCATTTGATCCAGTTTTTGGTAGCCTTGATGTACAGGTAGTAATATTTCCATTTTAGATTTTGAAGCTTTTTGTGGTTGTTTCACACATATTTGAGTTGTTTCCAGTCAAGGTTTAGAGACAATAAAATGTAGAAATGCATAACTAAGACCGTTGAGCCTGCGCGCTGGGTTGGCTGTTGCTTTTACGATTCTGTTTCTCAATTATTGTAGTGAACCTTAATATTGATTCCGCTGTTGTAATTTATGAATTTATTCTATTGATGACTTTAATCACACTTGGTCTGAATTAGGAGTGCATCCAAAACCTTTCATGCTTGAAGAAAGGCTTTGACCCGAAACATCACATTTGGGAGCGCCATAGAAGTGCTGTGCAAATCTCTTTCATGGCTAATCCAGATCTAAAACAGGCCTGAAACTTGAATTTGTCTGGTTCTCATTTGACTTGGAAAGTTAGCAAGAGTAAATGTGGCGTTTCCTTCATAGAATATACCGGCAAAATGGTTAAACGGTCACATTTATAACGCTCTTTTCTACCTTCAAGGAACTCAAATAGCTTTACATCAAGGAACCACCCACGCAGACATTGTGGGCGAGTCGGGTTGTGCGTCTTGCCCAAGGACACAACGGCCGTCTTGAACTCTGTGGGGGCTGGAATTGCAAGGTCAACCAGTGGCTCAGCCTGTTGACCATAGATGTTGATGTCAAGAGCAGGATTAGAACGAATGACCTTCGGATCGGATTAGGACCACTACAGTATCTACTGCTGCACCGTCAAGCTACACTTATTGTCAAAACCTTTGTGCACTGTCTGCATCTGAGTATAAATCATATCTTCAATCGCCATCTCAGAAGGAACACTCAAATCAGTATTTAATCGAGATGTTGTCATTTCTGATCATCAATGACAGGCTTGGGTCTTTGAGGCGGTCCACAACCAATCGTCTGTTGGAGCAGAGTTCAGACTTTGGAGGACGAAATTTGATCAGTTTGTGTTAAATGACAATTATTAAAAGTCTGTATTGTTTATGTTCAGGAAATTAATGTTGAAAGCAATTTGTATGTGTTCTACAGACAACAAAATAAAACAAATCGTGATTGGTCAATATGAGGTGGAAAAAAATGCATATCGTTTTTGTCATTTCGCTCAATCACCAAACCCTAAAGGATGATGCGTTATAGGTCAAGTGAGATTCAAACTCACTTGACCTACCGTCCAGTTGTTGCTTATAAACGGTTCATAAATCATTTGCCCTTTCTTTGTTATGAAATGAATAAATGTTCCCAAAAGGGCTAAACTGATTTCATGGTTTAAACATAGAGCTGGGTTGAAATAATCTATTTTCCGATTCTTAATCAATTCGCATATTAATGACCGATTATCAATTCGTACGTCCAAAGATCGATTTTTTTTTTTTTTTTTTAATTAAAATTATTTTTTACATTTCCCTCAGTGAACTTCAATCTACCTTCAAGAAAGATAATTCAGGACTCCTGGATTATCTTTCTTGAAGGTAGATTGACCCTTAACCTTTTCATCAGTCTTCCATCAGTAACTACCAATACTCTGTTTAATATTGATATAGTACTAGTTTTAATATGTTATACTAGTTATACTACACTATAATACTAGTTTTAATATGGTGCTTCTCTACACAGTCATGAAGTGAAGGAAACGGTTCAAATACATTTTTCATTTTTAATAACATTAACCCCCTGATCTAATCGAAATCAGATCAAAATCGGAGCGAATCGGATGGAATCTGAGAAATCGGAAAAAAACAATTTTTAAACGTAAAAATCAGAATCAAATCGATTCTTGAAATTTGAATCGAAACCCAGCTCTATTTAAACATTTACTGACCATTCACACCCCCTTGACCCACAATCCCGTACCATTTTCCTGGCACCGTCCTGGTTACTTACTCGCTCTGTGTGCTTCTTTCGCTCTATAGTCCTGACCTGACCTCCGTGCACCCGAGCCCTCATCCCCTCCGGACCACCCCTCCCCCCTCCGGACCGTCCCGCTGGCTGACACATTGATATATGGGTCTGGAGTTTTCCTCTCTGCACTGAGCCAGGTGTACCGTGATCAGTGCCACTTGATCCGTCAGTCCCGAGGATAAAAATAGCCGCAGAGATTGAGCCGGGAGCCGGACACGACCCAAGTCTTGGCTGGAAACTCGATTGGCTTTGAATGGCTCCTGCGGTGCTCCTGACTGAGCTAAATGAACCAAAGACTTCTCAAGGACAAAGATGGTCAATGAGTCGAGGCAAACAAGGAGGAAAGCCATTTTGACTGTATAAAAGATTGGAGATATTGGGGACATTTTGGAAATCTCGCACTGGGCTCAACAGAAAGAAGGTCGTGAGTTGAGTTTGTCAGGTTCTCTTATTCCCCCCATCATCTGAAGACTGGGTCAAATGGAGAGAACCAATTTAAATGATGAAATAAAAATAAAAAATGTAAAAGATACACATGCATGTATAATACAGCAAAAGAAACATTAATTTAATAAAGTTGAATCACCAAAATTATTTTAACTCATTTTGAGTGTTTATGATCAATTGTATATATGAAAAATCAATCAATCAATCAATGTTGTTTCTTCATACAAATACATTTAAAAATAAGTTAAAATTCCTGTGCGATATGGCCCAGCCCTACATATAAGTAGCCCACTAAGCATTTACAAAATCTTTTGAAATCCTCCGTCCTGATTCATTTAATAGGTGTATTTTTTGCCCTTCACCGTTGGCATTTTCTCTGCGGTTTCTTTGGTCCGTCCTGGGCTCCACCTCTCGCCTGTGGGCTTTGGGAAAGTGCAGAAGTTTGCAGGTTTCACAGAGATTCTTGATCAGGAGAGATTGAGGGCACAGTGGATAAAATGGGCCTGAGCTGCAGCATCAGCACTTTACATTGTGAGAGGATCCACCAGCGGCTAATTCACAAACTACTGGAGATATGCAGCCTAATTAAAGCTGCTCTGCTGCATGTCAGATTTGACAGTGTTTTTAATGGTTTGTAATGGTTTATAATCATGGATGCAAAAAAATTTATAACAGCAAATTAATGTTTTGTTACTGTATTTATTGTGGTTTATAACAGTGTGTATACATGTTTATAACCGTATTTTAATGGTTTATGACTGTGTTTTAGGTCAAAGTTAAGGTACCCTTAAATTTGGCCTCTGCATTTGACCCATCCTTCAATGACGCTGGGGCATCTCTTCAGGCGCCACAGTGCAGCGCCCAGGGACACTTCTCCAGATCTTTGTGCTAGGCTTGGTCAGTGCTACTGTGGCTGGAGGATTTTACCTGTTGTCTATGTTTTGGGATAATGGGGGAAACCATAGCACCCTAAGGAAACCCACCCAGACATGGTGAGAAACCTGCAAACTCCACAAGGAAAGGCCCAGTCCAGCCCGGGAGTCGAACCTGCGACGGTCTTGCTGCTTCGTCATCGGGGGCAGATTGAATAGTTAATAACAGCGTGATACTTCACTTTGCATTATTTATTCACTCCTCACCTGGTGGTGGCAAGGTACAATACGAGCCACAGCTGCCCTGAAGCAGATTGAGAGAGGCTGCCAATCTGCACCATCAGCCCCTCCGACCACCACCATTACTCACACACTAGATTCATACCAGGCTAAGTGTCCTGGCTAAGGACAAAACCCATCCAAGTATAAGCCCCGACTTCGTTGACTTTAGAGTTCTGATGAGATCGGGCTTTGACAGGCAGGTTCGGCCACACAGAGGTTTAACTGTGCTGTGATGGTTTATGAGTGTTTTTAATGGTCCATATGCAAACTTTGCATTTTGAGTTTGAGGCTGTACTACATTAAATCAATAAAGCCAAAAAAATGAAACCCAACTGTTGTCAATCTCAAAATGTTAAAATGCATAGCTAGTTTGGCTTTCATGGGTGAAATTGAAGTCGGAAGAGTACTATTGGTGATGAAAAGAGGAAGAAGAGATAACAAAAATATTCCTGCACAGTTGTTTGCCACAAAACAAAAGCTTTCTTCTCCGTCCGCACATCTTGGTTTTGCACTTCAAAACTGCGCTCTGGATTGTAATTGACATGAAAAAGCCATTTGCGTCCCTTCCGTGATTATGCGTTGAATTACCCGTGTTGTGGCCACACTCCATTCACGTTTAATGGGCAATTCTCCATTTCAGTTCCACTTGACACGCTCCTATCTGACTGTGTTCCAACCATAAAATGAGGTGCTACGACTAATTAGCTCGCCACTTGTGACGGTCCCCACCACGACCGCCATTTCCAATATTGAAGTAGTCATTGTGAGAGCTGCTAGCGTTCAAAGCAAGAAGCAGGGTGATTAGACGGGGTTATACTTATGCAAACACTTGTGAAATACCTTGGAGAAAAGGACTTGCAAGTGGCTGTGTGCAATAAAACCTTTGTGTTGTACTTATTATGTTATTAAAGGTACAATATTAAGAATGAGCCTTTTGGACTACTTTTGAATGAGGACATAACATTACCGAAATGTTGTTATCATCAAAAATACCACAATAATAGCGTAGTTTAGTGAATAAGTGAATTATTTTGAATATAACAGTATCTATACGGAAAAAAAAGTATAATTGTATTTCTCTAGCAAATTGTTAAATACCTACTTTTTTACCTCAGCTTTATGGCTTATTATATTCTTCACGTATAATAATTTAAACCGAATTTTCGCACTGATTTCAGGAAATGAGCAAAAGCGGTTCAAATTAGGAATTAAATAGATTGTAACTTCAACCCAATTGTATATGCACCATACAGGCACTTGCTGCATTGACAAAAATGTATGTTCATGGGCTGTAAAAATATGGACCTAATGACATCACAAGGTGGAACAGAGCGTTTTGAGCTTCAGCGTTTCTTTGCACTTGAAGAGTTTGTGTACAAAAACAGATATCTCCATTTCGACCCTTTGTCTAGTCTTTTTTTCTGTTTGTTACCATCATATACATACGTTTAAGAGTAGAATTCTATTAAATGCATTGGACAGTATTTAAAAATGGCGCTTTTTCGTTTTTGCAAAGTAACTTTTGGCTTTTTCAGTCCGTTTCGGTCCCGATTTGAATCCAGTTTAGTCCCGTTATTGTTCTTGGTCTAGTCCAGGTTGTGTTTGATACCACTTATATATCGATGTACATATCTGTTCATGAATTTGAACCGCATTTGCTATGACGATTTTACAAGTGCTCTTCTGGCTCTGCTTCTTGCCACACTTAAACCAAAAAAAAAAAAACGACTAACTACAGGCAGTAATCTTAAAAGAGGCATAAGAGTCAGTTAATCTGCCTGATCCCAGCTCTGCAGTACAAATACACTCCATCTAAGTGGGACATATTAGCAGCATTTGCCCGTGCTCTCTGCTGGAGGAGAAAGGAAGTCTTGATTTTTGCACCACAGTCTTGGCATTGAAAACAAATACAACAACATTTGGAGCTCGGGGTCAAACATCTCGACATTTCACTGAAAAGGAAATGTAATTATGTGCATATGTTAAAGATAGAAAGGAGAAACTAGCCACGAGCAGCGGTTGAATAAATAGGATTAAAATGTGTTCATCCCTAATAGCGCACAAGCATTTCTGAACACGCAGCGGTATGAAACCAGTCTGATTATTATTGCCAGAGCCTTGGGTTTTTGTTCATATAATTTAGGTCACTTATGTCATGTCCTTTTTGCACATTTTGTTGGAATGATCAGGTTTCAGGAAAGATTACAATATTCTAGGTATAGTAAAGATGGGAGAATGTGAAATGACTAGCATAAGAAACGTATTTCAAGTGTTCCAGTCATTTTTCAAGATCAGGGGTTTCTTTGTTTGGATTATTTTGGAAACTGTGATTAAAATGTAAATTAAAAAGTAAAATTGTACATCGGAGGCTGAATTTGATCGTCATTGTTGAAATGAACGGATTGAGAAGAAAAAAAAAAGCCACCACTTGATTCAACTAAGCAAATATAGTAGGTCTTAGCCTCCTAGAACTGAACGAGAACTGCAACACTGTATTTAAACCCAGCTGAAACAACCATGTGGAAAGACGAATCCCGTGGTCATGGATGAGATGTCAGTGTGTTTGAGAAGAGTCTAATCATTGGCATCGAGCAGAGAAAACATGTAAGGAAAAGCAGAAACTAATGTACCACAGATCTGACCCCAGTGAGAGTGTTTGGGACGAGCTGGAGGCGGCTTTGTGCAGTGGTCACTCTCTCCATCATCAACACAAGATCAACTGGTGAAACATAATACAACACTAGATGGAAATACATCTTTGAATATGGCAGAAGCTTATAGAAACAACGCCACAGAGAATGTGTGCTGTAATCAAAGCTAAAGGCGGCCCTGCCAAATATTAGAGTGTGTATTTGAAATGATAGACTTAAACTGTTTTCATGTCAACTGAAACTCAGGAATCATATATAACATGTACCCCATACATATATTAAGACAAATACATCAAATAAAATCAAATCAATTTATTTTTGTAAGGCCCAAAATCACAACAACAGTTGCCTCTGAGGGCCACAGGGAGGGTTAGGGTTAGGGTTAGGGTTAGTAATAGTAATAATTCTACCATTTTAGTGGAGTTTATAATTGTAATTCCTGGTTGGAAATGAGCAGATGTGATGTAAGAGGAGGTAATTCCACACACAAATGTTACCTAGCAACCATGCTGTATATTGAAAGGTCAAATCTTTAATTTGCACAACAGTAATGATTTGACAAACAAAATCAATCATTATAATTGTATTCATTTATTATTGTTATTATTTTTCAAATGAATATTGACACTGTAAGAATTAATTCATTAATTTATTTTCTAGATGTTTTAACATATGCCGGACCAAATATATAGGACTGTTTACATGTGTTTGTGTGTATTGTATGTTTCCTCTCTGTGTCATGTACTTTATTCATCTTTTCTTCATAAAGTACCACTTGGGTATGATAGATATACACCACAAACTATCCTTTAAACACTGCAATAACTAGACATATGCACTTTAACTATGCATTTGACCTATATAAATACATATTTTTGCGGACGTAGCTTGCAGAATGGTCCATTAATGTAATCCATCATGTCTTATTTTTTAATATACTTTGGTTGGTTAATTTCTCAGACAAAGTAGGTTGCCTTTACCTCGCGCCACACTTGACATTTACCCTGCGAAACATGTCAAGGGAAAAACAACCTACTTTGCCTCAGAAACAATCAAACCAAAGTATCGCAGAACGGTCATATCTCGTCCCGTCTGCCGTTGACAGAATAAAGATCCTCCAATACTTCGCCCCAACCCTCGTGGGCGTCGAACAACCCAAACAGACGAGCTATTGATCCCATTGTCCACAATCAAAGACGGAATGTCAAAACACTGCACTCGCCTCATTATTCTTTATACTACCAGCGCGGGGACGGAGGGACGCTGTAGCGGAGGGGGCCATTCCCGCCGGGAGACATCACCAGTGGCGCTTTTTTATGTCAAGGTTAGCTAAAGTGACTGCGCTGTACATGATGATATAGAGTTGGTATCAAATTCAATTAAGAGGAACACGCTCGCACAATGCAGGGGAGTGAATGGAGCGCCGATGCTACGCTGCTGGGGGTTAGCGGTTCAGCGTCCAAGGGGAATACCTATCTGAAATATGGTAATGTAGACAGAGATTGCATTGTGTCAGGATAAGAAGACAAATAGCAGGTGTATTATGTCAGGGCGAATCATGTTAGAGCTAAAGCGTGCGTGTTTCGACACACTTGGACACACTTTCTGATGCGTGTTGAGGGCGGAGGGTTTGAAATTTGTGAGGGATTATGGATTTCAAGGGATTTCATGATCAATACTTGTTATGATATTGACATTTCAAACCGAAGATCCATACTAAAGGGTGGAGTTAGCAAAAATGCAGGTCTTAGCGAACATTGAGGAAAAACTGAAATATTTACAGCGCAACGAACACAGATGGTGCGTTTCGGAAACAGGTTTGCAGAGGTCTAAACAACACGCTTTGCAACTTTTCATGTAAAGCTTTGTATTTTATTGTTTGCATTGGACATTATACTATTTAATATTGAACTGTGGCTAATTGTGACTCATTTTGATTATAAAGGAAACAACCTAGACCACTTGAAACAACTGAGCTCTGCACAACAGCGCTAGCTCAGTGTTAGCTCCGCCACTTCCTGTCCAAATCTATCTCTGTGGCGTTTTTCGTTGAGTCACGCAAGAATGTATAAATACTGAAACATTGCACAGTGAAACGTGAGCTGCACGTGGAAGTCACTGACATCATTATCTATTTATGACTATTATTTCAGTGAATTTATATAGAGCTTTTCTACGCAGTGAAATGTCTGGCCTAAGGACACAACAACATTTCCTCTAGCGCCCCAACATGGCACCTGGTGTTCCAGCGATCTCCTGTCCAAGTACTGACCAGGCCCTGCACAGGTATATCAAAGACAAATGAGGGGAATAGTTTCAGCTTTGTGTTAATAAAGGGAGTTGTTTGTGGGCCATTGCTACTTCAAATGATAATTCTAAGGCATATAAATATTAAAACTAAACTAATTAAAATAGCAAACATTAGTAATCTATAAACAAAAGCAACCAGGTAGTCACGCACCGCAGTGAACTGAGAATATAAGAAACATTCATGTATCTTATGAACACATATTCATATAATTTTCATGTAAAGTTACATTTTTAACACAGAAAAACAATCCTTTGTTAGATGTGTTTGTAGTGCCGGACTTTGCTCTGAATTTGTTCATTTCCTTTCGGGATATTTCTTAAAACAAAGAATAAAAAAAAATAGATAATTGACAATATCTCCATAAAAAAAACTAAAGAATAGCATGAATAAACACACAAGTTTAGTGATTGACGTTGAGCAAAACCTGCAAAGTGCTGCATTGAAATAGAGACTGCAATTATGAACTCACTCTTTTCTTCCAGACTCTGCTCACATGAATGCACCGGGAATTCAGAGGCATAACGAACAATTGTGTTGTACCCATTAATATGCAATAATACAGTTCAAAGTAATCATTATGTTTGTACTCCCGCCTTAAAAAAATGAAAGCAATTTATTTCCAAATTTAATTAAAATTTGAATTCCCTTTGAGCGTATTAACACAGTTTTGGAAAGAAGTGCTGAGCTGAAAACCGAGGAACTTGTGGTATGAGGAAATAAATCAAAATCAAAAATCAGGCCCTCAAAAAGCAGTTAGAAAATAAATGTAAGAGTTAATCATTCAAATTGGGTAAATTGTGAACCTTAACAATAGAATTTAAAAGAAGGAAAAACAAGATTGTTTTTTTGGAAGGTTATGTTTACTGTGAGGAGTAACTTACTATTTTATTCAGCATTTGTAGTATTATAAACAGAATATATCAAACATATAAGTAATGCAGCATTTTCACCATTTTGACCAGCTGTGTGTGTAGTTTTTTTCAAACAGTAAATACACAATTTGGCCGAATAATATATTGCAATTGAATTGAAACTGCAACTGTGACTTGCATTTATTTAAGCTACATCATTTCCTCTACAAACATTCTAAATATGGAGTCTTATTCTGCACAAAAGCTGCTAAAACCTCTGCATACACGGTCAGAAATGCATGCGATGTGATTCTACGTCTTAAGGATGATATTCCAGCAGGGCACTTTTTGAAATCCTGACGAGTTTGAAAAGCACAGTAGAACAAGGGCTGTCCAAAACAAGAATCAGAATCGCATGTGTTTCTCCACAAAATAGCGTTTTCATGTTTGCTATGGCCAAATAAAAGAGTTATGAGAATCTCTGTCCTGGTATTATTATATCAAATGAAGACGTGCAGCACTTATTTCATTCTTCTCTCATAAACTGCGCCTTCCTGAGCCAACTCCTATATTAAAACATACTGCATACGTCAATAAAAATGCACAGTATATGCATTGTAATGTCAACTATCAAAAATAGCGCCTGCTCATGTTGTCGGAGCCGGAGCACGTCGCTTCTGAATTGGGAATTGGGACTGTGAGAGAATACAGTTAAGAGAATAAAATCCATTTTAAAATAAATAAATAAATAAAGTGATAAATAACAGTACTATGAATAGCTTCGTCTCTGGACTTTTCAGTGATCTTGGCGTCTCTGACATCGCAATAGAAGTATTATGTATGATGTATATTGTTGTATTATTCATTATTACCGTATTTTCATTGTTTGGCCGGGGTGCAACTTATACTCCGGAGCGACATATATGTGATATTATAACACATTATGTTTGTTATTTTCACACTGGCATCCGCATTTTACCAATGTTCCCGACTTATACTCCAGTGCGACTTATCTCTCCATGGCCTAACACCAAAATACATCTCAGACTTGTGTGTGCCATATGAATCATTTCGGACTCTAAGGACCTCAGGGACCGGCCTCCTGCTGGTGCCAGTGTCAAGACCAGACATGGAGAATCTGCGTTCCATTTCTATGGGGCAAAGGTCTGGAATAGCCTTCCCGAAGTTGTGAGACAGGGCCCCACCCCGGCTGTGTTTAAATCCAGGCTAAAGACTGTTTTGTTTAGCCGCGCCTATGACTGACATAATTTTACCTGTTTTTTAATATTTTAAAATACTACATTATTTGTATTCTTTATTTTACTCTGACGTACATTGTTTTACATGTTTACAAATTGCATTGTGTTTTTATTTAATTTTTTTTTATTTTATTGTGTTTTAAACACTGTAAAGCACTTTGAATTGCAGTTTTATAAATAAATTAGATTTAGATTTATTATGCATTTTTTGTACTCCATAAAATACGGTACTGTGATTTATGTATTTATTATTTTATTATTATTTTATTATTATGTATTATTATGTATTGTCATGTATTATTATTAATTGTATTAATTGTATTAATTGTATTAATTGTATTAATTGTATTTTATTTATTTATTGTATTTTATTTATTTATTTTATTTATTTTATTTATTTTATTTATTTTATTTATTTTATTTATTTTATTTATTTTATTTATTTTATTTAATCTGTATTTATTTTGTTTTATTTATTTTATTAATTTGATTGATTAATTTGATTGATTGATTTATTTTATTTATTTTATTTATTTTATTTATTTTATTTATTTTATTTATTTTATTTATTTTATTTATTTTATTTATTTTGTCTAATTGTAAACATGATAGGAAACGCAGTAAATGTCTGTACAAACACTGATTCCAGAGAGTGGTCGGGTGCAACTTTTCGGTAGAAACGGCCCTGGTCGACAATGACTGGAGCTTATTGAACAAACGCTGGGGTCTCGGGGCCTTTCTGTGGGTGCTGGGGTAAAGCTACAGCCCCCAGGGAGAACCTACAGAAAGGAAGACAAACAGAATGAGAAACGACAGGCTAAACCCACAATCTTTCACCAGGGGGTCGTTGACTCTAACCGCACATTTTGATATTGATTTTGTTTTCTTCTTTCACTGACCATAATAGGCTGAAATGTCAATATCTTTGGAAGCTGACCGCCATGAATATTGACACACAACAGGTATTTTTCACATTGCAGGTTGGGTTGATGTCCGTCTTATATCTTATTTTGAGATGTCAAAAATATAGTTATTTACCCAACACAAGAAATCCTGCACAATTGAACTTGTTTTAATGTACTTTTTTCACACTTAAAAACACCTGTATCATCCTTTCCCGTTTCAAATCTGCTTCTCTTTGACTGAAAGTTACAGTTCACGCTTTGACTGACGAAATGAAACATAATTATTCTGCGGTAAAAATAACCACCAGAAGAAGACCTACACTTTTAGCACTTTTTTTTTTTTTTTTTACAATTCTTTCTTTCAACTCGATTAGAACTTCTTGAACCCTTTTGCAGTTCACAACATGGAGTAGAGAAACCACTTTGAAACCAACTGATCTAACAGTTTGAATCCTCTGGTGCTTTTGAAATCCTCCCTGTGCGCAGTCACTGCCGTTGGCTTCACTCATCGCATTGTATATCTTTTTTTTTATTTGAACGTCATACCGCGCAATACTCAGGCAATAAGATCTTAATGAAGACGAGCAGACGCAGAAAAGTCACAGCGAGCACTTTTAACAAAGGTTTAAGACTTAAGCTGAGGATACGCTTCACGACTTTTAGCCCGAAGAAAAAACACACAAACAACAACAACAACAACACCAGTGACACGTATGCTTATTACCAGTATTCCTGCCCATACATCTAATTAATAGTACACCGACTACTTTTACACATACACAAACAGAACTGAAGTGCTACTGAACAAACACTTCACCTCTTCCTTCTCTTTTCCTTTACATTTTATAGAATCCCGTGCAAATTAGCATGAATTAGCATGAATTAGCATGAATTAGCGTTAGCAACTTTGAACTGTTTTGGTCGCCCTGGGGTCACGTGACGCTGTGTAACTAATGAAAAGTCAGGCAAGACGACAGCGGAAATGACGCATTCAAATGTGCTTAAACCTTTATTGAAATCAGCAAACCAAAATAGAAATAAAATAAGAAAATACAATTAAAAAGTTTTAAAAAATGAATATGATATAGATAAACGCATGCCAGGGTACATATTTATAGACACAGGTCCATGGAACTGTGATGATGATGTCAGCGTGTGTCCGTCCGTCATCGGCTTCATTGTAATTCAGTGGTAGCCGTTTCTAAACATCTGCCCGTTGACCGCCTCTGAGCCGCCGCCCCGCCCCACGCCCCACGCCGCTCGCTGCCCCGTCGGCCTCACCACCGCGGCCGGTAAAACGCACAACATCCGAGCCAAGATCTAACTACCTGCACGTCTCCCCCGCTAGCTACATCTCGGAGCTGATCACCGCACATTCAGAACCAGCTCTCCAGCCTGAAAAACATAAGCACCAGAAATCAGAGGAATGGCGTAAATGGCTTCAATCTGTATGCTAATTTGGCGCTCGGGTCTAATGGTGCGGCCCAGTGGCGAGAGAGTGTCAAATTGGTATGTGATTGGATTTAAATAATACAGACGGGGTGATGTAGTGCCGGTCGAGACTTGAGAAAAATCAGGTGCAGATTGCGTTGGAGGGCGGCGCGGCGGACGTCGAATGGCCACTTTAAGGTGAAATAGACTTTGAATGCATTTTGATGAAACAATATTGTAGCGAGTTGTACAGTATATAATGGGCAGTGATGGTGTGTGTAGAAAGGAAATGACACAATAGAATCCACAGGCACGACACATTTGGGTTCTTTCTATCGTTCAGAGAATGTGGAATGCTTAATTGAATCGCAATTGAATCTATATTATTTACTTTTAAATGTACTTTAACTTTTAGGGAGTTTATCACCGTCTGGTAGCGAATGCCAGAGAGAAGCATGTGTGGACAATTTTGACAGAAACTGAACTAAACGGGACTTTCCTTAATTCTTATTTTCAATTTGACCCAGTTTGTTTCTCTCTGGTCCTGCCTTGACTTTTTTATTTTTTTTTAATACTATAAAAGTTTGAAAAACAAATCAAAGAAAACTCGCATTTAAGCAGCACAGTGGCAGAGTAGTTAGCACTCTCGCCTCACAGCAAGGAGGTCACAGACATGTGGAGTGCATGTGTCTGTAAGTTTCTCTCATGTGGGGTTTCTCCTTCATCTCCAGGAGTCCTGACCAAGCCGAGTTCAAGGTCTGTGTCCACAAGCGCTGCAGTGACCACTCCTCCAGAGAAGACGCACCAGCACATTTGACCCCTTGAAGGATGGGTCAAATGTAGAGGACACAGACCCCCATGGGCACAATAACGTGTACCTTGACCGATTTACCATTTACATTGTTATGTTTATTAATGTACGCTGTTGTACTGGAACTAAAATCAATAAATACATAAACACCCAAGTAAATCATGCTAATTTGGTTCATGCACAAATAATGAGCACGGCACACCTCTGGACTAATGATTAAAAGCAATAATGTTTGCACTTGAGGTGATTACAACAGACAATTATAACTAAAATGTTTAGAAAAGTTTACAAGAAAGTCTTATGTATGAACTTGTTTTCGTCTTCAAAAAAGTGTTTTAAAAAAGCAAACAAAATAACTTTTTGTCTAATTAGAAGCAATAAAAGCTACTGGTAATGAAGTTGAACTATGTAGTAACAAATACAGGTTACAGTGCGATATCATTGTCTATAATGTGAATATACTGATATGGCTTAGGGCGGCACCTCACGATCATTTCATTTTGTCATGTCCCAAGTGTCGTATTTTGGGAACAGTGCATTAGGATTAGATGCTTTAACAAGTTTGGTAAAAAGGTATAGACTTTGAAAATGTGCAGGAGCTTAAAGAATGAAAGTAAACACACCACAAGACAACATATATATATTCTCTATGAGGATGATGCCAGTAAAAAGAGGACCTTTAAAGTCCTTCTTGAGTACTTATTTCCTTTTATATCGCTTCTATCTAACTATGGATGCCTCTGGTCATACTGGTACTGTTGGGCTAGTGCGGCCACGCCCCCTTTTGGTTGAAAACAAACAGTGTTAACAGATCAACGGGAGATACAAATTGTTAAAATTTGATCGTTTTGCTCCAAAATACAACAAAATAGTTATAATAGCGACATAGCAGCCATGGACGGAGAAGTCGGTGAATATTTGAATTTGTATCTCGCGCCTATCTGTTATCGATGTTTGTTTTCACCCAAAAAGGGGGCAGCGACATCTATATATTTTTCAGTTTTTGGCCGGTGCCTTTTTTTGAGACAATTACACACAAGGATTTCTTCCCTTTCGTCAAACCTTCAACAATGTCTTCCACAAAACTAAATAAATACATCATAATTCACCATTTTTGAATAATTCCCCACTCATTCAGATTTGAAGCATCTCGCACAAGGACACAAAAAACAATATGCACTTGTCAGAGTTGGATTCAAACCACTGAAAAGCCGTGGCTCCATCGTTTTACACTTGAACTTTCTTTGACTAGGTCTGAATACTACATTACGCCGCACATCCACCACATCGAGAGACCCGAGCTTGCAATTCTTCAAATCCCTCATTTTACTTTACCTGAAAATAGCAGTGGCATAAATAGCACTAGACCTGATCCTCGCCCGACACGGGCTGATTCCAAGACAAGGGAAAAAAAAAAAAAAAAAAAATCACATTTGGAGTATCACATTCAGAACTCGTGAGCAGGTTGCACGCTGGGAAATGAAACTTGAATTATCTTGATGCTCCCTTCAGTTTGAATGGCACCCAGGCCCGCGCACCTCTTCCACGGGGAGCGGCAGGAAAGCGGGTTAATAGGGGTGCATGTTCGACTGCCAAGTGAAGCAAAGAGAGAGTTTTTGGAGAGCAGGAGGAAAACATATCACACAAAACGAGAGAAGTTTTCAGGAGAAATCCGATGGAGTTTGAAACATGGAAAGCCTTTGTGGATACTGCCGGTTCACTCCGAGGCGCAAAAGAAACTCTGCTGTGAAGTGTATTATTCACAGCCCAAAATGGAAGGTTAAATGAAACGGTAACATACAAGACGTGCGAAGTAGAACTGAGGTAAGCATGTTGACGAGGACGGCGGTGAAAGAGTCTCCTGATGCACATGAAAGACTTCAAAAGAGACACAAATCTGGACAACTCGCAAATATAACGACTACTATTTAAACTGGAGCTTGACAAGAACACTAGGATAACACTGATAGTCACGTAAGGATAGCAAATTCATTGTTTCAAAGTTATGACATTTTAATTTGTCATGATTTATTGCATTTAAGTCGACAAATTTTATATTTAAACAACACAAATATCTGTTAAACTTGAAGCTTCTAAGAGCTACTCTATTATTGTCACTAACTACACCTGTAGCCAGCTGTCCTGAGGCAGACTGACACAAGTGTGGCTGCTGCTGTGGCTATAGTGTTAGCCCGTAAACAGCAAGTTAAGTTTTTTAAGAAACCAAGCAATCTCCATGGAGACAAGCAGCAAAAACCAGCCTACCTTTTGGGTTATAAAAACTCCTTTGGACAAATGAAAGATGGATGAGTTTATACAACGCTCTGGAACGTTCCGGGCAAAGCAACTCAACAAAAGAACTTGGCTACTTGCCGCTGCTCTTTGGGTGCTCCCGCTCGATTCTGCTAAAATTCAACCCGATCCCGCAGCATTCGACCCATGAGAGATCCCGACACCGTAGGTTTCTAGTCAGTGCCGACACGGTCAAGGCAGGGGCCGCTTACCCATTGGCCCAGCGTGGAAATCCCCATTATCCCTGTGCCAGTCCGCCCTCGAACGTAACTGATCACTACCCACTTCTGCTGGCGAGTGATCGGTAACGGCCAGAGGGTCATATCACATTATTCTTAGTCTCCACCAGGGTAACTGTAGCTAAAGCTTTTGGAATGATCAAACGCATACTTCTAAAGCCTCTACAACAACAGTACGCTGTGACCGCCTGAGCAACAGCTGCCTGCACACACACACACACACACACACACAGTCCTACATATATTTAATACACATCACATAACCAGGGTGAACCCGGCCAATTATATCCCCAGATTTTGAAGTATCGCTGCGTGTATGTATCTTTCTTTTCGTCTAAAACCCACCGAGATGAGCAGCCCTGGCCTTATCTACGACACCATTCCACATGTAGTTCTCATTCACGACTGCATTCACACACTCCCCACTTTCCTGAAGGGGCTTTGAGTCGGCTTCGCTTCACTTTCTCCAGCGCTGTTGCCGCTAGCATCTTATTCCCCAGCCCTGCCTCGCCTTTATCATGTCCATCCCGGCTGCACAAAGCTATCCAATGGTAATTAAGCCGAGACAATTAGATCCAGGCGGCTTGGGCCCTGTCTCTTAATAACTGTAGACAATTAACAGGAATTAATATGATAGAAGCCATTGTATGCAGTCGCTCACATCTTGGCATTGCTGCAGGCTGGAATTCCCAAGTTTGAATTAGTTTGAATAATGGTCTCAGTGCAGTTGTTGCCATTCTATTTTCACCATCCATTATAGGATATGGTGGTCGGGTAATGGGTCTGTGTTATCAGCTTAAATGCACTCAGAAGAGGCGTAAAAACAGGTCGGGGAGAAGAAAGTGGTTTGTTGTAATTAATAGTTTTGAGATAATGGAAGTTTAACATGCTTAATTATTTTAAATGAATATAAAGGCTGCAAAAGGGTCTCTGAGGTATAACGTTGTACTTGTTATCCAAAGTCATGAAAAATGTCATAAAACTTAGTGAATGTTTACTGTATCTAACGCCTATTGGCATTTACACATGTTTTTATTGTGCGACATGAAGACATTGTGTTACTTGTTTATGTTTTCTTCGTAACCCTTTGGAATTTGACTAAAAGTGCCACTCAAGATGTGTCCAGACAATATTTTTATTCATGGGTTTAAGGCATAAAGTCTCCTTCCTGATGTGAAGGATTTGACAGCGATCCTACCTTAGCAACAGCACAATTCAAATCAAATTATTATATATTTTGAATGGGAAAAGGTCCATAAGAAATCCTTCAAACCAGGAAGTAATCGCTTTCCTGAAACCCATGAAAAGAAAAAAAATTGCATTTTTGAACTAGGCTATTATAATAAACTATGCCTTAAAGTGAACTAAAAGGCAGTTAGAATAAATATATTTTGAATTTTGCTAAAAATTATAAAAAGGTTACCACAGAATAGCATTTTTTTTCTTTAGGTTTATAGTCTCACTTCCTGTTTGTAATTGATGACATCACACTACGAAATTACCCAGAAAACACTGAGCAAAACCTCATCTAATGTCACAATGTATTTTATTTGACGAATAAAAATTATGAGAGCGACTTTATTTTGTTGAGTTGATGTTTAGAGCGTCAAAAACTTTGTTTCGTGGTGTAACTTCTGCATAAACTTTGACTGGAATGAGTGTCTACAGTGTGATGTCACTTCCTGTTATTTTCTACAGATTTTTAAAATTTTCTCCACAAATGCCTGCTCGATTGGTGTAAAACTATTACTTATACAACAGGTATAAACACACCAAAGAAAGTCAAAATTAGAAAATCGTAAAAACCTGTCATAGGCACTTTGATGTGGAAAAACAATTATATCAATTTCTCTTTATCATCCTGTATTTTTCCAAATGTGAGATTTAGATATAGTTATACACAAAAAAAAATATTTTTACAGACAATAAATCAGGAGATGTTTTTACCTTTTTGATATACTTCTGCTGCTTTCAAGGTAAACACATCTTCTAAAAAAAATTATGTATAAGTTTGTGGATATCTATATAAGAAGATAAAATGAACATTGTTGGAGATATAGTTACAGCTGTATTTATTTACAAAATGCTTTCATTTAAACATAATATGAGTGTGAAAGCATTTAAAATAAGAAGGCAATAATGTTGAGCAGAGAGGGTTGAACTATCGAGGAGACTTGATGGTCACTTATGTACTCGCGTGGGATTATAGTACATTGACAGCCACCAAACTGTATTACTATTGTATACAGTTTCAACACAAAGAATGCTAAATGGCAGCATCTCTAATCTGCTGTGAGGCTGACTACTGTGCTCAAAAACAAAACTAAAATCACGCTAACACCAAACCCGAGGAGGGATCGCCTGATAGATAGAACATAATGTGTGGTTTTCCATGTACGCATTATTTAGAGTTCCAACACTGGAGATGTCAAAGAAAAATGTGCTCAAGAGAGTGTTTAAAGCCCAACAGCAATATGAATAATGCATAATATGTGTCTTAAATAAAGCGCATTCCTGGATTTTGAGTGCTTGTTTTGTTTAATTTATGCTGGGAGCCTATTTTTTTCCAAAAACACCTGACTTAAATGAGCGCCAATTCAAACTGAAGCTGTGTCTGAACTGTCTGGACTCTTTGTGAAGCTGACCCTCTGAAGTTTTCTATTCTGACGTCTGAAGTAGAAACAAGCTCTGCAGGGGGAGATCAGATTTTAAAGTCCACCTCGATTTTCTTTGTGAAATATAAATCAGGTAAAGCTGTTGTCTGGAGAGATGGTCTGACCGACACTAGTTTGTTGGGTTTTGACACGACTCTTTTATCAGATGTTGGACAAAATGGAATAAATAAGAAAAAGTCCCACGTCCTCAACGACTCATTGAAAAAAAGTTCAGTTTTATGGATTAAAAATGTTGCTGAAAATTATTATTTTTAAATCACAGAATAGCTCATTCTTTTAGGTTTATAATTTTACTTCCTGTTTGTAATTTATGACATCACACTAGGAAATTACCAGCAAACATTGGGTAAAAACTCCTCTAATCTCACATTTTTTATTTTTTTTTGACAAATGAAAATATATGAGAGCGACTTTATTTTGTATTGAGTGTCCCTAGTGTGATGTCACTTCCTGTCATTTCTACAGATTTTTCAACTTTTCTCCACAAATACCTGCTCGATTGGTATAAAACTATTATATGTACAACACACCAAATAAAGTCAATATATAAAAACCTGTCATACGTTACTTTAAGCCATGACAGTAATCGTGTGAGACCTTGTTACTGCCCCCCCTGCTGTACAACGTTGGAAGTGCTGATTGAAACATCAACCCGTGGAGCGTGTGGACAAACAGTAACACTTATAGAGACAGAGACATCCACTCGAACCAGCCATTATGGTCAATATAATGTACGTTTATTTTATACTTATTGAGAAGCGACTTCACTACAAAACGTACAGTGTGCCGAGTTCCTCCCCTGCTTTCACATTTAAAAGATTTGCTACCAAAGTATTTCCTTTTATTTCCAACCGGTTCTGTTCCCTTTATAAGCTGAGGCCCTTTGGGACTCTGCAGAACAGTGTGTCTTTGCTTCGAGTAGTTAAATCTCACAGGAAATCACCTGCAGGAGAAACATTACGCATTCCCTTTCTCACTTCTTTTTTTTTGTCTCTTTTTCTTTGTGACTTGAGCAATTTGCACTACAGAATTTAAACACTTTTCCCCCGACGATTTCACTTCCTGACACCTGTTGTCAAAATGGCTCCTCTTTACCATCTGCCGCCCGACAACATTTTGAAATAGGCGATCCCCCTAGCTTCTTTTCGTATGCTCCGTTCTCTTTTTTTTTTCTTTTCTTTTTTTCCCCGGTGTCTTTATAATGACTGCTGTCACGGATTTGCAGAGCTGAACTTGGGAGCCCTGGGTCATCGCCGAGTTCACATCAATAATTCATCTGGAGGTGACTCCCGATGCGCCCTCATGCAGCAAATCTGGAGGAAAAGTTTTAGCAGGAACTGATTGCACCAAGGGGACGGAGGAGACTGTGATCTAATGAGTGGGGTGTCAGAGTATGTCACGCTTTTCCACGGTAGAAATTGGCAAAAGGTCCTTGTTATGTCTTATGTCAGGTACACCTATTTTTGAACATTACTTGGTTATTGATTTGTAATATTCATTTTTAAGTTTGTTTTTTCTTTTTTTATTTTATCAAAGCAGCTGTGACCACCTTGTCTCACCGTACATGGTGCAATTAACCAATCACGTTTAAAAATAAATGATGTTTCTGGTTGTATTTCTCATGCTAAAGAGATGTTTCTCAAACTGTGGTTTATGTACAACTAGCGATGCCCAAAACCGGCTTTCTACATGCTGCCGTTAGGTCAGTTGATACGCAGTGAAAATGTGTCTTATCACAATTATGCAGACGACACTCAGATCTATGTTTCACTATCGGCAGGTGAATATGGACCAGTAGATTCACTCTGTCAATGGATCCAACAGATCAGTTTGTGGATGCAAAACAACTTTCTCCAGCTGAACTCAGACAAGACTGAAATCATCATCTTAAAAGTGTTAGCGGTCACCTCCAGAGTCTCGCTCTAAAACCTACAGACCAAGTTAGAAATCTGGGGGTAATAATGGACTCAGACTTGAACTTTAATAGCCACATCAAATCAACAACATCAGCAGCTTTTTACCATCTAAAAAACATAAAATATAGTGTCTAAACCAGACTTGGAGAGACTTTTCCATGTGTTTGTCTCCAGTAGATTAGACTACTGTAACGGCCTGCTCACTGGCCTCTCCAAAGGAGCTGTAAAACAGCTGCAGTACATCCAGAACACTGCTGCTCGGGTCCTGACCAGAACCAGGAAGTATGAGCACATTAGTCCTGTTCTCAGGTCTCTGCACTGGCTCCCTGTGGCTCAGAGAATAGACTTTAAAACAGCTCTGCTCGTGTACAAGTCTCTCCATGGCCTAGCACCAAAGTACATCTTGGATATGTTAGTGCCGTATGAACCATCTCAGACTCTGAGGACCTCAGGGACCGGCCTCCTACTGGTGCCAGAGTCAGGACAAAACATGGACCGGCCTCCTGCTGGTGCCAGTCAGGACTAAACATGGACCAGCCTCCTGCTGGTGCCCAGAGTCAGGACTAAACATGGACCGGCCTCCTGCTGGTGCCAGAGTCAGGACTAAACATGGACCGGCCTCCTGCTGGTGCCAGAGTCAGGACAAAACATGGACCGGCCTCCTGCTGGTGCCAGAGTCAGGACTAAACATGGACCGGCCTCCTGCTGGTGCTAGAGTCAGGACTAAACATGTACCAGCCTCCTGCTGGTGCCAGAGTCAGGACTAAACATGGACTGGCCTCCTGCTGGTGCCAGAGTCAGGACTAAACATGGACTGGCCTCCTGCTGGTGCCAGAGTCAGGACTAAACATGGACCGGCCTCCTGCTGGTGCCCAGAGTCAGGACTAAACATGGACCAGCCTCCTGCTGGTGCCAGAGTCAGGACTAAACATGGACCGGCCTCCTGCTGGTGCCAGAGTCAGGACTAAACATGGACTGGCCTCCTGCTGGTCCCAGAATCAGGACTAAACATGGACCGGCCTCCTGCTGGTGCCAGAGTCAGGACTAAACATGGACCAGCCTCCTGCTGGTGCCAGAGTCAGGACGAAACATGGACCGGCCTCCTGCTGGTGCCAGAGTCAGGACTAAACATGGACCGGCCTCCTGCTGGTGCCCAGAGTCAGGACTATACATGGACCGGCCTCCTGCTGGTGCCAGAGTCAGGACTAAACAGGGACCGGCCTCCTGCTGGTGCCAGAGTCAGGACTAAACATGGACCAGCCTCCTGCTGGTGCCCAGAGTCAGGACTAAACATGGACCGGCCTCCTGCTGGTGCCAGAGTCAGGACTAAAAATGGACCGGCCTCCTGCTGGTGCCAGAGTCAGGACTAAACATGGACCGGCCTCCTGCTGGTGCCAGTCAGGACTAAACATGGACCGGCCTCCTGCTGGTGCCAGTCAGGACTAAACATGGACCAGCCTCCTGCTGGTGCCCAGAGTCAGGACTAAACATGGACCAGCCTCTTGCTGGTGCCAGAGTCAGGACTAAACATGGACCGGGCTCCTGCTGGTGCCAGAGTCAGGACTAAACATGGACCGGCCTCCTGCTGGTGCCAGAGTCAGGACTAAAAATGGACCGGCCTCCTGCTGGTGCCAGAGTCAGGACTAAACATGGACCGGCCTCCTGCTGGTAACAGAGTCAGGACTAAACATGGACCGGCCTCCTGCTGGTGCCAGAGTCAGGACTAAACATGGACCGGCCTCCTGCTGGTGCCAGAGTCAGGACTAAACATGGACCGGCCTCCTGCTGGTGCAAGAGTCAGGACTAAACATGGACCGGCCTCCTGCTGGTGCCAGAGTCAGGACTAAACATGGGCCGGCCTCCTGCTGGTGCAAGAGTCAGGACTAAACATGGACCGGCCTCCTGCTGGTGTCCAGAGTCAGGACTAAACATGGACCGGCCTCCTGCTGGTGCCAGAGTCAGGACTAAACATGGACCGGCCTCCTGCTGGTGCCAGAGTCAGGACTAAACATGGACCGGCCTCCTGCTGGTGCAAGAGTCAGGACTAAACATGGACCGGCCTCCTGCAGGTGCAAGAGTCAGGACTAAACATGGACCGGCCTCCTGCTGGTGCAAGAGTCAGGACTAAACATGGACCGGCCTCCTGCTGGTGCCAGAGTCAGGACTAAACATGGACCGGCCTCCTGCTGGTGCAAGAGTCAGGCCTAAACATGGACCGGCCTCCTGCTGGTGTCCAGAGTCAGGACTAAACATGGACCGGCCTCCTGCTGGTGCCAGAGTCAGGACTAAACATGGACCGGCCTCCTGCTGGTGCCAGAGTCAGGACTAAACATGGACCGGCCTCCTGCTGGTGCCAGAGTCAGGACTAAACATGGACCGGCCTCCTGCTGGTGCCAGAGTCAGGACTAAACATGGACCGGCCTCCTGCTGGTGCAAGAGTCAGGACTAAACATGGACCGGCCTCCTGCTGGTGTCCAGAGTCAGGACTAAACATGGACCGGCCTCCTGCTGGTGTCCAGAGTCAGGACTAAACATGGACCGGCCTCCTGCTGGTGCCCAGAGTCAGGACTAAACATGGACCGGCCTCCTGCTGGTGCCAGAGTCAGGACTAAACATGGACCGGCCTCCTGCTGGTGCCAGAGTCAGGACTAAACATGGACCGGCCTCCTGCTGGTGCCAGAGTCAGGACTAAACATGGACCGGCCTCCTGCTGGTGCTAGAGTCAGGACTAAACATGTACCAGCCTCCTGCTGGTGCCAGAGTCAGGACTAAACATGGACTGGCCTCCTGCTGGTGCCAGAGTCAGGACTAAACATGGACTGGCCTCCTGCTGGTGCCAGAGTCAGGACTAAACATGGACCGGCCTCCTGCTGGTGCCAGAGTCAGGACTAAACATGGGCCGGCCTCCTGCTGGTGCCCAGAGTCAGGACTAAACATGGACCGGCCTCCTGCTGGTGCCCAGAGTCAGGACTAAACATGGACCGGCCTCCTGCTGGTGCCAGAGTCAGGACTAAACATGGACCGGCCTCCTGCTGGTGCCAGAGTCTGGCCTAAACATGGACCGGCCTCCTGCTGGTGCCAGAGTCTGGACTAAACATGGACCGGCCTCCTGCTGGTGCCAGAGTCAGGACTAAACATGGACCGGCCTCCTGCTGGTGCCAGAGTCAGGACTAAACATGGACCAACCTCCTGCTGGTGCCAGAGTCAGGACTAAACATGGACCGGCCTCCTGCTGGTGCCCAGAGTCAGGACTAAACATGGACCGGCCTCCTGCTGGTGCCAGAGTCAGGACTAAACATGGACCGGCCTCCTGCTGGTGCCAGAGTCAGGACTAAACATGGACCGGCCTCCTGCTGGTGCCAGAGTCAGGACTAAACATGGACCGGCCTCCTGCTGGTGCCAGAGTCAGGACTAAACATGGACCGGCCTCCTGCTGGTGCCAGAGTCAGGACTAAACATGGGGAATCTGCGTTTCAGTTTTATGCAGCTAAAATCTGGAACATTCTTCCTGAAGATGTGAGACAGGCTTCTACTCTGACAATGTTCAAATCTAAACTAAAAACAGTTCTGTTTAGCTGTGCATGTGACTGAAAGGATTTTCTCTGCACTCGCACTCTTCTCTTTCATGTCTTAAACTGTTTTGTGATTTCTGTAATTTCTTTGTGATTTCAATGCATATTTTTCCTGCTGTGTGAAGCACTTTGAATTGCCTTGTGTATGAAATGTGCTCTACGAATAAACTTGCCTTGCCTTGTTTAGACCTAGTTTAGAATTGTCTGGTTTTAAACCTGGTTTGGATCTGGTCGTCCTTACAAGGCAACATGTTTTTTTTAAGTACTTTGTGTGAAAAATTTGAGAACCAATCAGACCCTAGATTCCTACATTTAGTGACAAGAGAACTATTTGTTGTACTTGAGCAACTTTTTGGACATCATACTTTTACTTCTAATCCATTTTAGTCCTTCAAAAGCTTGTCTAACTTTTGCAACATTTTAAGCAGTATTTATTTAAAGTTTTGTCCTTCCAATTAAATCACTGTCAACGTTACGTTCTCACTCAACTATTCTTACTTGAGAAGTAGTTTCCTAAAGTATGTTTTCTACTTTTACTTGAGTAATTTCATGGACATTTTGGCAGTGCACATTTTGGCTTGTCTACTCACCTTTTGGTATGTGACCTGTCTTGCATAAGGACATAAGGGCACTTCAAAATGACGTTTGAATAGCCTTAATAAAGGATAATTAATACCTAACCCTAACTTATAATTCTAACCAGTAAATCAAGTCGATACTATGCCTGAATTACTCTTGTGTAAGTGGTACCAACCATCTCTCATACATTTGAATTTAGCAGTGCAGGACAATAGATTTTGGCCAAAGGTATATGCCCTCTCTCTCTCTCTCCTTCTCTTCAGGGATTTCAACCATGCGCGACAACCCTCGCTCGCCCCATCACCAAACACAAAGATCGCAGACATTGGGCTGTGTGGAAGTGCCTATTATTTTACTTCACTTTTATCTCATCACTTTCTTGAACAATAAACCGATGGCAGTGTTTTAATGGAGTCACTTAATGAGAATTCTCGATCATCTCATTGCGGGGATAATTCAATTCCACCACGCTCAAGTAAAGTGTGCGAAGCATTAAGCTGGTGTGATTGGGGCATATGGATCAGTAGATTATTAAAATTGCATCAGAGCGCTGCACTGGTTTTATATAACGGATATAACAGGGCGGGGTGTCGGGCTCCATTTTAATGCAGGGCGAAGATCAGACAAAAGGTGACCATGAGAATCGGAGCGGGAATTGACTAACCCTATGATGCTACGACTGCATGCATCTGATTTGAGGATAAGATGGGAGTACGTTTTAATATTTTGCTACTAACGCAAGGTTGGCAAGTTCATATGGGACTTGCTAATATTTGAGTCATGATTTTGTATGTGCATGGATCAGAAAATGACTACAGAGGGCACAAGGATGGCATCGGGGCATGTCTGGCTGGCTCTGGTTTCTCTTTGGCAGGGTTAGGTTTAATGATGGCCTGCGCTTCTATCCTCAGGGCCTGAGGCAGAGGTCTATTACGTGAGCGACTAAAGAAACCCAGGCATAACAAATGTTTTCTTGATAAAGGAAATCTACATGTTTCCTCCTACCAATAAAAACATGCACTATCATTTTATAATATTATTTTATTATTCATTGTTTTATGTTGCAAATATTCAATAGGCTCCTCCCCTCTGAGGCCAGGACTCCCCTGAAAAAGAGATGCTACATCTCAGTGGGACTTTCCTGGTAAAATATAGGTCAATAAATATATGAAATAGATAAACAGGTGATGCTAACGTGTGCTAGCCTTGTTGTGATTCATCACCGTTTATCAAGTTAGTGTTTGGTGAGAATTTATTAATCCATCCCTTTTCTGTTTAGGCCTTTACATCTCAATTTTTGTCTTCAATGACATCTTACTGTGGAGTCATCACGAATCAGTATCAAGAGGGGCACAAAAGTATATGACATTAATGTTAATGCCTGAATGAAACGCAATAATACTCACTGCATGTTATTGAAAGGAATATTAAAATCAAAAACAAAAATAAACAATGGTGAATTGTGTATATTATGTCTCTGTTAATATCTGTTCAACCCCAGTAAACTCCTCATCTCTTACAACGCACCTCAACACCGGAACATTTTCCTTTCTCTTCATACTTGAGCTCCTCAGAGATGTTTTATTCATCCAAACTTATCTGCATGGTATTGTTTGGTATTGGCACCAGAGCGTGTTGTGCACTCCAGTCCTGTTTATCCAGCGAGCCGTGTGCGTGTTGACATGGAACAGGGCTGATGCAGATTTGAGTGAGTCTACAGGGACCAGGGGGCACGTGTCTAATTCACTCCAAATCCCATCAGACCTAACAAACAAACAGACCCTGATGTTCCGATTAAGAACACCGAGCAGCAGAATGGAAAACTTGATAGAAGAAAATGCAATTATGTTGACTTAAGATCACATTTTGTGACTTTATATGAAGTGATTGCAGTTCACATTTTGGCAATGTTTTTTTAAATTGTTAATTGTTTTAACCACTATGACGTTACATGCTACTACTGCAATAACGTCCATCCATTTTGGCTTTGGCCAAAGAGGTGTCCAAACTATGGCTCGGTGACCAAATATGGCCCTCAGCCTGGGGACGTCAAAGTCCCCAGTGTGTGTGAGTGTTTTAGATTGCTTAACCTTATGTTTTATAACATTATTATCGTAATTATTAACATTTATTATGAATAATTGCTTCCAGTAACTCTTTCCAGCATCACAATGTTCATATGGACTTGAATTGTAAATCTGAGGTGTCATGAACTTTTTTTAAAACCCTGTCAAAACTATTTCAAAAGGTCATCTGTTGGGAGCATAACATATTGTAGTTATTTCTACCTGTCAAGTCAAAGCTGATACGCTCAATCGTCTTCTGCAATGTCTGTTCCATGGGATTTACAGCAGATTTAAATGGTCCCTGGCTTTATGTTACAAACCCTGCTTAACACCACAGACTCCTGGCTATATTAATATCACCTGCACCTTATTTATTTAGAATGTACTTTTTTTTATCGGCCCCTAGCCCTTTTTTATTGCCATTCCTCCACCCCCTAACCCCGGGTTTAGAGCGCGGCTGACGCAGGCTTGGGGCAGATACAGTACAATAAGGCTCTGACACATTCTGACTCTCGGGTGTAAAGCGCCACATATCACTACTCTGAGCTTCTCTCTTCTCCGCTGTGAGCAATGTATGGTGTGTTGCCCGACGACACAAGGTCAATCTGATTGGCTGACAAGTGGAAACTATGGCAACAGGGCAGAGGAATTCACCCCAGAGCTGTAATGTATGAGAAAATGGGTAGGCCAGAGATTCGAGAGATCTTTCTGTACATGTTAAAGATAGCTACCGTGACAGCTAGCTAGAGAAAAGGTGAAAAAAAAAAAATTAGGAAGTAATTTTCACTTAAAAGTTGATTGACTATTTGATTATTTACTCGTCTTTAACATCTCCATAGTGATAAGAAGGTGGCAGACCCTCCTACAGAAAAGCTATGGTAACAACTGTGAAAGCATCTGCTCGTAAATCACTTCTTTGCTAAAAAAATAAATAAAATAAAATAAAGAAATCGACATGTCTGACCGACGCAAATTTTTCGCCGTAATATATATTTTGAATAGGTAAAAACAGCGCGGTGAACATGCCCAAACTCGGGCGGGCTGTACTACAGACCACGATTATTGCTGTAGTTGTACAGCGGAGGAAGGCAGCGGAGCGCATGTGTGCAGGCATTTCCATCGCTTAAGTTTCGTTTAGACAGACATGCCACTTCGCAGTCTTCTCGCTTCTCATTGGCCGAGCGGTGTCCGTGATCTAATGTCGATGAAAGCAGGCATCTGATTGGCCGCTGCGTTCGGTTGCGTTCGGTTGTACTCGGAAATTTTGTATCTAATAAACATTATTATATTAAATTAAACAGTATTAAAGATCATGATCTCTGGTTTATAGGAATTCCATATTTGTGCTCTTCATATCAAATAACAGATAAAAGTACTTTAAATTGTTTTACATGCTAATAACCAGGTTTAAAACAACACATTTATCTTGTTCTTATGACGCCGCAATGCCGCGCGCGCTTGTGGGGCCCTGAAATTGCTGGGGGGCCCCTAACTTTTTAGGTAGGGAGCCCCCCTGGCCCCTAACTTTGAAAATCTATTTCTCAGCCTGTAAATGATAACGAGACATGTTAATAAAAGTTCATTTTTCATTAATTATGTTATTCTGTTTTCCTTTCCTTGTGACCGATTCAGAATTAGCCATGACAGGTACCAAATGATCGGTACCTGTCATGTTGACAGGGACGTAAAAATAATTATTTCAAGGCTTGGAAAAGGTACAGAAAGACCTCCATAAATTCCTCATAAACCAATGCATTAAAATGGATGACGTGTCTTGCCCAAGGATCCAACTAATCTTAACCAGCGACCAACTTTAATGGAAGAAAAAAAACTGTATTTCCGCATCTAAAAAGAACTGTAACATTTCATATACTAAAATGTGCTCGCTTAGTAATAGAGCTTGAGTTTGAACACCAAAAAGTTACCGTTACTGACAAATCCGCATTTTTTTTTAAATAGCGATATGTGAAACGTCCATAAACATACATTAACCAAAACAACGTTAAAAAGTGACAAAAAAGTGGAAAAAACAAATGAACTGCTGGGTCACGACTGCAAAATACATATATCACACTAAAGTGAGTTTAGTATTAAGCATCTAAAAATCTACATTGCTCGTTCGACTCTCTCTTTCTTACCTTTTTGTTGTGGTGCTGGTTCTAGTCAGGTCTCTGGTAAGAATCTTCCACAAAACGCTTCTTAATGATCTCAAATTATGTTCCCCCATTACAGCCTCACTGTTGGATTCACATTCATAAATACCAACATCATTAAGAGACGGAATCCAATTGTCGGCTGCTCTTATTAATAACGCTTTGACTGCAAATTTTCAAGAGTTCTTAATTGTATGCAAATATCTGTGCATTTTTAACTCGATACGTGGGAAAGCGGCGTTGCAGTAGGTTGAGACTTTGACGAACAAACCGGTTCTAAATCTCGACCTTGTTGTAATCGCCGCGTCGTGCCGCAGGGCAAGACAGGAAGAATATGCAATGATGTACAAACCTTTACTTTCTTGACATAAACTCAACATAGGTTTAATTAGAAGGATTTTGTGCATAATTCATCGTCTACTTTGAGTGACAACGACGAGGAAATGGAACGCTCAAATTCCCACAGCCAGAAGAATGCGCCGTTCCAACCGTTTGACGAGTTAATTGAAAGCCGTGGCCTGTCCCCCGGAAGATTAAGTTCTGCAAATGACAAGTTACGCAGGCACTCGGCTGACTGGAAAATAAACCCTTTCAGTTTCATATGGAAAAGTGCAACGCTGGTCACATCAGCTTCCCTCCATGTGCCCCATTTGCTTAATTTAATTCAGAAGTAAGTAATTCATTATCATGTGGAGCAGCCTGGAGAGGCCTGAGCTCTGAGTCAGGGAACATTCGGAAAGAAATGAAAGGCATTCTGACCAACAACCGCAGAGACATTTAGCAGAAAATGTAATGTTCCTGTTTTATTTAACTGCAAGCACATTTTATTTCCATATACATTTAAATAAGAAATACAACATTTAAATAAGAAAAACGACAAATACATATATTTTACTTCTTTGCACCTCAGATAATGGTTTAAGATTACCAGCAACTCCCCCTGCTGGCTCAGGGTGGAAAAACAAACCACACAGTGTGCTTGGAAGCATTGTTTCTCTTGCAAAAACAGATCATTGGACAGTAGTCTATAAATGTACAAGAAGAAGAAAAGAAGGAAATATAAATGACTCTACAAAGTAGCAAGTATCGCAATATCAATCCGACACCAAATGATATGATCTTGGCGTAAAAAGAGAGGCTTGATCTACACTTTTCCCCAGCTTGAATTGCTCTAGAAATTAAGTATATGTGCACAACCCTAACCCTATGTATCGGTCTAGAAATGCTGTTATCCAGGAAGGAAATGCAAAAGACTTACAACACATTGAAAGTGGTCCAAAGACATTTGGCATGACATAAATACTGGCAGTACATACAAGTTTTTACATACAAAAAAGTCAAACTTTCCAGTCAAACGACAACATCTGCGTCTCCATCACCTGCCTCACAAATTCAACTGAAAATCCATACATCCAAGTCTTTGTTCAGCCGACATCGATATAAAAAAAACATGCGTCTCAAGCTCTTTCTACAGGAGATGTTTTGTTGAGCACTGTAGAAGTCAATTTACCTCATGGTCCCATTTCATCAGATTGGAGGGCCCCCAGGATAAGTGTACGGGGCCCGCAGTGGAAAGAGAGGTACCCCATATTCCAGCTGTCACTCCCTCTCTCTGCTGAAATCCATTAAACCATCAAGCGATCAATCCATAAGGTATAGCTTTCCTCAAGTGTGCATTTGAAAGCAGCCGCGGGTGATGGATGATTGTAGCCTTCGCTTTTCGAGAACCTGTTTGAGAATAGCTCTTTTTTCTTTTCTTTTTTAAAAGTCGAGATTGGTCGTGTCAATATGCCCCATAGATGCTGCTGCTGCTGCTTCACTTTGGTTAGTGCAGGTGGAAGGCACACAGGCACAACATGGGAAATGGTAAGTGCTTAGAAGGTTTCAAAATGTAGCGATGGTTTTATAACAGAACTCCGATGGTACGAACCGTGTGCCTTTGTCAGATTCAGTATTTAGTCCTAGTTTAATCTTTGTCCGGATGTTACAGTCAGGCGGAAGTAGATATTTGAATCTGTCGAACCCCATAGCTCTCACAACCTTCACAGACAAGAAGGGTCTAAGGACAGGTTATGCTGTGACCATTATCCATTTGCTAAATACCTGTGCAGATTGTTTGATTTGCTTCTCTATTTCATTTGAGGCGACTTCGGTTGGGATTTTAGGTGTTTCAAATTGTACTGATACGGCGCTAAGATTCATATATAAGTTCATTTTAAGGCCAGCTTTAGAACAGCTTTTTCAGGCAGGGAATCTGTTCTTTCTTACAAGTTTGCGTTGATGAAATCTTTCAGAATTAGATGTGAACAGCGCACTGTGGTATGATTTTGACACAGAATCCTGCTTCTACAACACACTTGATGGAGAGGAAAACAAAGTGCAGCTATTTACAAGAAAAAGCTGTAAAGTAGTAGTCGTTTTTTAAGTAAATTGTGGTGTTCACACATTGTCTCAACCTTGTAATGATGTCATGTAGAAGGGCAAGACACCGCGACTACATTGTCCGTATGAATGTTTCAGTGTTCTTGATTTGGAGTTGAAGAAGTAATAGACCTAGAAGAAGACAGTACGAGCAAAGTATAAGGAACTCTCCCACTACTTCCAGTACTACGTCACTGCGGCCTCATTTCTAGGTAATTGTTTAAATTATTTGCTTCCTTTTGAATTGAAATACAGTTTTGTTTTGTTCTTTGTTAGTTTGCTCTCTCAGGATCAAAGCGTTCACCTGGAAAAAATCTGAACCTCAAAATGTTTGTTATTATATTATAGATTATTAGTTGTATAGATTTATATGGAAGACACAGTAGCACTTCCACGTACACCAAACGTTACAACCTTGTACTTTTTTGATGAGTTATGGTATCTATAAGGTTTTTAAGCTGAAATGAGAGATCATGTGATGGTCTGGCGCGGGAATCGAACCCACGATCTCAATCTTGGGAGGCAAGAGCGCTCCATCAGTTTGCAAAAACATTAACAATATCAAACATCCTCTCTACCTATATAATATTTGATCATTTTTTACATAATAAAACGGCATTATATGAAAATATTACATAATAAAACACTTTTAATACATGTTTTTTCCTTCCATTCATGTGTGTAAAGAAGTAGTAGTAGAGTTTACCTGCAGTGTCTCACTTTAAAATAAACATATTTTCCTGCGCTGTATTGACATGACATGATAGATCGCCAATGAAACGCTGCCATCCATCACGCCATATCCGAGCATGCATTGCTGAAGGGAGCCAAGGCGCAGTTCCCGATATTTCACAGATTCTAAATGGGCGCGCTCATTGGAGGCAGCACGGGTCATTAGTTTGCTGCAAATATCTAAGACACTTCCCTTGCCTCCCATTCTATTTTGGGCTTAATGGCTTCACCGCAGTTTAACGGTAATTCTCTGTAATGTAATTGGGCATTGATGTAGCGATTTTGACTGATTTAATGAGCTGTTCAAAATGCAAATACTTTCAAGAATAAAAAGCTCGTCTTGATGGAGCGGGTATTATCTGAATCCTTGACATTCATTTTGTTCACAATCAGGAAAGATGCCGTTTTGGAAATCATGGCCATGGGAAATTGCTCAAAGGAGATTAGTCAAGAATAGTTTCAAATGGTTTCTTGCTTCACAATCAGAGGAGATTAAATGAGATGATTTTATTTTATATTTTTCACAACAAGCCGCAAGGTGATTTGACACATTTTGGGAGTGGGAAATGTGGGTAAATAAGCTTAATCAGGAACATCAAAAGGGCAATACCAGACTGTCTTATAGTCTAGAAAAACAAACTACCGGTATGCTCCATATATTATACTGTAGAAGCAGCTATTTGTGGGTAAAAAAGAGAGATAACACAGACTTCGAAAGCTATTGCCTCTACATTTTTAAAGGCATTTTACTGAATGAGACCCACATGAAAACAACAGCCTGTGACTATAGAACAGCCGGCATTGAGTCTTAGTGGGGGATTCGGTGAAAACTCTCTATTGATTCAATAGAAATCACAACTTTTTCCCACTTTGAGTTACATTTGAGTCTGAATGGAGGTTGTGGATGTGGTGTTGCCTCAAAAAAGCAAACAGATTGCTCTGTAGATGATAAAATACAGCAGATGGCCCTATCATCAGTAGCATTTAGCCCACAACTGCTGCTAGCATTCTTGGATATTGACAAATTTGGGCCGTTGGACAAATTTATTCTTTTCATGCTTTATTTGGCACCAATTATTCCAAAAGTCTCCATTTGCTCTTGTAGTGGTTGTACAATGGGTGATAGAGCAGCTCTTCTCCACTGATATGAAAGCTTCCCCTAAAGCAGTCTTTTAGTGGGGATGTTTTGTCTTCTTCTTCTTTGGTGTTTTATGGCGGTTGGTATCCAAGTGTTACATTACCGCCACCTACTGTAGTCGTACAACTTCTTTAGTTGCACGTCTTCAAAGCATATGCTCCACGCCACGCTGTGAAAAAAACCCCAAAACAAATAATAAAAAAGAAATCAAATAAATAAAGAGAAAGGGGAAGAGAAAGATCAAGATAAGAGAGAAAGACAGAGAAGGAGCGAGCATGGCGGTTGGTACCTTAGTGGGGATTCTTCTTCTTCTTGTTCTTGTGTTTTATGGCAGTTGGTGTTACATTAGACTTTAGACTTTATTTTCCAGACTTTAATCTTGGTAATTCCTTAGGATGTGGACTGTATCTATCCCAGACAGCTGTTTCTCTGTCATGGTTCAACATCACAGGGAGAAAAAGTATATTCTTCCCTCGTGGTTCAGGAACAGGTCCTTTAAACAGTGTTCGAGCAACTGTCCAACAACTACAATATATGCCAAGTTCACAATAACAATAAAGTAAATATAACTTGCACGCATTTAGCAAATACACCAATGACTTTTATTTAGTCCAACCTCCACAGAAGAAGGCCAATCATTTCCCTAATCATGAGCCAAAGAAATCACTCACTGGACACTGGCCAAGATCGTCCTCTAATGATTTTTTTTGTGCAAGAATCACTTCACACCAGAATCTTTAACTTTGAAATATCCCCATCGCCGCCCGGTACTTCAGCAAACAACCGGTGCGTCTCCCTTTGCCTCCCTGCCTAATGACCCTGCTCAAATGGTCTGATTCGCAGTGACACCCGTGCTACCTCCGGGCCTTATCGTGCATAGCTAATCGTCATAATCACAGCCTAAATGAGGGGAATAGAATTTGGACACATGTATGCAAGGCCAGCAAGCAGAACAACACGTCGGACAGTTGTGTAATTAATCATTTATGCATTCACGTGGTTGTATTTATCATAAGCTTGTCGTGAGTAATGTTTTTGAGGGGATGTCAAGTCTGCATTTATTTTATTAAAAATCGTAAACTGGGAGTAAGTTTGGGAGTGAATGCATAATATGAAAGGTGCCGTCAGGAAACAAAAGTGAGACCAAAAGGATACATTTTCTTCCTCACAATGGTGTTGAGAAAGGCATTGAGTGTTTGTCAGAAGTTTACTTTTTAGTATCCTTGAAGCAGAGCGATCAGCGTCTTCAACCTCTCCATCTCCTCAAGGTCAACCATATTTTCACTGTAATATAAATGATTCCCATCACTGGTACCATTCATTGCACGGAACTATGGAAGAAGTGTCCTATTGTGTTGCGCTTAAGTTTAATTAAGTTAAGTTTTATATGTTGTCACATTTTGAAGACGACTCTCGCTGTTGGATAGTCGTGAAAAACAGAGCATAAAACTGAAAATGAAAAGAACTGATACTTGAAGTAGACAGAAGTTCTGGGCTTTGCTCCTTATCTACAGCGGCAAGTCCTTGACACTTAAAAGTAGAGACGAACTTTAGTGGCTATTTCCATCTGCTCTTCCTCGTCCACAAGCCCTCTGCATCGGACGAGCCCTCAAAGCTTTCAAGAGCACCGACTTTGTGTCTGAGCCTAAAATGTAACACTCGGACAGTTGAAAATGAGGCTCCTTAAAACTGTCTGCAAGTAGGCTAACGTTTATTAGCATTAGCCAGCTGCTAACGACCTGAGGCAAACAGCTCAAGCTCAGTCTGGAGTGATCTCTGTAAGTCCACTGGTCCCTCCTGACCATAGTCACACATTTATGGACACACGGGGTCTTTGGGGATGTTACAGAATAGAAATAATCTTTTGGAGCTGGAGCAGGCCAGGTACAAGTCAGGTTTGTGGAAATGCAAGCCCGCTTACAGTAAGAACACTGTTTTTTGGTGCAATGAACACATTCAAAATGAGATACTCAAGGTTTAAGTCACCCACTAAACTGTATTTGGTTATGTTATGTGCTGGGCCTTTAAGTAAAAGCAAAAGTATCACATAGAACTACTTAAATATACCTATTGAGTTACCTGTAGTGTAAAAAAATGTTGGAGTAAAGTTGTAGTCCGGACTACATTTTTCCCAGACTACTACAGTACTTTTCAGTGCAGTTCCAAAATGCAGGGAAGTAGCAAATACTCAAGATCCACTGAAAACATGAAAAAAGTACAGTACAGAGCCTAAAAAACACAGCACTTTTGTATTTTGATGACACATCCTTGCTTTGTGCTCTGGTAAACATTACTACCATTCGATACACATGCTCCTTGCACTTCAACATAAATGTACATATGAACATATTTCCACTATATACCCGCCATCTGGCTTGACTCTATAGTAGTAAAATAAATGCTTGCACTGCTGCCTGTTGGTGTATATTGTACGGTCAGCAATCCAAGCACCCAACACCAGGATATAAAGCTGCTTTATTTTCCAAGCCTCGCTCTATTACAGGAACAATCTTGACATAGCATTTCGGTCTGGATTGCACAGCCTCCCATGTTTACCTCGCCGCGTTCGGCTTTGTGTTACGCACCCATGCAGAACTTGTTGGTCGTATATTCAGTTTTCAGAGGTGGTCAGTCCGATGCCCGCCAATTCACAATCCAATGTTATTCCTTTGTATTTGAGGTCCCTGTCCCATTTTCTGGCACACTGAACCAGAACAGAACCAATACAGCCGGCTGCCAGGTAACACCCGGCGCTTTTTCACCTACTTTGGACCCCATTCGATGCTATGTCGTTCAATAAGTAAGGGCCGATTCGCTCTCAACATCAATGGGGGTCTCGGGCGCACCTTATTTCATAGCTCACAGCACCGGCGGCCCAGCAAATGAGGATAATAGGGAAGATATAGCAGAAGGAATTTGTTACACTTGGCTTATCAAGAGTAGAGGGGGCAGGAGGAGTGAGACACGGCGATCGAAGCAATAATCACTCTTCGGTTTGACGGGAACGCAATCAAACCGGAGCAGTGTGGGTTTGGCTTTGATTTTGTGGGCGATTCGTCACGGGCGGAGGGAAAAATTGTATGACTTAATTGCGGTTGTGCAAATGGTGCGACGTTTAGTATTCCGACAGCAGTAAAAAATAAACTGAAATAGCTGCAACTTCAGTCACATTTTGTGGGTTTGACTAAGACTGCTCAACCAAAACATTATAAGCACTTTTACTTTTGTGTTTGGAGCTCTACATGCATCAACTTACGATTCATTGTTTAACTTGAACCTCAGTCAGTTCACTCAATTTCATAAATACTGACTAGAGCTGCAACTAACTAGTCAAACGTTTATTTCTATTGTGCATTTTCATAAAATAGAGGTTGAAACATGGTGACTGAAGGCCTCTTGATAGAGATGTTGCTGCCTTTGTTATAAAAGGGCTTTTGGCATGTGTTTGTACTTCAAATATGACCACGAGCTAGTCACGATTGATTGTTCCAGCCTGAATACTGACCATCCAAAGTGTTTTTACTGAAATCTGGATATCCAAATATTCTGCCGTTCATGGGTGTTCTCAGATGACATGGGAAAACTTTTTAAAGGCTTGACATTATTTTATGTAATGCAGTGGTATATGTAAATTCCAATATGCTGGCCCGCCAAATGAAGAATATGTACTGAAATTAACCTGAAATAAAACATTGGACGAAAGGCTAATTGATCATATGTGGGAAGTCGTTTTTTGTGTTTGAATGAAGAAGCTTGAGCACCGCTGTGTTAGAAGACAATGAAAATGAAAGGCCCTGTCTCTGATTTTGAACCGTGAGGGAAAACACGGTGTTAAGACCCTTCTCTCACTCTGACAATGCACCATGAGTCAGAAATCAGTTTCAGTTCTCATAAAACGACGTACCGTATGCGAATGTACAAAACGGATCGTCACGGCTATATAATTTAGTCGCACTGTTTGAAAATTACCTGCTTTTACAACACAGTGCATGTACTCCAACCTCACAGCAAGAAGGTCCCGGGTCTGATTCCTCATCCATCGAAACGTTGAAAGGACTACAATTAGCCAAAACGAGAGGACTACACCAGTATTAAACCACAACTAAAGGCCTAAACAAGGACTCAATGCTTAAACTTCAATGCCGTATCCACATAACTAAACTTTTTATGCATTTCTCTAGGATACTGAAAAGTCTAACTCCCTTGGATTGAATTGCTTCCATAATCTGTCTGAACAAAGCCTTCAGCGTGCGACTTTGCCTTGTGATAAATTTACTCAAAATAAAGTAGATTATGTACTTTGTGGCTCGAGGAGAGAGCTCCTTGACGGTGGATTGGAGCAATTAGTTTTCAAAAGATTGCGGATTTAGCAAACTTTCAGCTACAAGGAAAAGAACAGTGCCTCGCTGGTTTTTTCCAGCATTCGTAACCGCGCGGCAGATTAAAGAACGGAGTTGATAAAGCAGAAGAAATTAACCCGTTGGGCTTAATTAACATTTGATAGATTAGCATAATATTTTTCCACGGGGATGACACTTTCCCTCGCTTCTCTCTTTGTGCTTCGGTTCTATAAGTGAAACATCAAAGTTGGGTGGGCTTTGGTGGGATCCCAGACCAACCAATTTAGCATGGAGGATGTAGACCCCATGGACCACCATTAGAGATCCACTATGAGGGTAATGAGACAGCCAAAAAAAGCATAGCGATCTGGCTGTATGATTTATTTATTTGAAAACCTTTTGATTAACCAGGTAAGAACTGGTATATTGATATATGGAATATTGTTGTGAAGGTTTTAATACAAATTTGATGTAAAAAACTTAACTCAACTTAACTCAGTGTCAAAATCATGTAGGTTGTCCCATGAATATGTTGTTTGTGATTAGAATGTTCCAGAGTATGGCATTAAAATGACCAATTGCAGGTGTTTAATAGGTCCATTTATATTTATTGAAGATTGACTGTTATGCTAATCCTGAATAGTATCAATGACATTGGAAAAAGAAAACGATTAAAACATTCCATAAAACACCCTCAAGGTATTAAAAAAACATCCCAAAAGTGACATAGTGACACTTTAAAGAGCTCAAATAATAATCTCAGTCACGCATTTGTAGATCTGTAGTATGTCATGATTTTTGAGACAGTTTTTCCAGTTCTTCAAATCTATCACTATGAAAGAAAAGCAGCGCTAGACGTGCGTTTCAGGTGTTAATAGGGTGTTGAGTCAGTAGTCTGCTGGCCCCGGTGGTCCCAGGGGTCCCTCTGCCTCTGTACAAGATTTGATCCCGTTTTTGCAGCAAATAGGACTTTGATTTTCCTTAGCCCATTGTTAAAGGGGCACTCTGTAACTTTTCTGGTGGGGCGCCCGTCACCTGCCATCAACGCACCCTGCAATCTAACTTATCGACTATGCCCAACAGGCCAAGTTACAGGTCAGATCTGTGGAGAGGTGACAGAAAGTAAGTCATGCCATGTTTTTAATGTGTTTTTGTACCTATATAATAAATGGTAATCTCCATGGAGACAAACTGGTAATGGACTCGCACCTTTAAGGCTTTAAGTTTTTGTTTTTTCATCACCAAATAGTTTACAAATGGCAATAAATGTTAATTGAATGAAATACTTCTGGATTTTTGCCTCATAAACTATTCTTAAATGTGAGACTAAAGGTCCAGACCACAGACTAAAGTTGTATGCTAATGAAGCTACCACACCTAGCATCAGCGGTTTCACGTGTAAAGAGTAAAGCCAGTGTTCAAAACGATCAGCATTGCACTTCTAGTTTATATATATATATATATGTCAAAACGTGTTACTGTTGTGTCGTAAAAAGAAGTGTAAAAATATACAGAAAACTACACAGGAAGAAGTGTTGTGTATAACAAGCTAACATGTGGCAGCTTTTTTAACAAATGCTTTAAACTGGATTTATGTGTCAAAAATGTGCAGAGAATTCTATAGTTGAATTCAGTCAACCCTCATATAAACGTAGATGATGACAGAAATGGACAGTTGATCAAGAGATTATCAATTTAAAACAAATATTCTACCCTTTGAATGTTAAAAAGTCCTCACAATGGCATTGTAACATTTTTACCAAAAGTAACACACTTAAGCACCTCATGTGAGCACTTTAAAGTACACGTAGAACTTTTGATAGCACACAACACTAAATTGCATTGCATTTTACTTTAAGAATTAAGTTGTTCAATTATTCAAATTATAACAAATAGTTTTTTGTGCAATATTCATGGTGCAATAAATGTTAAAGAATGCTGTAAGTGTGTGTGTTAGTGTATTTTAAGTGTTTTAGTGAAATGTATTTAAAGGTCCCATAACATGCAAAATTGACTTTTCAGAGCTTTTAACCTTCTTACATTGCTATTTGTGCTTCATATATGTACCCAGAGTGTTTTTTTGATTGATTCCCGCAGTGTTTAGCTATATTACAGACTATCTCCTTTCCTCCAATCTCCAAACTGACGGGCGGTGGAGGCAAGACCGCGTCATAAGGGCAAGCACGCGTCATCATCCCCCCTCACCCTCCCCCCTCTCCACCCCCCTCCCCCTCCCACCTCCCGCCTGCCGCCTCCCGCCCCCTTCCCCCCGGCTCCGCGCTGCTCCAGGCTCCCGTGTCTCACCCTACAAGACCCGGAGTTTTTCTGCTTCGATTTACGATGAAACACGGTTCAAAGAGGCCCAAAACTTCATTAATGATATCGCACTCTTTACTATTATCACAATGGTGAAGGTTTATGTGGCTCTTCGCAAGGGTGGGGGCGAATATCAAACCAAGCCGTTTGCATTTCTGGGTTGGTGAGGGGGTCCAAGGTCTGGGTGATATTTCTTAACTATTATGTTAAGGGTGTTGCACAACCCTTATTATTATCAATTATACACTTAGGATAGACTACGAAACGTGATAAAAAGCATGTTATGGCACCTTTAAACTACTGAATGTCACTTACTTCCTGTTCTTGTGTCCGGGTGGCAAAGAAGTTCCCCCTGTGAAACAAGCTCCCCGCTTAAGGTTCCCACTGGTTTAAGACAGGACCATGTACAGGGGACGAATGCTGGGTGGTTTAATGGATTTTAATTATATTATGTGTTTGCTTTTTAGGGTTTTTATGAATATAGTTGGGTTTTTGATAGTTTGTGGTTTTTGGGGTGTTTTTGGAGTATTTTATAAACGCAAAGGATTAATGTGTCATTCCCGTTTAGCCGCCATAGTTTTACCCAGTTTGCAAAACCAGAAAAATCTGTCCGTGTTCTGCTACTGGAGAAGACGCTACTTTTTGCACGCCCACTTTGTAAATACTTCTGCTTTAACCACAAAAAGAATAAAGACAATGTGGGTTTGTCACATTTCATCAAACTCATATTCCTCCATATAAGATCTTGTCCAGCAGCGCTCCCAGACATCCACGCTTCACCATCTCCAGGTCCACACACACACACACGCACGCACACACACGCACGCACGCACGCACGCACACACACACACACACACACACACACACACACACACACTCACACACACACACACACACACACACACACTCACACACACACACACACACACACTCACACACACACACACACACACACTCACACACACACACACACACACAAGGCAAGGCAAGGCAAGTTTATTTGTAGAGCACATTTCATACACAAGGCAATTCAAAGTGCTTCACAGAAGGAAAAATGCATTCAAATCACAAAGAAATTACAGAAACATAAATACAATAAAATCAACTAAATTAAAAATTATCAATCCAACTGATTTTCTAAACTAATAAAATCACAAACAAAAGAGAAGAGTGCAAAGAAAAAATCCTTTCAGTCATATGCGCAGCTAAACAAAACTGTTTTTAGCTTAGATTTGAACATTGTCAGAGTAGAAGACTGTCTCACATCTTCAGGAAGACTGTTCCAGATTTTAGCTGCATAAAACTGAAACGCAGATTCCCGATGTTTTGTCCTGACTCTGGGCACCAGCAGGAGGCCGGTCCATGTTTAGTCCTGACTCTGGCACCAGCAGGAGGCCGGTCCATGTTTAGTCCTGACTCTGGGCACCAGCAGGAGGCTGGTCCATGTTTAGTCCTGACTGGCACCAGCAGGAGGCCGGTCCATGTTTTGTCCTGACTCTGGCACCAGCAGGAGGCCGGTCCCTGAGGTCCTCAGAGTCCGAGATGGTTCATATGGCACTAACATATCCAAGATGTACTTTGGTGCTAGGCCATGGAGAGACTTGTACACAAGCAGAGCTGCTTTAAAGTCTATTCTCTGAGCCACAGGAGCCAGTGCAGAGACCTGAGAACAGGACTAATGTGATCATACTTCCTGGTTCTAGTCAGGACCCGAGCAGCAGCGTTCTGGATGTACTGCAGCTGTTTTACAGCTCGTTTGGAGAGGCCAGTGAGCAGGCCGTTACAGTAGTCTAATCTACTGGAGACAAACGCATGGATAAGTCTCTCTAAATCTGGTTTTGACACTATATTTTTGATTTTGGCAATGTTTTTTAGATGGTAAAAAGCTGCTGATGTTATTGATTTGACGTGGCTATTAAAATTCAAGTCTGAGTCCATTATTACCCCCAGATTTCTAATTTGGTTTGTAGGTTTTAGAGCGAGACTCTGGAGGTGACCGCTAACACTTTCTCTTTGTTTCTGTGGGCCAAAAACGATTATTTCAGTCTTGTCTGAGTTCAGCTGGAGAAAGTTGTTTTGCATCCACAAACTGATCTGTTGGATGCAGTGACAGAGTGAATCTACTGGTCCATAGTCACCTGCCGATAGTGAAACATAGATCTGAGTGTCGTCTGCATAATTGTGATAGGACACATTTTCACTGCGTATCAACTGACCTAACGGCAGCATGTAGAGGTTGAACAGAAGGGGACCCAGGACTGACCCTTGGGGCACTCCACAGGTCAGGGTCATGTGGTCTGAGACACAGCTACCAATTTCAACAAAGTACTTCCTGTCTTCCAGATAGGACCTTAACCAGTTTAGGGCAGTGCCAGTGATGCCCACCCAGTCCTCTAGTCTCTGTAAGAGGATCCCATGATCGACAGTGTCAAAAGCAGCACTCAGATCTAACAGAATTAAGATTGAGGCTTTGCCCGTGTCAGTGTTCAGGCGGATGTCATTTGTCACCTTGACAAGAGCAGTCTCAGTGCTGTGATGAGGTCTAAAACCTGACTGAAAAACATCAAATGAGTTGTTTATTAAGAGGAAATCTGTGAGCTGTTGGTAAACAACCTTTTCAAGGACTTTGCCCCAAAATGGCAGATTAGAGATGGGCCGGTAATTACTCAGTACTGCGGCATCAAGACTGCTCTTCTTTAGGAGAGGCTTTATGACCGCAGTTTTCAAAGACATTGGGAATGTTCCAGATTGAAGCGACATGTTAACTATGTGAGTGAATGGTGCTAACAAACTGTTCAGCACAGACTTTAGAAATCTGGTGGGTAACACATCAAGGCAGCATGTAGATGAACTCAGACTGGTGATGATCTCATGGACAGTTTTGTCAGTTACTGGTGCAAAGTGAGTTAGCTCTAAGTGTCTTGGTGGTTTTAGGGTAATTTTTTGCATTGTGGGATTTATAGCATTTTTAATGCCCTGAACTTTGTCATTAAAGAATAATGCAAACTCATTACACTTGGATGTGGAAATGAGTTCTAACGGCAGCTGAGCTGGAGGGTTTGTTAATCTGTTTACTGTGGCAAACAGGACACGCGAGTTGTTACTGCAGCTTCCAATTATTTCAGAAAAATATCTTTCCCTAGTTCTACATAAGATTAGGTTGTACATGTTCAGCTTTTCTTTGTAAATCTCTTTTTGAACCTGGAGCTTTGACTTGCGCCATTTCCGTTCGGCCCTGCGGCACTCCCTTTTCTGTGCCCTGACCGAATCATCATTTCTCCACGGCGCCTTCTGCTTATTTTTAACCATTTTAGCCTTTATAGGGGCGATGGTGTCCAGAACATTCACAACACTAGATGTAATAGAGTTCAACAAATCATTTACATTAGAACATGAGACATTTTTAAAGTTTATCATTTCCATAAACAGTGCACCTGTGCCATCACTTATATGTCTCCTCTGAACAACTGCAGGACCAACCGGAGGTTGGGGAGAAACAGACAGGTCAAAGAAGACACAGAAATGATCAGACAGAGCAACATCGATCACATTAACATTTGAAATATTTACCCCCTTTGTAATTATGAGATCTAGAGTGTGTCCTTTGCTGTGGGTGGGGCCTCTCACATGCTGAGTAAGACTGAAGGTTTCAAGGACAGCATCAAGCTCTTTAGCGTTTCTGTCACAAATATTATCAACATGCACATTGAAATCACCTGTAATGACCAAACCATCAAAGTCTGTGCATATGACTGAAAGCATCTCAGTAAAATCATCAATAAAACTTTGGCAGTGCTGGGGAGGCTTGTATAAAACAATGAAGAGAATGGATGGAGACCGTTTTAGCTCCATTTTAAAGGATACATACTCAAATGATGAAAACACCCCAAAAAACAACCTGCGGGTAATTATTTCATCTCTAAAGACAGCACAGACTCCACCCCCTTTTTTGTTTTCTCGTGTTTCAGATTCAAACTTAAAGTTGGGTGGAGCAGATTCTATCAGAACTACATTTCCTGTGTTTTTGTCAAGCCATGTTTCAGTTAAAAACATAAAATCAAGATTATAAGAAGAAATAAAATTATTAATTAAGAGAGATTTGTTACATAAGGATCTGACATTTAGCACAGCAAGTTTCAGACTAGATTCAGTGGGACTGGGCTTTATCTTTTCACAGGGAATATGAATCACATTTCTCAGATTGGGCCTGACTCGCATTTTGTTTTTCCATCTGTGTGATGATGTGACTACAGAAATAGCACTAGGGGGGGCTCTTTTTACATAGGGCCCCGGGTTGGTTTGATTTTTAATGTGACAATAAGTCCCGGCAACGCTGAGACCCAGTGCATCCTAGCTATGGGAGATACCAGGTAAAAGGCGAGGTTGGATGGGTGGTGGGGCTTTTGTAGCCAAGGAGAGTTTGGGACCAGGTGAGAGGCGAGGGGGGATGGGTGGTGGGGCTTTTGTTGGTGTAGTCGGCATAGCCCTTGCTATATTGGGCGTGAGTGGAGCCATCTTAATGCCTGATTTGATCAGACTTTCAAAATGGCTGGGAAGGCCCATGGGTGAGAGTGGAGATGAGAAGGAGAATGATGAATCTTTAGTGGGAGTAGATGTTGCAGGGGGAACCCAGGGCTGGTGTGAAGGCAGGGGCGATGACAGGGATGTTGTTGGGCTTGTCACAGATGGGTCCAAGGCCTTTGAAGATTGTTCCTTTGCTGGAGGCGGTGGAGGTGAATGTGGAGCAGCTGGAGCTGAATCCTTTGGTGGAGGCTGAGGTTGTGGTGCTTTTGATGTTGAAACATTGGCTCGGTCTCTGGCTGAGGGAGCAGGAATTCTTCTCTCATTCCTCTCTTCTCTAACTATCTGCTCAGGACCCTGTCCAGGCCCAGTCCAATGCCTCAGAGCGTGGAGCAGGTTCTCTGTCAGCACCCTCACTCCACCTCTGCATAGGTGGGGGCCATTTCTCTTAAACAGGTTTCCAGAATAGATAGAAGTTCTCAATATAGTGTAGTCCTCTAGGGGGACACTCTTTGGACAGCCATGTGTTCAGCTGAAGAAGCCGGCTAAACTTGTTTATCCTCTTGTCGATGTTTGGAAGAGGTCCACTTATGAATGTTTTGATTTCCATTTTATCAAGCACGTCGAATAACTTCAAGAAGTCTTTTTTCAAAACTTCAGTCTGTTCCCGCCGCATGTCCACTGCACCCACGTGCACAATCAGCTGTTTAGCTCCTCCATGCTTAGCCATAATATTTGGAAGGAGTGACGTTATCTCAGAAACAGTGGCGCTTGGAAAAGAATGTGTGTTTATCTTTTCATGCGTCACGTGACTTATCGCGCCGTCCCCAACTAAAACAATCTTGACCTTGGCTTGTGGCACAGTTCCTCCTCGCTGTATTTTGGCCACGTCATCTTTCCTTTTTTCATTTAATTCCATCTCTGAAAGTGGTAAAAATCTGTTGGTGAGCTGTATTTTAGGTGACTTCACGTTATCTTTGTATCGTTTAGGCTTTGCTCCAAGTTTGTTCCAAGAAACAGCCTGGTCTTTCTGGTTTTTAGACAGTTTTGGAAACGACACAGAGTCACTGCGGTTTAGGTTGAAAGTAGCAGTTTTTCTTGTAAAAAGTGTGCTCTTCTTACCGTCGGTTGACACAGGAATGGTATCGTGAAGAACTTTTTCAGATTCCAAAACAAATATCCGTGTTTTCAGCTCATTAATTTCTTGTTGATATTTCCGACAGCGTTCACAGTCTTTCTCACTTCTTCTCCCGGACATGTCGCTGGCGTCAGATATGTCGTTAAAACTGGAAAAATGTTCTTAAAATCCTTGGTTTACTTGAAAAAGTCTAAAGCAAAAATGTTTGGAAGACAAAAACTGATTAAAAAGCAAAATAAATAAGGAAAGCAGCGATAGCAAGCGGAGCGAGCAAAAAAGCGTGTGCACTCTTCGAAAGCACACTCACACTCACACTCACACTCACACACACACACACACACACTCACACTCACACACACACACTCACACTCACACTCACACACACACACACTCACACTCACACACACACACACACACTCACACTCACACTCACACACACACTCACACTCACACACACACACACACTCACACTCACACTCACACACACACACACACACACACACTCACACTCACACTCACACTCACACTCACACACACACACACACTCACACTCACACTCACACTCACACTCACACTCACACTCACACTCACACACACACACACACACACACACACACACTCACACTCACACTCACACTCACACTCACACTCACACTCACACTCACACTCACACACACACACACACACACACACTCACACTCACACTCACACTCACACTCACACTCACACTCACACTCACACTCACACTCACACTCACACTCACACTCACACTCACACACACACAGTCTATGCAGATAAAGTGTTGTTTGTATATCTGTAAGCCTAGCTCCGTCCGCTGGGGCTGCGCTGATGCATTTGCCAATAAACCCGCCCGCCGCAGCTCCGGTCGTCCCGCGCTGAAAAGAAAGATCGGATGTACTTCAACTGGAACATCAGCACCGCACTGCACACTTCTGGAGCTCATTTTTGACAGAAAAGATCACATTTACGTGCGGTTAGCAGCTACACTCGCCCCAAAGGCATATGCAAATGAGTTTGTCTTATATCAGCCATTGTAACATTCAGTATTTCAGCATCAAAACACAGTGTAAAAACATACCCACAGGTTTTACAGTGTGCTAATTCCTTTACAAAGGTATTATGGGTGTGTCAAAAGTGTAATTGCAGTTCCCGTAGTTACAGTTATTACTAAACAACTTTTATTGTTTTAAACTCAATTTATTTATTTATTGTAGGGACAGAGTGTAATTTTTATGACTTTTTTTGTTTTTGTTTCTATTTACACTTATCTAGTATTTAAGTTGTCCTTTTTTTAGTGAATAGTCAAAGTAGTAGAAGTAATAGTAGAAATATAAGGAATAATCACAACAGATGTTAATGTAGTAACAGTAGTACATAGAAGAAGTAGTAGCAGCTTCCATATTATCAAAGTGATTTTCAAGTTATGGGCATAAAAAGGAAAAGCATTGTTGTGTCTATATTTATTTTATTAGTCAATTATGTATGTTTAATGTAATTTAATGTATGTATTCTAACATATTATGCTATTACTATTATAATTGTATGTTGCACCTTAACGTCGAAGCCGTTCCGTTTTTGTGGATTTCTTTCCACTGACATTGGCAATAAACGTCTTTCTGATTGTGACTAGAAAAGCTAACAATCCCACGTCATGAAGCTAGTTTGTGTCGTTTTTAAATATAATTAATGTGGAACACTGCCCAATATGTTGATGTATAAGCGTGGACATCATAATAAGCGTGAAGAAAAATGTAATTCACAAAAAGCAAAAGGAAACGGAAAATGTAGAAAATGTCACAGTATTTTTTTCTAAACTACTACGTTTCTCTTTGATTTTGAACATGTTATTTAATGACTTTGATGGTGTTTTTTATCTTCAACATGATTTTCAGGGTGTAGAGCTCGACTAAATCATAGAATGTCAATGTTTGAATGTTTATAATTTGTGATCGCTCTTAAAAATGGATGACACAAACAGCACCAACAATAAAGAATTGGACCGACATCATAATTGACGTACGGAAAATGGAAAAAAATCACATACGGATTGAATCTTGCACTATTCTTAAAACAAAATAATTTCAAATAATATACACTTTGTTTTTTTCTCTGGTCTGTACCTTTTGTTTTTATTGTTTATGTATCTTTACGTATACATAATTTCTTTGATTGAGCTGTGTTCTTCTTCTTCTTCTTCTTCTTCTTCTTGTAAATATTTTGTCTTTATTTGTCACTGTTACAATATTATAGGTTTATTTAAGACGCTGTTTGTGTTTCTCTTTAAGAATAAACTCGGTGAAATAGTCCCCAACTTTGATTTATCCACATTTAAACTGATCACTTCCCGGGGCGACGGCGACGGAGCACGCAATAAACACATTTTAAAGAGAAAAGTGAAAGATAGTTCGGTGCAACGGGCAAAGTTAGCGCATTTTCCGTCTTCTATCTTTCACTTTTTGACATATTTATAATCAGCCTCCAACGTAAACTTGTCTCATTTAAACCTATTCGTTTTCCAAACTCAAAAACGCTGCACTTTAGACTCCAAGCTAATGAGAGCGAGTTAGCCACATCCGTCAGTCGGGTGCAATAACTAAACTGGTGACATTTTAAGTTGGTGATACTCGGAGCTTCATCTTTACACTCTTAATTGCTTGTGATTGCTGCAAAAGGCGTCTCCTAGCAACAGATTTAGTGGAGTCTTTACCAGCCGCGACATCCTTCATATTTTAATGAGCTAAACTGATTAGGTAAATCACTGCAGCATTTTCAAAGTGGCTACAGTTACACAGTCTTTTTACACAATGGCTTTTCATAATGGAAAACAGCAGCCCCCCGAACGCCACGATTTATATCTTTGTTTGCTAATGAAATATGAGATGGAGGTGTAAAGAAATGCGTTAAGATGTAAACAGTTCATTGTTTTAGTTGAATTGCAGTTTAGTTTGACAAGTGGGTTTCATCCATGCTTGGGTTATCAATATTTAAATTTATGCTCTAGAGTTTGACTTTAGTTTGCCACAAAGGCCTAACTAGTTTTGGAACCAGAACCAGAACCAGAACCCACCAGCAGGGTTAGGATGTGTGTGGTACATGCTTTATGTTTCTTTCCTCACTTAATTTATTTGGAAATAAGTTAAAAGGACCCATCTTGTGCCAAATTGACCTTTTTGAGCGTGCAAACGTGTTGTACATGATCAAAAAACATATTGTATTTTGATCCATTCTTGATTATTTCATGAACCCTGTTGACAAGGTTGTTTTGCTCTTAGCCTCACATATCACTCCTTTTGAATATCACTCCTTTTGAATATCACTCCTGATCGTTGAGTGACAGGTAAACATCCAAACTTCTGCTGTCTGGTGATGGTTCCATAAACCATCACCAGACCCGTTCTTTGGTCAAATTCTGTCCACAACAAATGCATGACTCTATTAGCATAGCATTCATGTTGCCCGATGGTTTCATTTATTTATGGTATAATTGTTCATTCCCACAGCTGACAGCATGTTTAAAAGTCAACTAAAGCCACAAGAATGTATGTTATGTCCACTTTAAAAGAACAAATTACAATTGACAGAGTTCCTCCAGCATGACTCTCTCATGTTCTGGCCTATAAGCAGCTGTCTCACAGCGGCCAACAGGCCTAAGTGCTCTCTCAGACACCTTTCACTTGTATTTGTGAATAAATTAATGTTCACGTAGCAAATACCAATTTACTATAATCCATATCTTCACATAGCACATGGTAAGATACATCTTTTTTTTTCTCTGAGTTGTCCTGGAGCTGTCAGCGCCTCACCGGAGTACAGGGAAAAGCGGGGCAGGGAAGTGTAACGTCAAACCGAACTGACTGGAGCTGATAAGATCCGGGGTAGACTCCCAAATGTCCCTTACCTGCCCCTCCTTATCCAGCTGGCAGCCTCTCACCCAACCGCCCTCTCCATCTCTGACAGGTGCTAAAGCCGGCCAGGGATTTCCCAGCCATTACTTCTTTCAAATTAGCAGCTTTTTTTCCATCCTTCTCTTTTTTTGTTTTTTTTTCAAACACCAGTTTCTTGCCCTGCATATCAAGGTGGTCACAATCAATCATTCCACCATGAATAATTACACGCTTAGGGAGCACAAAACAATCCGTAAACAATCTCTCTCAGGAGCGTGGAAGTTGAGACAAAGACAAGCGTAAAGCGAGAGACACAGCAGGTGAACGGGGACAAACTTAAAGGTGTAACTTTTCTCACATATATTAAGGTGTATACAGTGTTCACCATACAATTAACACCTTTACATTTACATTTAGATATAGCTATACTGACATATATGTATATATTTTTTTTATTTTCACATACACTTTATTTTATCTATTTCATTGTTTTAACGGTGTTTGTATCTAAATAAAATATAATACAACTTAAAATGTAATGTGTAAAAATGCCCACAGTTGCACATAAATATCTGAAACAAAAATAAAGCAATTGTATTTATTAATTCTTTCTTTTTGACATAATAAATGCTACTTTTAGGGGTTATCTGTTATCTCTTAAAAAAACACCCTTTAAAGTAGTACTTTTTTCCAGCCTGTAAAGCCTTGAGGACGTGGTGGAATCAAATGCAGCACTTGACACTCCACTTGCTCGCGACAGGAGATGGAGAAGCTGATAGCCCAGCGGCGTTTGAGCGATAGCATCCACCAGAGGGAAGCAGGTTGGACCGTTCTCCTTATATTAGCGCGCTAACGAGATCCCAGCGCGATACTTTTTTTAATGAAACCATCCAGGAGGCCAATTGTCCAGAACTAATTATCATATGCTAATTGGAACGGCGTAGTACAGCGAGTGGATTGTGTTGCTCTGTACCGTTTCCGTTTCTCCGTGCTTTGTTTCCGATGGGTTTCATGAATGCAATTATGGGCAGAAAAAGGATGCAGAGTCTCACATGTTGGGTTGTGAGATGGAAATAGTAAAACAGCATCTACGTTTCCTTGGTTTGACAAACTTACAATCATAAATCTGATTCTGATAAAAAGCTTATTAGGAGCCGGAGACGGACCACAGAGCAGCACGGCGCATGGACAGGAGCAGAGCCAACACGGAGAAGGCCAGGATAAATCACTGCAAACACAGATTATGGACAGAGGGGGCAGTGTTGAGGAAATGAAAATGAAAGCGCTGGTAAGGGTGGGACAATAAACTGTAATATTGCTTATCACAATCGTCTTACGTGGCACTTTTTATACGTCTTTATTTCATTTTTTGAGAATCGCCAACAAAACATTACCATCAGAATCAGAAAAAGGTTTATTGCCGTTATCAGTTAATAAAACAAGATTCACAAACTAGGAACTTTCTTAGGTGATAAGTTGAAACACGAAACAACAAATATAACAGCAAAATATAAAAAAAATAAATAAAAAAAAATAATATTAAGGCATGAGTAAAACATTGGGTTAACTAAATAAGATAAATATATCCTAAATACTTAGGTATTTTAATATATACAGGCGTTTTACAGTTTGACCGGCCTGCATTGGTAAAAGAAGAACTCAATTTTGTTACATGTACAAAGAAGTACAGATACAGGAGATAACATATACTCAAGTAAAAGTATTGAAGAACATGTCTAAAATAAAAAATAAAAAATGTTTCGGTTAAAAAGTGTGATATAAACTATAAAACAGTGAAATGTGGTGACATAAAAAAATTGCAGTTTTTTTAGTTAATCACTTTCTCAACATTTATAGACTCTCTCAAAACCAAGACTTGAGCTAAAAGCCACACAGAAAGTACTTTTTTAAAATGTAGTGAGTGCAGTAGAAAGTACAGCTACTGCTCTCAAATGTACTGAAATAAACCTAAAAAAGTATCATCCACTGTAAAATGTACTGGAATTGATTGAAATATGTACATTTGATTTGACTCCTTGCCAGTCTAGAAGCTAACAAATAACGTGCAAAAGTAAAGAGTCTTTGAGCATCTGAAAAAACGCTTTGAAAGAGTAAAGCTTCGTTGTTATTATCATGATTCTACGTGCACTATCAAGTGTGCACTTTTTTTTATGTAGTGAAAACATACTCCCACGTAGACATTCTTGCACAAACGATGGCCACCTTACGTCTCTGTATCCACAACCCACTCGCTGTTTAATATTCAGGAGCGGAGCGCGGCGTGCTTACAGCTCAGAGAAGATGAACAATGCAGGGACATGGCAGGTAGCAGTTATGCATGGCACCTGGCCCCAGATGTGACGCTGGGAAAATGATGGGTGGAACAGCGGACGGTGATGGATTCAGCACCGCCGCGCTTCCGAAACGCACTCCCATTTCCAATCCAAGGACCTTTAAAAGTAAAATTATAGGACTGCGGAGCGTGCCTGCCTCAAGGTTATTATATTCGCCATCATTTATTTGCCTGGGCCTTGTTTTAAATGTGCTAAATGGTGCAGCGGGAGAGGACGAAATAATTACTTTCATAACAGGTCCGTTTGAATACTTGCCGGTGCAGTATGTCGGCAGTACATTAATGTAATAAATTGTGTTGCAAGGTTCTTACTATATTGTCCATTCATACAAAGAGTTCATTATGTTGTCAGTCATTCATCTTGGGCTGATGAATAACATAATGCATTGGAACTAAGACCCGTATTGTACAAGTTATACTTTTGATGTGATGTACTATGGTCACTTAACAAAAGCTTCATTCACACATTTATCTAATCTGGTTTGCAAGCTCATCTTCTAAGCTCCGTCTTTGAGCCTCACAGAAACACAATTTCCCAGAAGTGAGATCCAAAGGTCTCCTGGGCGTTCTTTTTCAGTCCGAAAATCATTACAACACTTATAAGGATTTCACGATATAGAGTTACGATTATTGTGAGAAAAAACATCAGGATTTAATGATTTTTCACAATTACTGATGCTGTGACCAAACAACAGTGATTTAATTTAATTTTCTTTCATTTCCATTGTCTGACATGTTACTGTTACTGTGAGCAACAAAACAAAATAAAGTTAAATGTGACAAAAAAAGATAGACGCATTATTCTAGGACGATAGATTGAACTGAAAATACTGTCACGATTATTATTTTATTATTATATTGTGACTTGAATAGTCAGGATTATCGATTAACCTAATAATCGTCACATCCCTACTCGTAAATGACCGTGATGTGATGGCAGAAATGCTCAGAACAACTGCGCATGCCTCCATTAGCACGTGCCGGCTAGCTTTTGTTTATTTCCTCATGGTAATTCTCTCTGCTGCCAGTAGATGGAGTGCTAAAACCAATAGAAGAGGGAACAGGTTTTCATGACATACATTATTTTAACTTCTAAACATTCCGATGCCAAAGTAAAGACACTGAGAGCATGTTTAAAGTTAATGCATGTTTAAAGGTCAATACCAAGACAAACATGAAACAAAAACAAAAGTAGAGTTGTGTCTTGTTTTATTAATGTGCTTTTGATTAATCAGATTAGTTTTAGTGCTCTAAGGTAATAATTATTCACATATACAAACTGAACTGCAAATATTTAGTTTTAAATCTATGCATATATTATTTTATTTATATTTAGTTATATTGAGGTTTTTTTTAATAAGGTATCTGTTTCTTTATTATTATACTTCCGTGCCTACCGTATTTTCTGGACTATACGTCGCACCAGCCAAAAAATGCATAATAGAGAAGAAAAAAACATATATAAGTTGCACTGGAGTATGAAATGCAGTTGCGTGTGAAAATAACAAATAATATCACATATAAGTCGCTTCGGAGTATAAGTATATAAGTATAAATATAAGTATAAGTCGCACCCCGGCCAAAACTATGAAAAAAGGTACGATTTATAATAATAATAATATAGTGAATAAATAAATAAAGGTTATCTCACATGATCTTATCTAACTGTTCTGGGATACGCCACCTTCTTTGTGGAAACAAGACTCACAGTAAACCATGGAGTAACTTTGAGTTGCAAAACAGAGAGTAGAAAAAGCTTCAGTTGTAGTCATCTGGACTCAGTTTGAAAAAATAGACGTTTCGACTCTCATCCAAGAGTCATTGTCAATAACAGAATTTAGATCGAGAACTCCGATATTAATACTGTTCTGTGGTAAGACCCGCCCATTGGGCGGAGCCTTCCTGAAGTAGAAAGAGTTGTTTGTTTCAACAGAAACTCCCCCCTTGTATCTACCGAGCTAGCCTATTCAGAATCTTAATGGGCTGTTAAAACCTCTTTGTCTTTGTGAGACCCTGGCTCAACCACCCTGGTACCTGATTAGCATCCGAATGTCCTTGTCCTGGTCCTCTACCTTTCCAGGGGTTCAGTATGCCATTATAGATACCAGGAAGATTAAACCTTAGCCCTCCATTTCTGTTTAAAGAAGGTCTTTCTTTTTTAACAAAAATAGCTTCCTTGACTCCTCTTTCAAACCATCTTTTCTCCCTGCTTAAAACCTTCACCTCACCGTCTTCAAACGAGTGATTAGAGGCTTCAAGATGTAGATGCACGGCGCTCTGTGGTCCTGAACTAGTATTTCTTCTGTGCTGATAAAGCCTCTTGTGTAGAGGCTGTTTTGTCTCACCTATGTACCGTTCTTTACAGCTTTCTTCACTGCATTGGATCGAATAAACTACATTGCTCTGTTTTTGAGTCGGCAACTTGTCCTTAGGGTGAACCAGTTTTTGTCTTAAAGTGTTTCCTGGTTTAAAATAAACAGGGACTTCGTGTTGTCTAAAAATTCTCTGCAGTTTTTCCGACAGGCCAGACACATAAGGGATAGAAACACCCTTCCTTCTCTGTTCAGTTTCCCTTTTGTCCTGCTTTTTGGTTCTCTTCACTCTGTTGAGGGCCCAAGCGGGGTAACCACAGGCTGAGAGGGCATTTCGGACATGTTTTTCCTAGGGAGAAAAGATGGTTTGAAAGAGGAGTCAAGGAATCTATTTTTGTTAAAAAAAAGAAAGACCTTCTTTAAACAGAAATGGAGGGCTAAGATTCAATCTTCCTGGTATCTATAATGGCATACTGAACCCCTGGAAAGGTAGAGGACCAGGACAAGGACATTCAGATGCTAATCAGGTACTCAGGGTGGTTGAGCCAGGGTCTCACAAAGACAAAGAGGTTTCTAATAGCCCATTAAGATTCTGAATAGGCTAGCTCGGTAGATACAAGGGGGGAGTTTCTGTTGAAACAAACAACTCCTTCTACTTCAGGAAGGCTCCTCCCAATGGGTGGGTCTTACCACAGAACAGTATTAATATCGGAGTTCTCGATCTAAATTCTTTTATTGACAATGACTCTTGGATGAGAGTCGAAACGTCTATTTTTTCAAACTGAGTCCAGATGACTACAACTGAAGCTTTTTCTACTATGGAACACGCCTGGACGAATGAGGGATTACACCGACACAAAACAGAGAGTGCTTTTTTCTCCCTTTGTACCTTGAAAGTTGGAAATAGCCCGGACGGCGCTCCACTTGTAATGCTTTCACGTCCCTGTTCAGAACCCGCTCCATTAGCCCCGGCCCTTTCCACAGCGCAGTCTTACACTATGATACAGTTAAGTGGGCAAAATGTGCACCTGTCTGTTCTTGTCATCCTCCTCCCCCCTGCCGAGCATCGCACTCTCCACAACTCTTCAAGCCGCGGCAAGTTTTTTTCACTTGCACAATAGTACGCCAAATACTACAGTGGAAATGTCACCGCTGATTGCATGAATGTATGGCAAAGAAGAACGTCTGAACTTATAAGAGTCCACGGTGAGATGCGAAGCAGTTTAAATGAGCAGATTCGGAATGTGTCCGAGGAAGGTGAACGGACTTTAAAACCCCAGAGGAGCTCTTTGTTGTGAAGAACCTAATGATATGCAAAGGTTGAACGGAACATTTGAGCTCTGGAGTGAAGATGGTGCTTTCAGGATTACTTTTATTTATTTATTTTGTATTGTAATTTACTGAATATCTAGACTAGATTTTTACACTGCAGCTAATACTTTTACTTTTACTAATACTTCAATAACTACTACTTTTGAGGGGAGTATGCACTTGGGCAACGCTATTTAAAAGGACACATATTATGCAGACTTTACTTTTGAGCTTTCAACATCAAAACAGACTTGGAGATGGATTTTTCCTCATTCACACTTTATTAATCCTGTTTACGAGGTTGTCTCCCTCACGCAAAAAACACCCAGTTTCAAATTTCACAGATGAGTGACAAGTAAAAACCCTCCAGATGTCTCCTGCGTTGTTTTTAGGTCAATAAACCATCACCAGACACATTCAGAGCATTTCTGCCATAAAATGACTTTCATTACAACTTCATGCATGTGCTAGCATGTCAGGGCAGGTTGCTAACGGACACATTTTGTTTTGTTCCCCCATATTTATTCTGTTTGCTGCTAGTAGATGGCACGCCAACACCAAATCCTGATGAGGGAACGCCTGACTGCTAGAGCATTTCAATAAATCCATTATTTTAAAGGTGCTGGTGTAGGTGTAGATCATTTTAAACTCTTCCACATACTCACTTATATCTGTAGTATGGGTCAAAACAGATTATACTTTATCACTGCATGAGAAAAAACACGAGATGCCAAAGCGAACATACTCAAGAGCATGTTTTAAATCAAATCAAATCAAATCAATTTATTTTTGTAAGGCCCAAAATCACAACAACAGTTGCCTCTGAGCAATTTTTAGGCAATCTACACCTACAATCTACCCCTTTTACTCACAATATCATTTACTTAAACACCCATAGAGCTGAGGGACTTAACCAGATTTGTGCGCTTGGATCTTCCCGGCCCAGGGGATCGGACAGTAGCTTTTGCGTCTTTACGTGGAGATCCCTATCCAGCTAATTGATTCCCCTGGACTCTTTAGATCCAGAGCCAGGGACCGTGGTGCAGATGGAAGAGCAGTGTATTAGCAGCCGCTGTCCTCTGATTCGCGATAAGAGTGAAAGTGCGGTGGTGAATGTGTACAGTAAAGCCCTGAAGATATCCAGACAACAATCTCTTAAGTCAATTACACATTTTGCTAGTTTAAGTGGCTGGGCCCAGACAAGTATTATCGTTTTTGTACCGTTTATATACCGATAAATAAGAAGTTTTAATAGATACAAGTTATATTACACATTTTGTTGCATGAATTCAAGACTATTTCTTCTTTGTCCCCATCTGCTCTGATCTGATTCTCACTTTAAGCCAATTACAGATGACAGAAGTAGTGACCAATCATCTTTGAAGTAGTTCATATAAATGCATTTGTTTTCCCCTTAGTCGCTCCGCTGTGTTTGATGGCTCCTCTGTCAACTAATAGCCAGGCTCAAAATGTTGTAAATATGGAAAAATATGTTGCTCATTCCTGATTTCAAACGACACAAGGAGGCCATGATTTCCTTCAGCAGGCGCCAAGTTTGGGACAAATTACTTGCATTCTGTTTCTTTGTTTTTATGTTTTTATGAGAAAATGTTTAACAAAGAGTTGGTTCTAAAACAGCCTCTTTAAAAGTCTGCCTCCCGTTGCACTGAAAATCCACTATCATCAGTTCTGCAGTTTTGAACGGAAGTCGTTTTAGATCAATATTGCTGTTTACGATGAACACAATGTAAAATTATGATCTATGTATGTTGTACTAAATACGAGGCACCGTACTCTTCGGGCTTTAGAGCGCTCTTGAACAAAGGCTACATCAACAAAATTTACAAAGAAACAAGAAATTGTACATATACCTGACAATGCCCACGTTTTAACATCAGATATTTGCACAGAAAGATGGTCCACGGTTGTGAATTCTCCTTTCAGTGCGGGGCGGGTTAAAATGTAGGCCGCTGTACCATAAGTCCGCGTGTCCAAATTCACTTCCTCATTAAGACTAATTTCTCTGTGAATATGAGTTGTAATGTAATAAAACACGCAGCGCTTTGAAGCTTAAAATACAGAGAACACGACTTCTTCTTCTTCTACAGTCTTTCAAACGCTTGCACTTCCTCCTAGAGCGCCACCGATGGTCGTTAGCCAGTCAAAATCTATAAATTAACCATTCCATGCGCCGCAGGGTTCAAAGCGTGGGGAAAAAGCTTAAAGTCTGCACAAAATCGCACAGGTTTGCAGAAATAAAGAACTGTGGATGTTTAAGAATCATCTCTATGGACATGTACCGGTGTTTTTTTTTATTATTTTACTTTTATTATGTCGAGCAGTGTCCTGTAGTAACATAACACAATCGACCTCAAAGTATCAGCAGGGTTTGTCGGCCATCAGCTGCTGAAAATGAAATAAAACCATCAGTATTGGCATCTCTAATAGCCCATCATTGAGTTACAGGTGATCTAAATTCCCAACAAATCCACCGTTAACAAATGCAATAATAAAAAGTAAAGAAACTCTACATATTCCCATGGTACACCAGCACTCACGCCACCGCCCGTCGCTCCGAAAGCGCCGCCGTGCCGTGGAGCAGGCTTCAGACGACCTCAGGACTGCGTAATCAATCTGGCAAGACTGCTGAGGTGTGCGTAATGGCCCCGTGTAAACTAATGGAGATGATGGGTAACTAAATATGCTCGGCTGGGTGGTAATTTGGGCTCATTTTTCTTGGGCGCGGTGTGCTGGAGCACGGGGGGGGGGGTCTTTGGAGAACCGCAGTCCAATCTCCTCACCACAAACACCATTAAGACAAAACAGCTTTCATCATCTGGACCGCCACATGACAGACAACACTGGGAGCGTGGACTGCATTAACGACTGCAGTAAAAGTAAAGTAAAGCAGAAAGGGAAGGATGTTGCAACTATTACTACTACAAATGATGAGCTGTACTGCTTCTATATCTCGTCACAAACAAAAGCAAGTGGCCCTAATCCCGCAAAAAAGCAAGAGTCAATCGGGCAAAAATATCCACGCTGAAACAAGCTATTGGAAAACGTTTCATTTGGCGGCCGGCGGAAGGCATTGTAATAAATCCATGTCGTTTCCCGGCGCACCTCGGGACTCTTTCATATCTTTTAAAAGGCTGGGTCAGGAGGTCTCCCCATCAGCGGGCCGTCGCGTGGCTCTGCGGTGAGAGACGAGAGAGCAGAACGGAACCGCCAATGCACAGGAGAAATATTAGCCTAATGAAAAGCTCCTCCGTCTGAGTGCTGGCTCTGGGCCCGAGACCGGCGCTCAATCCACATCTGGAGTTTTACAGTGAAGCGGCGCAAAGTAGCAAACGGCTCTCAACTAAATAAAACTTCTAATCGTATTACAGTCTGGGGTTTGGATCGGCTGTATTACGGTATTTCTGTATGGCATTTCTTAGATATTTTTAGCTCCTCGAAAGTAGAAGGATCATCACAGCAACATCGTTTTACCTTTATTATGTTTTCGTCAACATTTTTACTATGACTAAAGCATAATTCAAATACTATAAAGCATAACTATTACAACAACAACAACAACAAATAACAAAAAACTGTATATTGTATAATTATATTGTTCTGTTTCCTGTTTTTCCTTCAACACTGTGTCTATAGCCTTTGTCTTGGTCTGATCAGGTTTAGTATGAGTTTTGTCACAATTTGATGTGGTGCACGTCAGTATACAGCCCTAGATTAACTGACCACCACCCATCACGTTAGGAAGTTGACATTGTGCTCTTATTTTGAAGGCTTCTATGCTTCTGCTACTCCCACTAACCCCAAATTTCCAACCACTTCTACTCCTGGATCCGCAGTTACCGCAAGAGTACATAATGGAGTGTCCTATGCACAGGAGAAATATTAGCCTAATGAAAAGCTGTCTGTGTACTGGCAGCGGGCCCATCTCCCATCATCCCGCTCGGCGTCGCACGTCTAGCGTTTCTCAGCACGGCGCTCTGAAATGGGATTCGGGAGCAAAAAAATAACGCCGCCCTCCCGCCGAGTTGGCGTCACGCACTTTAGCGACACAAAGGAATAAACAGGGATGAATCAAACGCAGTGGTAATGCTGAATGTGTGTATAGGGGAATGTCAAGTGAAGCGAGCAAGGGAGAGGTGCGGGGATAAATGCTATCGCGGCAAATATCTGAAGTGTGCTGTATGGGGGAGCGGATGAGAGGAGTTAATAGAGGAACAAAAAGTGAAAAATGAATATAGTCTTTGTGTAGAGAGAATGCAGTGGAGGCTTCTGACCTGCCCCACCCGATACGAGTGAAAATCCAAATCAGTCTAATCTGCCTGTCAATCATACCTATTGGAAGGCCAGTACAAAGCTGGATTAGAGGGTTAGCGAGGTAAATTCGGGGGTAACCCTTTTTTGGCGGTACGACGAAGCTGGATCACACGTAAATGCAGCGTCTGTTTCCTTTGGCTTCCTGTATATTGTTTTTCTCTTAATTCCTCGTGTTTATGATTGACAGCACCTCAGGGTTAGAATCCGTTGAGCTAAATCCATTGCGCTTTCCTTCTCTGTTGTTCTTATTGGTCAGCTGGCAATGACCCCGCCCCCTGTTTTGTGAACGTGCACAGGTTCAGTTGGAAAATACGGGGGAGTTGCAGCTTCGTAGTACAGGCTCTGTCTTCTGAACAAAATCATTTATGCTGTAAAATACTGTACAATTATGTTCTTATTTCACAGTATAACCAATGCATTTAGAGTAAAAAGTGCAACAAAATATTTATTTCATAATTAAAATTCCCATATTATGATATTTTTCCCGTTTCGTAGTCTACCCTAAGGGCATAGGTGATAATAATAAGTGTGCAACACCCATAACATAATAGTTATAAAAAATCATCCATACCTAGGACCCCGTTCCCTACCCGGAATTGCAGACGGCTTAGTTTGAGATTCGGGGCGTGTTACAGGTACAGAGTGCTTCCTGGAGGAGGGGCTGAAACAAGGAAGCGTGCTGCGTTGCTCTATGTGAGTGCCATGTCATCCTGGGGAGTTGCTGCCCCCCTTTGTCTGCTCACCCGAGGGGGAGGATAGACTGTTCTCTAGCTAAAGACTGCAGGAATCAATTAAAAAAAAAACTTTGGGCACATTCAAGGTACCAAAAGCATTGCAAGAAGGTTAAAAGCTCTGAAAAGTAAATTTTGCATGATATATGCCCATTAAGGTTTTAGTTATGAATCTTGAAAATTTGCTTTAAACAAAACCTGTTGATCTGAAAAAATAACAAAACAAAAATTATATCCAAACAGCCAGTTCATTTCAACACTGCATCTATGATATGATATGCTCACATTACTTTCATTTGATGTCATCCTCTCTGCAAGCCTCCTGACATTTGTGCCCACAGCAAACCCTGTAACTTGTGCCTGTTTTAAAAGGACATTTCTGAAGTGTGTCCTGCTGCTTCGAGCCTGAACCTGACAGAGCGCCCCCTGTGGCACGCTTGAGGGAGGTGCGCTTTGACACACGCATTAGCCACGCAGCAGCAACACGCGCCCCTGGCTAGCATCTGCTATCGGTGAGATGAAGCACAGAGCTGGGGGCTACGGGCGGTAGAGCAGTCCCATGTGTCAGTACCACGCCCCGGTCTTGTCAGAGTGCCAACCACGCCAGCCCACAGCAACAACACTTTGGAAGGGGAACTAGAGGACAGCAAGGATTACTGCAGGAAACTTTCAATCATTTTGGTAATTGTGAAAGTTGTTAAATGTCCTATATTGTAAATGATTCCGTTTTTGTTTTTAATGTTAGTTTGTTTGCTTTTTCAACATATAAGCATTCATGGGAAATCGGTAACATTGTCCAATCTGCACCTAAAATGTTCAGTTATATTTTAATCAACTTGCATTAATAGATTTGCGTATATGGGGTATATTACCTTCAAAAGCAGTTTTCTCAAAATGCTTTGCTTTTCTGCCCATAGAGATTTAAAAGAGCACCTACAAACACCAAACTTTACAATCTTGCACCAGATTTTGACGGAACATACTAAAGGATTTGTTGATATCTAACTCTGAGCCTGATTTATTCACGTTTTAACTCCCAAAAATGTGGCAACATCCTATTTGTACGACTATTTTCAGTAAGATTTAGATGTTACAGATACTAAATAAATCAAGCAATAAATTTGGCTCTGTCCATTTGGAATCTCTTTCTTGCACAGCCCTAGACAAAACTGGAGAAATATAAAAATAACTTTAACAAGAACAAACAGCAGCAATCCAAATATAAAATAGTGCTGAAACCCCAAAGTGTGATGCTTGATTCTAATCTTTCCGTCTCTTCTGCAGTGGTCTCTGAGGCGCCCTGTACATGTCTGCAGTTCACAGTGATGTGCCACGTCAGAGACAAAAAGCACCAGGCCAGCACTCTACAGCGCTATCTACAGCTAATAACACTTTGCTGTCAGGAGAAACCCACTGGCACCATCATGCATCATGTCTCTCTTCTACCTATATACTATGCACTTCAAACTCTCCACAGTGCGCGGTCTTAGGCATTGTGGTTTCTTATGTGCTTGAACAGACAGAGAAGTGCAATGGATAGTCTTTTGGGAATTAATCAACTTGGATCTTGGCAGGTTCCGATGTCAACAATGCAATGAATATGCTCAGTGATAGAGTTGCAGTGGAAAATACTGTATCTTCCCTGTTTGGGGGTCTGGACAATGTTGTGGTTAAGAAGAGGAGATGGGGATAGGCTGAGTAGGTTGATGCTTCTGCTGCTGTGGTGGAGATTGCGGTGGAGAGCAGTTGCAAGAGGAAAAAAAGAGCACTTATTGTATGGTTTGAGATTCTGATTGGTCAAAAGAAGCAGCAGTGACAAAAGAGGTTCTAAAATACATAGTATACCGAGGCACACCACAAGTCTCAGGCAACAAAATACTACAATGTTGTATTTGATTGATAAATTACATTACAGAATGAGTTGTACATAAAAGATTTTTAGCGTCAAATGTTGAACATAAGAGGTCCCAAGATTGACCCCTGGGGCACCCCACAAGTCAAAATCAGTGACATGGTTTTCAATTTAAACTAAACACTTTCTTTCAACAACATTTAGGTGTAGTACCAGAGACCCACCCACTCATTTAGCCTCTGTAAAAGGATCCAATCATGTTCGATCTTCGATAGAAACGATTATATTTAAGTTGTATTTTTTTAATCACTTTTTATTTCCTATTGTATTTTGGAAGCTGTAACACAAGCTGAGATTGGGTGGTGGCAGTGACAGTTAACAAGAAACAGGCATATTAACTACATACTCCAACTCCATTACACCTTATCTTCATTCGATTAATACATGTCTTACATAACTCTGAGTTCCTGGCGGGCAGCACATTCTGAGAACAGAGGGGTATCCATCATGGCTGCCACTAAGGACAGAGCCACCCAGAGTCCCGTTGAGCGACAGCGGCTAGCAGGGACCGGCACGGGGCATCTGAAAACCAAGCATGATGGATGGGACCGCCACACTGATTACCGAGGCCATTATAGAGCACAAACATTACATTAATCACCACCGAGCTTCATTTATTAAAGCTATGACCAAAACATAGCATTTAGGAGGGATATTTTTTGTTTTCTGCCCACGGTGCTTGGGTTTATGATTGATTAGAGATAGACATGGAAGCGGGATATCTCTGCAAAATGGGGTGGGAAATACAAAGGTGATTTTCTATATTTAGACCACATTGGCAGCCTCAATTCAATAAATGTTAATAGTTAATTGTCTTGCAATAACTGGTGTGCACATTCTGTAGAACTCTATCTCCCAATGCACACCGTTATTCTAAATTGTTCTAAGTAAATGCATACCAAACCAACTGAAATGTCCTTGAGGCGTGCGATTAAACCTGGAATTTTTTCTGATGCGTCATGAAAATGAAAACACTGAACTTGAGCTGGAGAGAAAAAAACTAAACAAAAATCTGCTGTTTTTCCCCAAGTGCTGCCATAATGTGAAATACATGTAATCAGTGCATTTTGTTCTCCCCATTGATAGCATTGCTCCTTATTACTTCTCACCTCCTCTCCTTCTCTGGGTGAACTCATTTCATCGTATTTACATTCACTTCTGCTCCAGCCGCTGAGACGGTAAAAAGCAATTACTCCTGCTGAAGTCAAAACACAGCCAACTAAAACTTACAGAGATGGAGCAGAGACTAGCACAGTATGGATCTTTGAAGGAAACTGAGGAAAAATAGTAGATCTATAAGAAGTTATTTTGAGTCAAGTTTATGCCAATGTTAGTAACAGTGGTATACTGGTGCGTGAAGCTAGATTAGTGGAGGTTACCTTCAAATGTCCAATGGATTATTCAGGCATTTATTCAGGCACAATGTGGTTGATACCTCAGCTTGAACACAGGGAGCAGAGAAACGGTGAAAAGGTGCACTATGTAACTTGTGGTGTTATTGCTTTGCCAGGAATGTTCCATAGTACAACTTATCTAATGTATGTCCATTAAGATAAGCAAGGTAATACCACCAGGCCAAGTTACAGGTTAGATCCGTGGAGGCAGTCTTACATAATACATTTCAAAATTCTGCACGATTTGAGTCAGTCAGCGTTCACCTTGGTGCAGTTTAAACAATCCCTGAAGTTAGTACCATGATCTTTAGGTTTCCCCCTCTGATCAAGAGGGCAAACCTTTTGAGTTTGTTTCAATATTTGATTTGTTAGTACCTCAGCTTTGTGCAAGAAAAAGAGCTCTCTTTAAAAGCTCTCTTACAACAGTGTGAGCTTATGTCGCTGCAGGGTTTTCAAAAACAAAGAGCATAAATCTTATGAAAGTTGTTTGTGTTTCTAAAATAGTTCTGTTTTATCATCTTTTTATACTATGTCTCTTGTTCAGTGTAGATGTGTAAATGTTTTTTTATTCTGTGTGCTGCAAATTTTGCACTCTGCCTCAGGCCGCCCTTGAAAAAGAGGTCTCGAACTCAATGGGTTCTTACCTGGTTAAATAAAGGTTAAAATAGATTAAGAAATACTTTCACAACATACAATATGGTGGTACTAATTTGCTAAAGTGTAACTGACCTTAAGACACTGGTCTTGCTTCAGAGCATAAATATTTAAGTATTATAAATTAAGAAAATGTAATCTTACATTGTCAATATATTGTTTGAAATATTTTGGCCCATAAATATTAAATAACTAAACTCTACCTACAACATCAGTGTTTGTATTTTTTTTCCTAACCCAAAAACATGTTTCTAACCAAAACACATTTCCACCATCACACATGCCATCGGACAGATCAAAAAGCCCAGTAATAGTTTGACTCGGAGCTGTCATCTCGGATAGATAGGACTAGACATCTGAGCAATGAATTTAACTAAATCCCACCAACCAAAACACTCTGATTACACTTTGATTTCCCGTTTGGCTATTTTCTATCTGCTCTGTCTGCTCTAAACCTACCACGCAATAATGATTTCCGATGAATTTTAAAAGCTGCGCATATGGAAATTGAGGCTTTGAGTGACACTTTGATGTTTGAAAGAAAGCATTTATCCTCTTCTGATTATAAATCTGTTTTAAGATATTCAAGAACAAACTGGTTGTTATTAGAGGAAAAAAGCTATGTAAATGATGGCATATTAACATTTCACAAAAGCAAAACAAAACATGGTTTCCTTTTACATTTGGCGTTGTCGGCAGGAACATTGTCACACATTGTTACATTGGCACTTAAATAGAATAAATCAAGAAAGAGTTCACACACATTCTCTATTGTCTAGGCTCCAGGTCACTAATAGGTGAAATTTTTAGTTAACTGCGTGAGCCTTTCATTCAAGGAGAGCGGGCAGTGTAGCCTCCCTGTGTTAGTCATGAGAGGGTTTAAAGCGGGATTAAAAATTAATTGGGAGATTGTATCTTTCTTTCTTATCCTAAACACACAGGAGGAGGGCAGACACAGAAGACAAAATCTGACTCGTATTGACGGAGAAACGAATATGATGAGGAAAGGAATTAAGACGAGCCTACCTTAAACCAACTTTTAAAAGAACAATAAATTACTAATTATTTTTTGTAAATATACTGTATTCAAGCCTTGAACAAAAGCAAACAAAATAGATTCCCCTGTCCAAATTAAACTAATATACCTGTTGGTGCTATGTTGCTAGTAGCTGAGAAATGTTTCCTTACCTTACTTTTTCCTGTTGTGGGTGAAACACCATTGTAGCCCATAACATCTTATTTTAGTTAACAAACCATGCAGTATCTACATCAAGTGACAAAAAACCTTTCAAAATATATCTACTTAATTTGAAACCTAAGATGCCAGGCTTTTCCTGTAAGAATACCTTTCCCGTTAATGCCCATTTTTATCCTTATGATGCAAACCAACTTCTCCTCCTCGTCTTTAAAACCACTGTTTTTTTAAAACAGTGCCGAGCAAGAGCCAGTGTATTGCATTTCTCCTTTGATGAAATATGCGTGCTTGTCCGTACCATTAAACTTAAACCATAAGGTAGACCATTCCCATTTGATTCTGCTACTTTCACAAATGGACCTTCAATTATTGCATGGTTCCGAGCGATTGCCAAGCAAATGATTCAAAACTATCAATAAGAGGCTTCTGGGGACAGATGCTACAGAGGATAAACCAGAGAAAGGCACTCCGTGGACCTCCTTCAACCTACGTCCCCCTCGTGTTGAATTACAGAAGGTTAGTGCACCGTGCAACAGGCAGCTAAGGCAATTAGTTTTCCGCCAGTTGGTCGATTGTCAGCGGCGGCGAACGGAAGAGCGACTATGTACACTGGAGCAGATGGTAAGGAGCGTGTCTGAGCATGGGCGGCCATGTTGAAGAAAGTCCATAAAATCCTTTACACATTTTGGGATCTTCTGGTATAGTTGACTTTAAAATGGCTGGTTGGGTTGTAAAATGTAATAGCTATAAATAAATGAATCTGCGAGTGTGAGGACAAATTCTGGAATCAAACACACAAAACGCTGCGACATAAATCGATTATTTAGTGTGAAATAGAAATTGATAGTCTGTGGTAAATGTTCAGCTTTTATAATGACATTTTGAATGATCAGATTAAAGTTGATTTAATTTTAGTTTATCAAAATGGTAATTATTTAAAGCAGAAATGAAAGGTCCAATAATTAAGATTTATCCTTGCAAATCAAATTATCCTATTAACCACGGCACCATAAACATAATTTAATGTGACTGAATTAAAAATTAACACTTTTTTTTTTTTTTTTTTTTTTTTTTACAAAAAACAAAACAATTAAAAGATCTCCGGTACATCTTATGTATTAGCCATGCAATTAGTACATGTTGTGAAGCATTTAAAATGCACCTTGTTTCTTAATCATAGACATTTTCACAGTTCAGTTTCATTTTTAGTTCACAGTAACATTAAATATATATTTTATTGTAGGAAGGTAGTATTTTGCATGTCAAGTGAACAGGCCTCTATGTAGTCCTGGTTAATAACAAAAAAGCTGGAGAGAGAATAATTATACCGCTGCCACAGTCTGCGGACACAAGCTGGGAGTCGGCCCTATTCAACGTCCCACCGCACGGAACGGTAATCACCATACTAAAGTAAACATACATAAACTAAAGTCGACCCGATCAAAATGTGAAAAAGTCCACGATCAGGAGGAAAAAAAGAGGTCTGCAGATGTCGTTGTTGTTGTGTTGCTTTTAATGACGGTTGGAAGCAAATGGAGTTGGTTTTCCTGGAATGTTCCGCAGTTTGGATTTAAACTCATCTGATGTTTCTTCAATCACAGGTTTTTATGGCATCAACACATTTCTCACCTGTTTGTCTCCACGGAGATGTGTTTGTTTAATACCACAGGACTCAGGAAAAGCAGTGACTGAAACGTTACATTGTGTACCATTAAAATATTGTAAGAAGAATGCACTTATTGAAATGTTTTATAACCATCAAATAAAAGTATGTTTTGCCCTATAATCAGAACAAGTCAAGCCAGATGTAGTCCTTTCTGCTTTCTGACTGGAGAATCTGAGAGAAAAGTGGGGGGTTTTGAGCAGTAATTTGAAGAAAAAAAACGGCTTTAATGAAATAAAAGCTTTTGTTTTAGTCCTTTGTATTGGCTGACATGTTTCACTGTGGGTTTTTAAACATTAACAACTTTCAAAAATGTTTCCTCCTTCCCAAATTGTGAATACCTGACTTTTTCAATTGTTATCAGTGACTTGTGTTCCATTCACGTTGTTCAATACATTTTGTTTCCCTGAGCTTGCTTAAAATGTGTTTTTTTGTTAAAAATGTGTTTTTATCAACTGAATCTCAGTTGGAATATTTGTCTAAATAATTGTTAAAATTTGTGTCATATTTTATAAGAAAAATGTAGCCTTTTCTACTCAAAGAAATGCAAAAGCTTTGTTACAGACGCCTGTCTGTGCAGAGAAAGGGCAGTAAGTGTTTCTACATGATGAATAGGCAATATCACTTTTCCATTAAGTGAACCCCTGATGTTGTGGCGCCGTATGAATTTTGAACAAAGTGTAATTAATGCACCAAAAGCATTGATTACAGCTGCCAAATCCATCACTGAAATGGAACAGCATTGTTTGAATAAGCGCACAAGGTTTTCTGGTTCGATAGGAGTTGCTGTATATAACAATTAGAATTTCAAAGGGGATAAAGTGGCAGGGAATAAAAAGAAGAGAAATGTCAGGCTCAGTGTTTGCTGGAATGTTTAGTTTAGTTTATGTATTCATTCATTGAGACAGGGATAGTTAGCCTTAGCAGGAGAGATGCTCTGGAAACAGTTGTAGCTCAAGTGATCATTTCCACCCGTCGTCCCAGGGCAGCTGATGTCCCACTGAGGGGAGGAGCCAGCTGTACATGGAGGAACCCTGTGCAGTCACGAGGAGAACATGCAAACTCCACACAGATACAAGTATGGTGATTAGAAGTCTGCTTGAATGCTAAATACATCAAAATGCATGTATTATTAATATTATTCATAACATAATCTATTTTTCATTTAAATTAATGTATCGTATTTGCATATGATTTTAATGTAGTTATTTTGTTTTTCTAACCACTTGCGCCTCAAAGCCACTAAAAAATGGATCTATGCTAATAAGATATGCTTTCCTCCTGACAATAGTTTTTTTCTCATGTTTGAAAGAAACGTTTAACAATTTTAATCATGTTTTTGTTGTTTACACAGAAGTAGTTGTGTTTTTTATGTTTCTGTGTGTCCGACAGTATGTGTTTACAGTAAAATATACAGGAACTATGCCTTTTATGTATTAGGCATTTTGTTTTGGCACTTTGTCTCATTGGAAGTGAATCTGTAATCTCATTTTGTCATTCTCCATTCCAAGGAAACCCGCTCTCGACTTATCAGATGTTTATATTTCTCTCAGTAAAATAAACTTGATTTTGAACAGAAAGCAAAGATACCAAGCCTTTCCCATGATGCATCTCTTTACAAACACACCAAACAAAATGTGAACACAGGTGCCAAATGTAATGTAAATTGGGAAAACGGTTGCGAATGGGAAGTTTTTGTTTGGCGTTTCCTCTGTGTTTCCTGCTGAAGCCTTGGGCCACTCATTACTCAGGACTTAGCGCTGTGATGGACTGTTTCTATTTATTCTGAGCTCTGCGGAGTAACAGCACCTCACAGGCACCGGAGGGAAGTCTATACCTACATGCGCAACGGGCTGAAAATGTGACTTCCATTTTGCAATCATTCTTTAGTTACAGGAAAGCAAGATAGGAAGTATTTAGGAGTTTCATGGCCCAAACCCATGTGTTAAAGCAAATATATTGTTTTTTAAAATCAGTTTTGTGTCAATCCAACAGCATGTAGCCTATTAATTGACGTTTAAGTATCAGACAAATGTGAAATGACACATAAAGGTGCAGAAATATCACTTTGGACCCACTTTGAAAGGTTTGGCATCATCACTTTTAGCACCTGTGTACAGCTTATTACTGGATGAATATAAAAAAAAATTACACTTTTTTCCCATTAAAGCCAGCTAAAGCCAACGTTTTCTACATTTTGTTACAGTTAGTTATCTATGTAATGGAAACTGTGATGTATTTTCTGTGTGATCATAATTAAACCAGACTTTGGCCAGCTCATGTGACTTACATTTGTTCCGTTGTCGATCTCACGTTTGTGTCTCAGTGTGACTCACTTTGTGTTTTCTGTTCCTCTCTCTGGTCCGTTTGCGTTCACAATCCAGACGAACCGCGCCAAAGTTGGAATTAATGGGACCAAGATCGACCTTTCCAACCGCCCAAAGTTGTCTTTTTCTGTCCGAATCAAGAGTTTGATTACACTTTCTTAATTACCCAAAACGAACCGAACCAGCAAAATAAACTAAGCTTATTTTATTTATTTATTTTATTTATTTTATTTATTTTATTTATTTTATTTATTTTATTTATTTTATTTATTTTATTTATTTTATTTATTTTATTTATTTTATAGTTTGTTTTATTTTATAGTTTGTTTTATTTTATAGTTTGTTTTATTTTATTGCTTGTTTTATTTTATTTTATTTTATGTATTTATGTATTTATGTATTTATGTATTTATGTATTTATGTATTTACTTATTTACTTATTTATTATTTCCATTCTATTTAATTTTAATATTTTTACACTATTGTTACAAAACAGTAACAATAGTGACCAGAAACAGCAAAAGACAGACAACAACAAAGACATTAGACAAATAGAGGGACAAAGCCTGATTCCAATGACTGCACCTTAAGTCTATTTTTATTAGTACATTCTATGCTATAAATTCTATGCATACCTTATTTGATATATTTTGATATTCAAAATACTCACACCTTAATGCCCAGTTTGTGAATTGTGTTCACTGATTATCTGATTCTGCCTATTTTATAGTAGCAAGCAGAAGATTTTCTCATTTGTTTACAGCCTCGAGTCTGAATTTCCCCTAAATAACGGTTGTGGGCGGGAATAGGTGAAAACAGACATTCTCAGAGCTCTGACACCTCGAATGCAGGAACATAATATGTCAGAGCATAATGTTTCAGGGAGGTTTTGAAGAGGATTTTCCTGCCGTGACTCTTTTGTCCTGAGAGCTATTACTCACCTGCTGACCGTACCTGACGTGTCCTCCTGTCAAGCTGCACCGAGACCTTATTACTGTATTTAACGGCTCGATGTGCGTGAATTGCCTCTCGTGTGATGGATTGACTGATAAAACGTGGTAATATTTTGCATAATTTAATTTTTCCAGCGGAAATAGAGCCACTTTTAGTGGAGAAGACACTTACGCAACTCAGTTTAGACCTCCCAAAACAAAATTACAAAGCCATAAATTAGCATAGTGTCTCACGGTTGAACTCTCTCAGCCTGTTTGTGCCACAGGGAAGGACCAGAATAGAGAAGTGTCTGCGAAGCTGAAAGAAAAAAAGCCGACCAACTCTCAGTGAGAATCAAGAGGCATAATGGATCGTGGGGGATGAGATCTCCAGTGCACAGCCTTTAATCTGTGCTCTTGTGTGTGATCCACGAAAACATCTCCAGACTGTGCTATTCTACTGTAAATGTAGCACAGATGGGTAAATGTGTTACTCGAATGAATGAAGCGTCTGATCTGAAGTCATTGGGAGCAGAAGGTTGTAATTTGTACGCGTTAAAACATTTTTCTTTTAAATATGGAGCCACCCGAACAGTCAAATGTAAATAACTTGACTGTTTAATTTCATACAAAAAAGTTCACCAAATATAGTTGGCTTTCTCTTAGATTTTAGTTAAGTTTACACAGAGCTTAAAAGAAAATCCAAGGCCCTAAAATTGCATTATGGGTCCTCACTTTAACGGGATGGGGTCTTCTTTTGGGCATTCATGAGTAAAAACCTGGTGCCAGTTGTTTAAAGGACAAATATTATTGCATTATTTGTATATTTATTGCGCTTTAAACATGCTCTTGAGTACTTTTAGTTTAGCATCTCAATATAAGGACTAAAGAAAAACACGTCTCATGACCCTGACCTGCAGATCCGGACTCTCTCTACATCAGATGAACGGCTCTTCATGTGCCTGGATGAACTCTCTCTAAACCAGATGAACCTCCCTCTCTCCTCCTGATGGTTCTGGCTCCACAGTCTATATCTGCAAATGGAAGTGTGTCCGTCCTGGACCTTCTGCAGTCTGTCCGTCCGTGGGAGTAAGATCTCGACTTCACTGTGGTTCTCCCCGAGGTTTCTACTTTTTCCCACAGGTTTTTGTAGTTTTTAAGGACAGGGAATGCTGGGACATTTACCCAATTGCTTATTTCCTGTGAACATTGTTTAATCTGCTTTTCTATTTGACTGTCGCCCTTTGAGGAAACTGCTGTAGTGATTTTGGGAATGACAAAAATAAATTGAATTGAATTACATGATATGGGTCTTTTAAAAAGGCCGGCTACCAGTCACATGACCAGAATACAGGATAACACGTAATTAATACAGAAAAACATTGTTTTGTGGCAACATACAATAACAAAATTGAGATATTTTTCAGAAAACTGAAGCCAGAATATAATGAGGTAGAGTATAATGAGGTACACTTTTAGATGTGTAATCTTTGTATAGCATTAGATTATGAACATCAGCCCGAGGCGTCCTTCTCATTGATTATAATGGATCCGGGAGAAAACTTTGCAAAACGACCTTTATTTTTTAATCCTTATACAAATGTAACCACATTTTCAGGTATATTTGGTTTCATATTTGAGAAGACAGAGTTTTCATTGATGTGCATCCATTGTGCATAACAGGGGGAAACATACATTTCAAGTCCCCACATGCGATGAGAAAAAAAGATCCCTAGAGTGACGTCACTTCTTGTCTTTTTCTACAGATTTTTCAATATTTTCCCCACAAATACCTGCTCTATTTGTGTAAAACTATAATGTATATGTACAACAGGTACAAAAACACCAAATGTCAAAATTAGAAAATCATAAAAACCTGTCATACGCCCTTTAAGCCTGGGGGTTATACTTGGTGGCACATTGCTTTTATGTCCATTCATTCATTCATACCGCTTGTAGAGTTTGTGCTAAATAGTTAAACAAACATTATTTACAACCAAATAAAAACTTAAAGCTTAAAACTTGGAGAAAAACAAATACTTCCATTCATATCCAGGCCCCAGTTTCTACACGACTTTGTTTCCTCTACTTTCAAACACAACCCGGCTTCCTTGTGACACCTTCAGCTGAAAATGACGTGTCTTTATTGGAGAAATGAGCCGAGGCTGTCGAAATGCCATGAATTACAGCTGGTGGCCTGTCAATGCAAATGAACAGGACTTTCACAACACTGGTAAAGCGGCTCCGGGATGGAAAGGCAGTGTTTTGACTATAGCACTTTATAAATTATGTCTTTTTCTACTCATTAGCATTTTCATATTGTCATTAGCGGCTCATAATGTGTCCAGGTGTAATTGGATATGCTTACACGCAGACAGTGCTACACAAGAAAGAGAGGCAATGCGGATGCTAAAGTAATAACGTGTGATTTATGTGGCCGTATCCCATAATCCTCTACTTCACTGAGTTGAGTTTGCTTCCCGGATTTGCGCTGCTGAGACTTTTTATTGGGTTTCTCGAGGACTGCAACACATAGAAATGATACTATCTGAATATATGGACTATTTTTTAATTGCAAAAAAGTGTATGAATTACTACGTTCTACACAATTTAGACACAGCTGAGGATTTATGGGAGTACATTTTGCACCAATTTTCCATGATTAATCACACGGTTTAATTTGTCACTTTGATTGCCCTAATACATAACTACAGCAAATCACCAAAGAGGTATTTTCTATCTTGCAATGATAAAGACACAATGCCCTAACCTGCAATCATAGTTCTTTTTTTCTTTCTTTTTAAAAAAATGTTTTTAAAAATGTTTTTTGTTTTGTTTTGTAATATATTGTATTTATTATTTATGTATTGTATGTATTGTATGTATTTTATTTATTTTATTTATTTTATTTATTTTATTTATTTTATTTATTTTATTTATTTTATTTATTTTATTTATTTTATTTATTTTATTTATTTTATTTATTTATTTTATTTATTTTATTTTATTTTTATTTTAATCACTGCACTTTAATCTTTGCAATCAGAGCTCTTTCCAATGCTCAAATTTGGATGGATGATCTGTTATTAAGAATACAAAATGAAATAGCTTTTTAGTGGTTAAGAGTCTCCAAACTCTCCCATCCCTAACGGGGATTTGAACTCCATGAATATACTGTAGTGTTATGGGTCAAAGAAATAACAACTATGTCTAAAAATGATATTCAGGCCTGGAACTGTCGAGAAACTTAAAACTCAGAGAAATTCCAAATATTTGTTGTATATGAAAGTTTCTCGTTCACAACTACACGCTTCATATTCCCCGGCCGCCTGCATATATAGTAAATAATATTAAGATTTTCATGGCCTGCAGATAAATATGTGTCTTCATGTAATATGCACACTAGAAACACTGAACGGTTGAGCTGTAGTTCCTCTGCACCAGTCGAATCAACAACATGAACATTTCCATGGCCCAAGACACTGGAGAAAAGTCATCATAACATTGTTACGGCACAAGATTTAGAGGAGCTGAAAATAAGTTTGTTTGGTAATAAAATAAGGTAAAAATAAGGAAAAAAATCCCCCCTGTTTTGACAGAAGATGGACTCCATTAAGAAGAGACATTGAATTTATATTGATTTAGAAATATGCAGGATTTAATGAGTTTTATCGGGTAAGTGTGTCCCTGAGAGTAGAGACACTTTTGGTGGAGAGGAGGAGGTGGAGGAGGAGGAGGTGGAGATGAGGAGAGGAGGAGAGGAGGAGAGGAGGAGGAGGAAGGGGTGGAGAGGAGGAGGAGAGGAGGAGGAGGGGGTGGAGAGGAGGAGAGGAGGAGGAGGGGGTGGAGAGGAGGAGGAGAGGAGGAGGAGGAAGGGGTGGAGAGGAGGAGGAGAGGAGGAAGAGGGGGTGGAGGAGGAGGTGGAGATGAGGAGAGGAGGAGAGGAGGAGAGGAGGAGGAGGAAGGGGTGGAGAGGAGGAGGAGAGGAGGAGGAGGGGGTGGAGAGGAGGAGAGGAGGAGGAGGGGGTGGAGAGGAGGAGGAGAGGAGGAGGAGGAAGGGGTGGAGAGGAGGAGGAGAGGAGGAGGAGGGGGTGGAGAGGAGGAGGAGAGGAGGAGGAGGAGGAGGGGGTGGAGAGGAGGAGGAGGGGGTGGAGAGGAGGAGAGGAGGAGGGGGTGAAGAGGAGGAGGTGGAGGAGGAGGAGGGGGTGGAGAGGGGGTGGAGAGGAGGAGAGGAGGAGGAGGAAGGGGTGGAGAGGAGGAGGAGAGGAGGAGGAGGGGGTGGAGAGGAGGAGAGGAGGAGGGGGTGGAGAGGAGGAGGAGAGGAGGAGGAGGGGGTGGAGAGGAGGAGAGGAGGAGGGGGTGGAGAGGAGGAGGAGAGGAGGAGGAGGGGGTGGAGAGGAGGAGGAGAGGAGGAGGAGGGGGTGGAGAGGAGGAGGAGGAGGAGGGGGTGGAGAGGAGGAGAGGAGGAGGGGGTGGAGAGGGGGTGGAGAGGAGGAGAGGAGGAGGGGAGGAAGGGGTGGAGAGGAGGAGGAGAGGAGGAGGAGGGGGTGGAGGAGGAGGTGGAGATGAGGAGAGGAGGAGAGGAGGAGAGGAGGAGGAGGAAGGGGTGGAGAGGAGGAGGAGAGGAGGAGGAGGGGGTGGAGAGGAGGAGAGGAGGAGGAGGGGGTGGAGAGGAGGAGGAGAGGAGGAGGAGGAAGGGGTGGAGAGGAGGAGGAGAGGAGGAGGAGGGGGTGGAGAGGAGGAGGAGAGGAGGAGGAGGAGGAGGGGGTGGAGAGGAGGAGGAGGAGGGGGTGGAGAGGAGGAGAGGAGGAGGGGGTGAAGAGGAGGAGGAGAGGAGGAGGAGGGGGTGGAGAGGAGGAGGAGAGGAGGAGGAGGAGGGGGTGGAGAGGAGGAGAGGAGGAGGGGGTGGAGAGGGGGTGGAGAGGAGGAGAGGAGGAGGGGAGGAAGGGGTGGAGAGGAGGAGGAGAGGAGGAGGAGGGGGTGGAGAGGAGGAGGAGGAGGAGGAGGGGGTGGAGAGGAGGAGAGGAGGAGGGGGTGGAGAGGGGGTGGAGAGGAGGAGAGGAGGAGGGGAGGAAGGGGTGGAGAGGAGGAGGAGAGGAGGAGGAGGGGGTGGAGGAGGAGGTGGAGATGAGGAGAGGAGGAGAGGAGGAGGAGGAAGGGGTGGAGAGGAGGAGGAGAGGAGGAGGAGGGGGTGGAGAGGAGGAGAGGAGGAGGAGGGGGTGGAGAGGAGGAGGAGAGGAGGAGGAGGAAGGGGTGGAGAGGAGGAGGAGAGGAGGAGGAGGGGGTGGAGAGGAGGAGGAGAGGAGGAGGAGGAGGAGGGGGTGGAGAGGAGGAGGAGGAGGAGGGGAGGAAGGGGTGGAGAGGAGGAGGAGAGGAGGAGGAGGGGGTGGAGAGGAGGAGGAGAGGAGGAGGAGGGGGTGGAGAGGAGGAGGAGAGGAGGAGTAGGGGGTGGAGAGGAGGAGAGGAGGAGGGGGTGGAGAGGGGGTGGAGAGGAGGAGAGGAGGAGGGGAGGAAGGGGTGGAGAGGAGGAGGAGAGGAGGAGGAGGGGGTGGAGAGGAGGAGGAGAGGAGGAGTAGGGGGTGGAGAGGAGGAGGAGGAGGAGGTGGAGAGGCGGTGGAGAGGAGGAGGGGTAGTGAGGAGGGGGAGGTGGAGAGGAGAAGGTGGAAAGGTGGAGAGGAGGAGGAGGTGGAGATGAGGAGGAGAGGAAGAGGAGGCTTAGGCTTATGGTTCTGCTGCTGCGGTGAAAGAGTGTTTCTGATAAAAGGACACAGGATCAGTTGTGCTCCAAACCCAAAAATAAAAAGACAAACCTAAAATTCCCCCAAAGTTACTCTGTATTGTAAATAGATGTTTTTGTTTTTTTATTATATTACAAATCACTATGTTACTTTAAGTGAAATCAACAAAAGCCAACACCAGCTTTACTCCTCCTTTTATTTTACCAAAGAAAACCGAGGGAGGAGTTCAAATCTGACTGAATGGTTCGTCTGTGCAGAGTTCGTTACCAATAATTAGAGCAGATCAGAGACAAACAGAGGCCAAAACCAAAGAGCTTCACAAAGAGTCCGTTTGTCTCATTCACCAGCAGAACAAGAATGTATTTGACTGTTTTTCTAGCTTACTCCCAGAATGACATCAAGTGAAGAGCCTCTTTAAAGGGCCCGTTTCTAAATGTGTGATGTTTGGTCCTTAAATGTGCTCGGACAGTGGTCATCTGGACCTTTATGTAATCAGCGTTTGGAGGGAGTGAATCACGGACCACCAGCAGCTGACGGGGCAAGTTCACCCGCGAGTGGCCACAGCTCCGGGCCGAGACGAGCTGCACTCAGATCGAGTGAGACGGACACACTCGTTTGGAAGAAAGTCGGCCCCAAATGTTCATATGAGAAGAGAAAAAACAGAATAGCCATTACTCCGGCCCCCAATTTAAAACTAGCAAAAGTATTCATTTCTTTCACGTGTCCTGGTGCATTCTTTGCTGGACCAAAGTATGAGCTCAGTATTATACAGTTATTTATTATTTAGGGGCAAGGATGAATTCATTTCCCTGCATAAATCCACAAGCTCACTGTGCAGCGCTTTCCAGGCCGGGACCCCCAACGTAACCGTTCAACTGACTCAGGACCCCCACAGTAAAAAGAAAAGGATATTTTATGTATGTTTGTGTTGTTTTATGTTTAAAACAGAAATAGAAAAATCGAAAGAATACAAAAAAAAAAAATACATATGACAGGTTTTAAAAAAACGTCAAGTAAGCAATGATTTCAAGTTGTAAATCATTTAAAATTAGGTTTACCGTATTTTCCAGACTATAAGTCACACCTTTTTTGGCCGGAATGCGACTTATACTTATATATTTATAATTATATACTTATACTTTGGAGCGACTTATATGTGGTATTATTTGTTATTTTCACACTTGCAAAAGCATTTCACACTCCGATGCAATATATGTTTTTTTCTTCTTATGCATTATGCATTTTTTGGTTGGTGCGACTTATAGTCCGGAAAATACAGTATTTGTATATATTTTAGTTGTTTATTATGTTATTTGCAATAAAAATAGATGTAACAGTGACATAGTTTTAAAAATACATTATGAAATCACTCGGACGGACAATAACAATCATGCAAAAATAATTATATATATATATATATATATATATATATATATATATATTGCGATTAATTAATTAATTAATTAATTTAATTAAAAAATCTACAAAAAATCTACAAAGCGTTATAATTTTTATTTACCCAACATGGCAAAAAAATCTGTCTTTGGAGAATTTTGGAGTTGTATTTGACAAGCCCATAGCTTGTCAGAGGAAACATGAGGAGTGCTGCATGTGTGGGCATCAGTAAATCACAACCCAGGCTGAATTGGCCTCAAAGTTGACATGCGCTTGATGATTCTACAAGAACGAGCCGACTAAACCTCCATAGGGCCGACCGCTGACCTGCGAGATTGCATCAAAAAGCAAAAAAAATGAGTTTGAAAAGAGAACATTTTGAGCATGAAAAGAGCGGGAGTAGGAGTATGCCCGAGGCGCACCGGCAAAGACAAAAGACAAAAGGACCGGCATGTAAAATTCATGAAGTGAACGCATCACCAAGCAACAGCAAGGATGTCGAAGCAGCTTGGATCAGGAGACAGGAGAAGGACTGCCGTGGTCCCTTTGGACGCTGGACACTTGAGGGTTTGACCACAGCTATGATTTAGTTAGATTTGTCTTCCTTGTTTCTGCTATTTAAAGTGTTTTGGTGTCCATGCGGTTTTCCACATGTACGTCCTAAAAAAACAACGAACATAAAAACTTCGATAGTTTTGGGCCGATTTGGATAATTTTCCCCAAAGGATGTAATTTAAATGCACCTAAAACTCACCCAAGTGTTAAAGGTTGAATGGACGATTTTTTTGGCATAAATCTGAGTCTTATTTCCTTGTGGCGTGGACTGCCGATTAGTCCTGCCATGTATCAATCATAAAACGCACCTATCGCTCACCTGCAGCCGCGTGCGGACCGTCCCACATTTCCGCGTGTCTAAGCGCATTGATCTATCATAATATAGTTCCCTCAGTGTACGGGGCAAAATGAAGACGGAGAAAGACAGTTCGAGCTGACTCAGAAGTGGACTGAAATCTACAGGAGACGAGAGATGCGATGCGCTCCGTTGCGCTAATAAACAAACACACGTGTGTGTTGTATCAGTCCGCACGGGGGAGTGCGCATGCGCACTTCCGCCTGCTTTCTCAAATCACAGAAAAACCGTCCATTGCGCCTTTAAATAAAGTGTGATAATGTTTTATGTGTGTGTCGGTCAAAACAAAAGACTGGTCTCTGCCAAAGAAAGGCCAAAAAACAATCACTAAAACGCAAAAATCGGCCCAATATCAGTCAATCGCTAAGTGAAAAGTCTTTTAAACAGCTACATCTGATGCGGCAAAGTCAAAAATGAAAGAAACATTTTAAATATTGAAAGAGCTGTTTCAAAATGCATTGTACTGTGTTTTCGATGAGCAGATCAAATATCCGATCTAATTATTGGGTTTATCTGATTATTTCGTTCCCAGTGTTATTGAAATGATCAACCAATATCAAATAAACCATTTTTAATAAGTTACATTTTGGAGAAAAACATACGCAAATTCTACCTTATCAGTGAAAGGTGCTATATGTAACTCTTATTGCTTAACCTGCTTGTCTCCATGGTGATATACACTTGTAATGCCGTATTGAAGAAAATTACGGTCAAAGCAATCACATCTCCGCACAGACAGAAAGGTGACGCACCCAAAAAGTTACAACGCGCCCCTTTTTTAGCTCCAGTAAGTTTACGTTTTCGAACAAATCCTTCGTCCGCCGAAAGAGTCGGGCTCGTAAAGTGGGCAGATTGAAGCGGCAGCGTTCTGCAGCTGTCACTTTTACAGCTCGGCGTGGCGGAGGAGCAGCTGTCCGTTTACATCAGAACACGGTCGCCTCATTTTCCCGCGCACATGTTTACGGTGAAATATGTCCGGAGCCGTCGCCGTGCCGTAAAGCGCCGCCTGTGCCGCGGTGACAGCGCTGAATGTATCTCCATATTACCCTTGGCGGAGCAGCGGCCGCGACCGGAGAAAGGAGCTTTTTGAGCATTCGTCAATCGAGAGCGATACTTGCCGTGAGTGATGGTGCGGAGGAGGGAGAAGGTTGGATACAAGGTGGATTCCAACGCACGGAAGAAAAGAAGAGGAAAGAAAAGGGAGGGAATGTTAAAGACTGGAGCTGGTTTACTGGTTTACTGGTGAATAGAAGCGAGTAGTTATGAATATTTCAAGATATGGTGTAAAGTTTGATGATGTCGTGATCTCAGATGGAAGGCAAAAGGTCAATGTAACTCTAGGGGAGATTTATTGTTTGAAAAAGACATATCCAAAGGAGAAATCCAGAAAATGTTGAACCTGAGGCTACCCCAAATAAATTGTCTGTTTGCTGTAACCCGAGTCAACATTTTTTAAGTGGCTCGGTCGGTAGGCAAATTCTTATTTTTTTTTACCTTGAAGGCAAAAAAAAGATCCAAGTGACCACCAGGGGTCAGGCTTCAACAGTCAATGACGGAAAACGTCTCTATCAACCCGATCGGGAGACTATATCTCACGATTTTAAGATATTTCAATCGACCTTTTGTACGCCGCTATCCTTTAATTTGGTAGCTAAGGCGAGCGGGGGGAACATGCAGGGGACACGGGCGCCGCCATGTTTGTGGTGATGACGCTGCTGAGCGTGTTTCAATCCCAGAATGCATTTGCGTAAGTCAAATTTCACACCCTGACAGAGAAACACATGTCCTATGCAGACTACAGTGGCGCCGACAGAGGCAAATCAACTTGTTAAAAGCACTGTGATGATTCCTACATGCGTTCTGTTTTGTAACACGCATGTGGAGGACTGAAAATGAAGACGCACATGTGATACGCGGTGCGTTCTCAGTCCTTTGAGATGAAAGACAGGTTTATCAGCGTGATAAAAATGTTCGACACGGTGGTTTAGGAAAGTCCGGTCGGTGAGTCGGCGAAATAATTGAAAAATCATTATTTTTTAAGAGGCTAAGAGTTGAAGGAGACAGTGGCTCAGTGGTTAGAGAGCTGGTTAACTTTGAAGAAGAAAAAAAAAGTATACAAAAGATAATCAAACCTTTTGGCAAAATCACCAATAAAACTGAGAATAAAGTGAACACACAGAAATAAATAATGACACAGAAATAAATAACAAAAAAAAAACAGATCACTTATTCTCTTGTAGAAAACTCTTATAAAACCTCTTATACTCTTAATAAAAAAAAAAAAATAACACTCTTATATACTGCTGTTATATGGACAGAAAAGTAAAGAATACAATTTGAAAGTAATGAGGTGGAATTCAAAAGAAGGGGGAGTTAAAGCTCACTATGGCAGAAAATAAGAGTCCCATTTTGTCCATTATTTATTTTTTTTTTATTTTTTTTTAATCCATTTCATTTTATTTATAGTACATTATTTCATATTAAATGTATTAGAATTGATCTATTTTCAAGTTGAGTCCGGCAGTTTTTTTTTTCCATATTGCTTTTGTCAGTTATGATGTCCATCTATCCAATTTTTTGTGATTGCCTTCTTCCCAGCGGCCAGTAGTACGCTCCAAAGATATCCATCCAATATGTCCATGGCGGGGGTTTGGAGGCCTAAATACATTGTTCCAAAATTATGTGGAATAGCGGTATGAAAAACAGTCTGCACTGCCCAACAGGACAGTAATGAACACAGGTCACATATTTCCATCAAAACTCCTTCCAAACATGGGACCTTGTGCTCGATGTATTTTCACCTTCCCATTCCTCATCTGTCAAAACAAAATGACCTTTTTTCCCCCCATTTAACTTGAAAACAAGGTGAATGTTTTTTGTTGTGTGAACCGCAAACAGCTTAGAACCATCTGAAATGTTCTGAAGCAATTCTATAGACTACTGTTTAAAAAAAAAACTTTTATGGTCATGGCTTTTGTGTGGAGAATAAAGCACCCAAGGCTGAGGTGACAGGCTGCCATTCAAAAGACAAAGCTTTTGTCAAGACTGTTTTATCTTAGAACAGAATGTATAAGGTCGAGGTAGCATGAATAAGATGTTGAAAACTTAAGCAATTAAATGCATGAAGGATGAAGGAAGGAAGCAGCATGTTCACGTTCACTCACAGTACAGATGAAGCCGGTGCATTTCTACAGAGTGATAATGTCTCCATGGAGATGCTAGGACAAAACGCAGGTCAGATCTGTGCAGAGGTGGCGAGGTTCTTTATCAGAATCAGATTGCAAAGCCGTTCAATTGTCAAAACAAATGAGTTCTATTCATATGTTTAAATAATGTTCAAATTTTCAGTAGATCAGTTCCAAATGATTAGACAAGCTAGCAATGGCGTATTCATTTTGCTTTTTGCATGATGCCGTGGCCAAAGTGTCAAAGAATTAAGTTAAAAAAGAGAAACAAAGCCAAGGACGCTTTAGCGAGTGCGTTACACCAAATGAGTGGAAAGTGTAAAGAAAAAAACATGTATGAGTAACATTACTATGTGCATGTCATTGTTACAGATTGTGACTGTGATTTATGTTCTTTGTAAATTAATAAATGTTGTGTTCCAGTTGTCTCCGGAAGTCGGTACTCCGAGTTTGTGTGTTCCAGTTGTCAAGTTCGAAAAACAATGAGCAGTAAGAGCAACAAGAGATAAAAACTAGGAAAGTGCTCAATCAGCCAAAAAAGCGGGTCCATTAAATGAATACATAACCCAGACATTTACTTTAACAATTTATAATGCACCATCTTTTTTATCATATTATTTGAGCTTTTAACCACAACCATGTGCCCTCATCAAAAAACAGTAGCATTTAGCTTCATTCATGCTAGTTTGAGGAATCCTGGTTAGAAAGTCCTCTCCCCTCCGTACGTCAAAAACACTCAATCTGTGACGTGGCTCTGAGAATCTTCCCTGCTGTTTCTTAAGTTCATAAATCATCACCAGACTCATTTTGTGCATTTCTCCCGTCTAATCACGGATCTCTACAACTGCGCGCTGAGCTTGACATGCATAGAAATCATGTAATGTGTGTGTAATTCCCTCTGCAGCCAGTAACACAAGTAGTCCCGGGTTAAAAAGCAGAGATCCAAATGTATTACGTTTTTTTACTATTTGTTTTAATTCTTTCTTAAACATGAGATGCCAAACTAAAAATACTCAAGTTACTCATGTTTCAAGGCTGATAACTTAAATAATGCATCATATTTGCCCTATTACATCATCTCCGTGTAGACGTTGGCGTTAGACGTTAATAGTAGGGAGCAACTAAAAAGAAAATAACTCAATCAATATTTGAACTGGCAAATGCATGTTGGATTTTCTCATTTTCCAATTCGACCTAAGTAAAGTAAATTTGGAACCAAACCACAAAGCTGGATAAAGAGAGCGAGCAAAGTCATTTCATGCCATTCCGGTTAATTGTAATGTAGCTCTACTAACTACACTCAATCTAAGAGGATAGCTAATTGAGTTTCTTGTTCTATTTTTTCTGCGTTTAACCAGAACATTTCCACTGGGATTTCAGAAACAGAGAACGTAATTCCCACTCATGGAAAGCCTACGTAAATACCAAGTACACAGTAAAAAGCCCAACCGATCAAGGAATCGTACCCTACAGGACCTTTTTGCTGTGAGTCAGAAATGCTAACTGTCACATCCGGCCGTACCACCCAAAATCCATTGAAGAATCGTTGGCTGCTCACCCACCTCTGCTCCACTGCGAATAGAAGCCCACGCCCCCCGCCCCGGCTCGCACTAAAAGGACATCGAGGCCACTTTCTGCTGCGCTGCCAAACCTCGCTGACATTTAAATAGGCTGAGCTAATCACGGACACCTGCTCGTGACGGGGACCCGTTCACAGATTGTCCGTTTGAGCCGAAAAGGGCCTGGAGGTCAGCCATGTATATTAACGATTCTGACACTCAATTAACGCGTCGGAAAGACACAGTTCAGATCGGATCAGCGGCTCATTGCGGCGGACAGAAGGCGCGCGCGATTAGCGGCTAGCGGAGGTGACGTCTGGTTACAAGCGTTCGGACAAGATGGGGACAAGATACATACTTGTACTGTTAGGTCTGTTTGGGGCCGAGTGTCGGTTTTAAAGGTGTGCGTGTTTCACTTTTTCTCTGGTGGAGAGTCTGCCCCTTGCTGGACATTGCTAAAGTATCTGTAGTAGAATAGATGCGATGTGGATATTGCCGTGCTGTGGATCATTACAGGCAAAGCAACAACGTCTCATGGAGCAGGTACGAAAAGCATTATAGTTTTTAATTGAGATGGGGTGAGATTGTGCTGTGGTAAGATATCATGGGTATAATGGTCTCATGGTTTTACCGTTGTTTCCATTGGTTCACTTGGGAACTAGTGATTGGCACGGACAGAAAGTGTTTCCAGTCTCTTAAAGAAGACCTATTGCGCTTTTGTCTGCTGTACAGTTCTGATCTGTGACACCCGTGGATCATTATGTTATATTCTGGACATCTTAAATTGCTATATTCATCTAAAACTAGTTAATAAAAACACAAGTTCGCTTACTTCTAGGTTGGAATCCGCTGCACTGATTACACCGTCACTTTTGTAAAGCTGTAATTAACCATTTTTGTGTCCAATCCTACGTACGCCACTATCTAAGAAAATGAACGATAAGCTGACGGTAAACAGGAAGTAGTTGCTTGTTACCGCTAGCTGTAGCTACATCTCACAGCAACACAAACTTGTAATTGCTAAATGTATTTTTTTGGTTAATTGCTGACATTAACCTTGTGATTAAAAAGCATAAATCAGGTAAAATTGTGATTTAATTTATTAAGAAACATTAGTTATGTTGCGTTACGTTGCAGACCTTGGGATCCAGAGCCACAGCTGCGTTTTGAATACTTCTGCATCCCAAATACGTGGATGTATTCAAATTCGTGCCGGTCAATTTCCTTGCAACTGGAATGGTTTATTATTGTCCCCATAAAATAAATGAGGGAACAAACTACTGCGAGTCTCAGCCACCGTATGCAACTAATGAACCAGTGTCCATGTTGCCTCTGGCCGATAGATGCATGAGCAGTGTCCAAACAATCGCCTCAATAAGACGAAAAAGCAAAGTCTCTGTTTCTGTTTCCAAACCATTTCCATAACAAGAAAACAACACTTTGATGATGTTTTTTCGGAGCACTTACACCCTCTTCAACTCTCGAAAACCCGTAGACGTATAGGCACTCGACCGCTAGAGGACTTCATCAGATACCAGCCCATACTTGACTGCTTCTCCAGCGCTAAGTGAATTCTTAATTTGCAGGAAGTAGCGCGTTCCACTTGGATCAATCAGCCCGCGGCACCGGCGAAGGAGATTAATTACATTTTAGATGCGGCGAAGTTACGGTTTGCTGCCGACACGGAAACGATGATGTGACGAGGAGGGAGGATCACAACAAGTCAACACGAGCGCGGCCCTGTCATCCAGATGCTGTCAGCGTGTGCAGCGCGCGACGGAACGAGCGGCGTTTTTTTCAGATACGCTTGGAAAAAAACGGTCTTCAAATAAATTTACTCCAACCAACTTCACTACGCCGTCAAAACGTTTACTCAAGTATGAGAACCGGTCAAAGTAAGATTATTAGGTAGAAGTTGTGGTCTAAGAAATTAGTAGAGTGAAGTGTTTTTTTGGAGAAACTGCGCCACAAGTAAGATAAATACTGTATTTCCCGGACTATAAGTCGCACCTTTTTTCATAGTTTTGGCCGGGGTGCGGCTTATACTTATACTTCTATACTTATACACTTATACTTATACTCCGGAGAGACTTATATCTGATATTATTTGTCATTTTCACACTTGTAACTGCATTTCATACTCCAGTGCAACTTATATATGTTTTTTTCTTCTCTATTATGCATTTTTTGGCTGGTGCGACTTATAGTCCAGAAAATACGGTATATGAGAGTATAATTGGAAGGACAAAAAAAATCGAATCAAAGTTGTATTTCTAAACGATAAAGAAAAATGAGGAAAAACTAATTCAAAGGAGTGGCACAAGAAACACAAGTGTTAAAATCATGTAATACCATTGAAGTAAAAGTACTGTTACCGAATATTCATCCACTGGGGGAGATAATTCAAACCTACAGAACATGCAGCCGATGAGCAGCAGAAGAAGTTATCGAGAAGTAAAGAAACTCAGCAAAACAGAATTTATGAAGTTATCTTTTCAAAAATAGGCTACTCTCACAACATTATTTTCATATTCATGTATTTTACAGCACCGAGTTGAGCAGTTTGATGAATGATTTCCTGTGTCTCTCACTGGAGCGGCGAGGCAGTAATAGTCTTTTTATGATTTTACGGAAAAAAAATACAAGTAAATGTAGGATTGTTCAAACGTGCATGCATTCATCAAAAATTTGAGCGCGCTAATGACGTGGTTTAAACGCTCTTAAAAGTGTATTTCTGCGTAGCACGTCTCCTTCAAACAGCCTTATCGCGTCTCTTCCCCTGGCAACAGTTTTGTGCTCGCATCAGAGGCGTGAAATTTGTTTAACTGCGTGTCGTATTGTATTTGAACTAATTTGATCCTCGTTTTGAATGAAGTGAAATGCTGTTTGTCAGTGTGAGACGTGTCAGAAGAACACGTTTGGGGAGGCGCCGGCTTTGACTGGCCTGTCACTGTCGATGTCTTTATAATGCACTTCTGCGCTACAGTCAAAACACAGGAGCGCAAACAAGTGCATGGGAAATATCACTCGGAAAAAATTGGAAGAGTTATAATTTGAGTCAAGCTTACAGTGTCCCCAGAATCGCATGAAGAGCAATTTTGTGCGGATTGATATTTGAAGAAGTAAATGTGAAAGTGCTTTTTGTTCATCCTGATATTCTGCTCAGTGGTAGAGTCGAGGTGAATACGCAAAGGCAAATTTTTTTCTCTGTCAGATTTGTGTTGTTTTGAATCGTAATGACAAATCCTATTGGTCAAATGATCACTTCAATAAAGGCCAAATGAGATTATAACCTAAAATGTTGCTGTCGAGTCATTCAAGAGAAAATATAGTTGTGGTGAGTCAATAAATATCGCTCTAGTGCGGTTTACACAAAGACAAACTTCATACTCACATTGGAGCAGTTTGGCACTACTACTACTACTACTGCTACTACTACTACTAAGGCTGTCAAATGTATCTAAAACCTGATATTAATGGAAAACCAAAACTACTATTCTAAGTACCGTAAACATTTTGAGCCAAGTGCACCAGCTGGTCGTAAGTCTGGCCTTAAGCTACGTCCGACTGAAATCTGAAAGAGTTATGGCCAGTGCACCAGCTGGACTTAACCCCTCTGTGCCCTATGCCCAGGTGTAACTGCCCAGTGTGGAGCAGGCGTAAGTCCAGGGACAACATGAGAGAGGTGCGGGCAGCGAGCGATAGACCGAGCAGAGGCGGTCGTAGATGCGCCTGGTCTTAAGTTGAGCTGGTGCACTTGGTTCAAACTCCGGTCACTACGTCCAGTGTAGCTAAGCCCGATTTAAGTGTTAGAGCCCACTTAACTTGTAACCAGCTGGTGCAAGTGTAGATACAAAAACAAAAAAAGAGTCAAGAATCACATAGACAAGTTATAGAATTTGCTTTATTAGATGTCATCTCAGGATAAAAGAAAGAAAGTACTATTAGTGTCAAAAAGAACATTTTGATCAAGTTGTATTGAAATCAGTATCAAGTATTGAGATTAATTCTGAGTATCATTATCAAGTTTAAGATTTTTGAATTGTGGCAACTCTACAACTACTAGTCCTAATACTTATTTGGGTCACAACTTCTACCCAAACTTATTTTAAAGTACTCTTTAATGGCCTACTGCGCCCATCTCTGCCAGTATTCAGCATCAATACAATCTATTTCTTTGTCTTTTTGCACAAATCATTGGAGATGTTTGAATTTTACTTGAACAAAAATACAGAATATTTTTTGTTTTTCCAGCTCGGATGACATGAGCTAATTGCGTGAGGACTAATCCATGCACGACGAATGATGTTTTGTTTGCGCCGCTTTAGGCCTGAGTAAACCGCTTTGTGCTGTAATGATGTTTGTGATTCAGATTGGAGTTTGCAAAGCCGCTCTCGCCGACGCCGCGACTGCGTTTGCTCCTGTCCTTGTATCGTGTCGCAGGATGTAAAGTGTCAACAGCCCAACGGCAGGTGAACGCCGTCGACAACTCTGGTCATTATTCACTAATCAAGACTTTGCAGGATAACGGAGTACGTACCAACAGGGCAACTGATTTGTCCTGTTGCTCCAATTTATGACACCAGTTCAAATCAGCTCCAGAAACTACTCGTGTATAAATAAATGCAGGGGGGAAATGGCTTATTTTTTATGTAAAAATGAGATGGGGCTGGCTGCTCCACACATCGTATACGTCTGAGAATGTGGGATTGCCCCTTAAAAATTCATGCCTATGCACAATTGCAATTTGCCTAAGGTTTTGTGTGAGCAAGGAACAAGTGGGTAACAGTTTTAACTACTTAATTCGTTGATGATTGTTGATTGTTGAAGTCCCTATTTTAGATTTAGGCGAAAACTTTATGATTTTTTCCCGTTATTTCCTACAAATCTTCCTTAGCATGACCTTGTAATTGAGTTTGTTCATACAGAAAAGAAACGGCGCGAGCAGAGAGGCGACACATGCTTTTTGAGTACTTTTGAGGAAGGTAAAATCATGAATTTTAGATTTTACAGAGGAATAGCTCACAGAAATGTTGAGCTCACTGTAGTTTGTCATTGTTTCTACAGTTTTAAAACATCCTTCACCACGAATATATTTCCTTTCCAACTAAAATGCAGTCCAATGTGTGTTAAACCATCCAAAAAGATCATGGAATTAGATGTCGGCGAATACTATTACCGGTATTCATTAAAAAAATTTCACGTCTGCCTCCAGTGGCCTCCAATCCAGAATTTTGAACGTTCTGATGCATTTAAGGGTCAATAAAACAATAGTCTTTAATTGGCGTGACGGATCAGATGTTACATACTCAAAGAGAACCAAGAGCAGGGTCAAAGTGCAGTGCGTGGCTCTAAAAAGTCATATACATCCATACAAACAAGCAGCTATATTTGAAGCTACTTTCTCCATAACAGTCGATGGAAGGTTTCACACGACTGTCCTGTCCTGTCCTGTCCTGTCCTGTCCTGGCGGGCGTTCTGCTGCCCCATGTATCAGCGGGGTGCATGTGGACAGCAGACCCGGGGCAGTAGACGTTGTGGGTACAGGAGGGCAGAAGGATCAGAGCCAATACATCAGGCCCTGAGGAGGAGGAGGAGGAGGAGGAGGAGGAGGAGGAGGAGGAGGAGGAGGAGGAGGAGGAGGAGGAGTGATCTATGGGACCGACAAGCTGCGTGGTCGCCCTGGGTTATGGCGTGACTGCTCTGATTCAGTGTCCTTCAGCGCAGACTGAGAGGTGCAGTTGTTTCTTTTATGTGAGTAGAGCGAATAAAACATGCACAGTAATATAGTTTGTCTTGAACATAATTGAGATCCAATGCAAGCTCAGAAATTGTGGTACCTTTTAATTTAATTGGTGGGCAAATTCAAAGATTTTCAGAAAGCAATTTGCAAGAAAACATTTCCTTTAAAAGCCTTTTCATACTGACAATGGAGTTGTAATGGCAGTTTGAAGACGTTAACCTGCTCCAGGGTTTTGAACGAAGCTGTTTGAACATGTAAAACTGCACAAAAAGAATAAGTGAAGTCCAGTCTTTCTCCGAGAGATCATTTTTATACATGAATTAACAACAAAAAAACTAAAATATGAAACTAAAAATAAAAATAGATACTAAAAAAAGTTACACCCATTGATAGTATTTAGGGCGAAACAGTTGCAGATCTTGGCAGGTCTTGAATAGGTTGCATTCACTAAATTCTATTGGCCAAAATGATTTAATACAGGTTGGCAGCTAAAAGCAATGTTGTTAAAATCCAGACTTTTGTTGTAATACAAGTCGTTTGGTCTCGACACAAAGATAAATTATTTACCTTTTAGATATTTAATGCAAAATTCCAATAATATCAATACTACATCTTGAGTTTATTCCATCATCAAATTCTAAAATATGAACCTTCCCATCAGGAGGCTCAGATGTTTGACCCGTGATGTCACACTAAACAATCCCACATTGTGTGAATGATTTCAAAGAACAAATAACAACACAATTCCTGGAATTTTAATATTTATAGTTAAATAACACAATAATGTCAAATTGGACTTTTCTTTTATCCATTAGTATAAAATATGGTTCTTTTTCATTCAATCAATCCAGTATATATATATATATATATATATATATATATACTGAATAATTGTATTAATAAAATTAATTGAATTAATTAATTATATTTAATATAATTTTTCAAATAACATTTTCTTCCATTCATATTTTCATCCCTACATTTTATTATTATTATTTTTTTCTTGCTGAGACGGACACACCAATATCAAAATATTACTAACAATATTTATGATACAAAATGCTTTTAAAGGCATTTTTAGAAGGGAAAAAGTAGCATATTGTTCTATAATATCATGCAACCTTACAAATATGGAAAAAAACTTTACACAAAATTGAAAAACAATGGTTTGCTGAGAAGACAGAGTTAGCTCCTGGCGTTCCACACAGAGTCTGGGTGAAAGGACAGTTGTGACGTTTGTGTGGCCGGCTCAGATGGTGCATAGGACACGGGCGAACAGGACGGCGTCATAAAAAACGCCTTGTAAAAAGCTCATCTGGCAAACACCATCTGTAAACACCAATAAGAGGGGAACACTGCAACCTGCCCCACCCCCAATGTGGACTTTATGATCGCGCCGACGCAGATAAAGGCAAATTAAGTCAATGGTTTTTTTTTCAAGTTCATTTTATATTACAATGACCAACTTTGTGAGTAAATCAGACTGCTGCGCCGCAAACCTGGACGTACGAGTCCAGGCCGACTGCGCGTAGGCGGTCTGAAGCCGTACACGCGCCCAAAAATCATGGTAAACGCACCCAAAAGTCTATACTTACAAACATTAATGGCTTAGATTTATGAGCACTTGTGAACCCCAATTGTTGTTGATTTTTTTATCATTCATATTATAGTGTAACAGAAGACAATCTTAGCTTTTGAACCGTGTAAATAAACCGACAGTGTACTGTATATGCGAATATGTCATTTTTGCATCAAAGTAACATGTATTTTCAGTTATGTCATCAAATATTATGAATACAATTGGAGTAATTTCACTTTTTCTCATCATTTTAACTTGAAAGACCAATTGCTAATCAAAATCTACTCACAATCATGCCCATTTCAAACGACAGCAATCGGAATTTTGACTTTGAATTTGTTGTTGTGTTTCATTTGGTTTCCGTAGGAAGGAGGCCACCGCTGTAAACAACACTTTAGATTTAACAGCGACCTTCTACAAACGCTGTTGTGAATGACCAGCTGGCTCCAGACTTCAACTGGCTCCGTTAAACTAAATATGCATATTCATTAAACGGTCTTTGTCCAGCTCACATTTTACACACACCATCTGTAACCACCTCTGAAATTTGGATTTGGTATTCACCCCGAAACAACTCGCGCCACAAACAATAGAAAAGACGCGTGCAGAGGTTCTCAAACTGCGATTCGTGGCCATATTCCGTTGGTTTTCCCTTCTCGTGCTCACTTGAAGTTGCATTTGGAGTGTTTTATGAACGTTTGAGTCGTCGTTATTCCCCCTACATTCAAGGATTTTCTTCTAATAGTCCTCACTACGACAATTAGTTCAATTTCTACTTTACTTTGTTATATAGAGGCACGTTGTAGTCCCTTTTCAGCTCTGATTCAGTCTTTGTAGTACTTGAAATTCATGTAATAGTAGTTGTGTTTACAGTGGCGCCATGTCCTCTACTCTTATGGGAACGCTACAGAGAAATTGTCATATTGTGATTAATTACCATTTGCGACCATAATTGTGTGTACTAGCGCATCTTGACGTAAATGCAGATGATTTACAATTAATAGTAATAAATATTCATGTGCTTCTGCGTGTATTCCAATGTTCGCCCGGGAGGGAATTGCTGTTATCTGTCAGAAAACACTGCTTTATTATTCATTACACATAAATAATCCATGCATATTTGCAGCACAATATATTAAACGCATATGTTATTCCGGTTATTAAAGTCCCGGCTGACTTATAGTAGTGTCTTCTTTTAGATGCAGTTTTTACCACACAAAAATCACAAGACAAAGTATGCAAATTTGACTTTTCGAGCTTTTTACCACGTTATGACATTGTTCCCAGATTTGTGACATCATAGGTGGAGATCGAGACGCCTCCTGCTGGTTTAGGTCCATAAACGATCGCCCGCATTTAGCTTTTGTTCATTTCTGCATGTATCATTTGCTCTGCTGCCAGTAGAGGGCACGCTAACACCAAGTTTTGCTGAGGGAACGCAAAAATGAATACGTGGTTGCCAATATATACATTATTTTAAAAGATGAGATGCTGATAAAGATACTAAAGTGTGTTTAAAGGTCTCATAACATGCAAAATCGACTTTTCAGAGCTTTTAACCTTCTTACATTGCTATTTGTGCTTCATATATTTACCCAGAGTGTTTTTTTGATTGATTCCCGCAGTTTTTAGTTATATTACAGACTATCTCCTTTCCGCGAATCTCCAATCTGACGGGCGGTGGGGCAAGACCGCGTCATAACCCCAGGCACGCGTCATCATTATGTTAAGGGTGTTGCACCCTTATTATTATCAATTATACACTTGGGATAGACTACGAAACGTGAAAAAAAGCATGTTATGGCACCTGTTATGACAATAACACAAAATATAGCCGCAAGCGGCAATGATCGGCCCTCGCTACGCCGCCGCCACGCCGCAAGAGGAGGGGGCGCTAACGCGCCCCAATTGTCCTTTTATTACACCTACTGCTGAATCTGTGACGCTGTCACATCTTCTCCCCTTTGTTTTACCATCAAAAAGCAATTTTATTTTGAATTCTTGGCAAAATGTGCGGCTTTGCCGCACAGACACCGTGGCTCTTTGAATAAAAATGTGGATAACTTTTGATGGTCCACCTCTGAAGATGAGTCTCACCAAATTTCAGGTTAATATGTCTCACGCCCTAAGAGGAGTTTGTGAAAGTCTAAAGTGTAAACATGTTCTGGCGATTTCCCCATTGGAATAACATGGAAGGTTTCGGTCATCGTTACGGCAAAGCCATAACAATTATGACATGGGTCTCATTGACTTTTTTGATGGGGATGCCAAAATTGAGTTGTGTGTCAAATTTCATATAATTTCGCAAAACTAAATATTTAACCTCCATATAAAATCTGTAGGGGGCGCTGTGGCTCCAAAGTAATTTATTTCACTTCAAGTAGGTTTAGGGCAAAGAGTTTAACAACTGATTCTAATTTGACGCAATTCGGACTTTATCTGCGCAAACGGCAGAAATGTTAAATTTGGGAGATTTCTGAAATTCTTGCTACAGTTTGCGGCTTTGCCGCACAGAGACCGTGACAGGTATCAATGTAATTTGGATAACTTTTGATGTCCCACTCCTCAGTAGCATTTTCACCAAATTTCAGCTTTTTAGGGCCAACGCCCTGGGAGGAGTTCGTAAAAGTACGACGTTTGGAAAAACTCCGAAGTCATGTTTAGCCATTTTTGAAGCAATATGGCTGACATTTGGTTGGGCGGACGGCGTTGCCGTAATAATATTTTTTACTTCTCTTGTCACCATCTACCTCTGCGCCAAATTTCATGATTCTACGATCAGATTTTTTTTGGGTCATTTCCCATCTCTCAATGCATTTTTGGTACATTTGGGGGCGCTGACGCGCCAATTTTTTTATTTTAGAAAAGGGAAATAGCCAGAATGTAGAGAGGCACGATTTTTAGAGGTGTGCAAATTTTTGTGACTTTTCGTCAATGTTCACTGGGTGAAAAATAGGGGGGTTGGTCCCGAGAAGAAGAAGAAGAAGAAGAAGAAAGAATAATATTCCGATGCAAAAACAATGTTTCCCATTTTCCAAATATCATAAACTATACATTTTCGGAAAGCGCTCGCGCTTTCCTACCTCATGGTGTGGGTCCCTGGTCACTGACGGGTACTTTCGTTAATTTTGAGTGGGCTCCGCCCACTTTGTGTTTTTGGCCCTCTATACAGTAATAATGTTCATTTTTTGCATTACATGCTTATATGCACGGAACATGCAAGAGATGGGGAACGTATTCGTGAGGTACTTAGCGCAAATGAGTGCTTTATATGGGGATGACGACCGCTTCGCGGTCGTCATCTCAATGTAAAGTGCTCGTTTAGTGCGCACTTTTGCACGGGCTTCGCCCGTTTACAACGGTAATGTTCCATTTTCCTAATACTAATTAGTATGCACGGGGCGTGCATGAGTGAAGGAGTGCGTTAGTGAGTGTTTGGAAGTGGGCGAGCGCTTCGCGCTCGATTTCGTGCGCACTACGTGCGCACTTTCGCAGCCGTGCTTCGCACGGCCTTACGAGATTAATAGGCCTCTCGCCAGCTTGTGGCGCTCGGGCCTAATAATGAATAATATGTGTCCTTGAGTATACTTCTATTCTATTGTACAACGTGTGCACATAACACAGAACTGCCACTTTACATGCTTTGTAATGCATAAGATAAGATAAGATAAGATAATCCTTTATTGTGCACACATGGGGAAATTTCATTGATACAACGCAGTAGATACAGAGGAAAAGGACAGATCACAGAATATAGGAAGTTTAAAAAACACTCTCAATAGAAGAACTCTTATAAACAAAAACTCCTATAGACAAAACCATGGTGGTAGCTAATGAAAAGCCCACTCATTTAAAACCCTTTGTGTGTACAAACAGCACCTAGAATGTAAGAAAAAAAGATGGTTGCACAGAAAATTCAGAAATTCCCTCTTCTCAATCTCAATACAAATAGGCTCTTTTTTTTCAGAAGGAGACATTTTTCCCCCGGCTATTATCCCGTACAATGAACTGTCAGCCGCCCACATCGAAATCCCCAGACTCGGCTCAAACCCTGGGGGAGTTCTTTCACAAGTGCTGGAAAACAGGAAAAGCCCCGGAAAGTAGTGTCCACGGGAGACAGCGCAGTATTCAGACAGCCATGTGTGAAGTATCAAGGATTTTGTTCTGCGAAGGTGAAGAGTAGGTTTAAAAAAAAGTATAATAGTAATAGTGATGCTAAATGTGTTTGGTTTTTTGGGGGATTATTGTCAGGATTGTGGGATTATAAAGGACCGCATGAGAAAATTAAACAAATTTAAAATGTTTTTTGCGAGGTCCATCGACTGTATTTGACATTATATACATTGTACTAGCTACATAAAAGTGTACGACTAAAATCAGACACACATCACATCAATGTAATTCAATCAATATCTACCATCTGTAAATGTGTTTGTGTCTAGGATGGCTTTATACGTATCTTTGTGAAGACAAGCAGGTTACAGGTCAGATCTATGGAGACCTGACTCCATTCCCAATAAGAAGGCCTTTTTTCACAGCATATTTGAGCAACAAAAACACATAATTGATTAAAGGCGAGGTAAATAAAAGGAGTAAAGGTGAATAAAAGAGATAAAGCTACCACATCTCCATGGAGACAAGTAGTAGACCTTCCCCTAAAAAGACCACACGGATCAGCATCAATAATAGCGTTTGGCAGACAACGATTGCCTTCCCTCACAAAACGATGATTAAGTTTGAAGCCAACAAATGTTATCCATTTACAGCTATTCAACTGCGGCTTTGCATTTGGTAATATTATATTAAGACGGGCTTACACTGCTAGAAAAGGGCGTGTCCACAGACGCAGGCGTGTACAGTGAGAGCAGGTAAACATATCCGTTCATCGCTCATTCGAGAGCTCAGGTTCTCCTCGTGTGAGATTCAAGCGCACAGTGTGAGTCCTGTAGATTCCAACAGTGTGATTTTAGTACAATGTACAATCAGAGCCATGACACCAGTGAATAAAACCCATTGTTTGTGAAGAAGAATCAACTCTATTTAACTATTTATCCATCAGTTACAGCACTTCATTGACAGCGATAATGAAGAATGTGGTTCTAAGAGCTGTACTTCTGCAGGAGGGGCCACACCACTGCCCTGTTTTGGGTCAAAACAAATAATAGCAAATCAATAATTACATTTAAAATGTATACATTTAAAAGTATGTTCTTCCCCAAAAAAATAAAGAAGAATTGATGTAATCCAAAGCTTGTCCATCTACATAATAATGTGTGACATTTATAGACTGTAAAATGTATACGTGAATTGTAAACTCGATCTACCTTGACATATAGCTGAGGCAGGAATGCTAATCACTGCATTTCAATATTATTGTTGTCATAAAATGTAGGCAACTTCCATTTGCTCTCACCTAACGACATAAAGCACGACTTAAATGAACGGGGCTGTGGCACTTCCATATTATGGTTAGTTACATATACATGAAACATAAATGCATTTTTAATGAAAGAAAAGACATTAACTGTCACATTTGCGCACGTGTTAGCTAAAGGTTATACCAACGCCTGGCATGGAGCGTCATTAGCATCTAAACAACGCTATTTGGGAAATGAGCCCAAACCAATTACTCATCCGCCTTCAAAGACTAGCGGCTAATTAGCTACGAGGTGTGTTATGCTATCTGTGGATGAATGTCTCTGGATTTGAAAGCATGCAGCAGTGGGGAAATTGCTGTAGTTGCAAAACAAAACAAAACAGAGAAGACAATTACATCCATTGATTTGCAACTGTTCTTGGAGGACTCAGTGGATATGCTGGCTATATTCAGAGCAAGAAGTAACAAAGAGGAGGTGTTTGTCCTTAGCGCTGTTACTCTCCTCACTGAGACGCAGAGACGGGGAGACAGTGGTGGAAGAAGTACTCCAGTACTATATCTTAGATGTAGTAAAACCAAAATGAAAACAGTATCCACAGTAAGTTACTTAAGTACAGATACCTAAACATTTTACTTATGTGAAGAACATTTACTTTTGTACATACTTTCCAACAGTGCTGAGAAGAAGCACAGGGAAAATGTTTCTGAACTTAAATTTCCTTCAGCAAGTGTCTGTTTATCTAAAGGTGGACTTTCTCTAGAATGTTCCACACATTTAATTCACCTTTTCTTCAATTACAGCTGATTTTATTGCTCAAATATACATTCAAAAACATGCATTCCTACAGTGTGCCGGGTGGCCACAGATCTGACTTGTAACTTGACCTGGTGTTGTTACCTGCTTGTTTTCATGGCAATAGATTAGGATAATGTCATATTCTGGAACGTTTCAGGCAAAGCACTAACATCTCCAAGGGCAATGTGTATTTTATGTATTTTAAAACTGTGTATTGTTATGCCGTAATGTTTTCATCTGTGTGTAATGAGTTTTTAAGATGTGGACCCCAGGAAGGCACTGGCTAATGAGGAGCCTAATTAAAAAATAAATAATTAAAGCAGCAGGTTGCAGATCTTCCAAAAGAAAAGCCACGCAGTGTTACAATGGACTGGACAAAATAAATTAACCTTCCCTTTCCAAACCCTTCCTTAAACCTTCCTTCTCTGAGCTCACAAAAAACACTTTTTTCCCAAATGTCCCACATTCATGACATCATAGGTAGACATTCTTTGTGCTGTTTTGAAGTCCACTGTCAGGACCTCATGTGGTGCGGGTTGGTGCGCGGAGGTGAGCTGAGAGAGACCGGGGCGTGGCACAAGGGTGTGGCACAAGGGCGTGGCACAAGGGCAAGGGCGTGGCACAAGGGCGTGGCACAAGGGCAAGGGCGTGGCACAAGGGCAAGGGCGTGGCACAAGGGTGTGGCACAAGGGCGTGACACAAGGGCGTGGCACAAGGGCGTGGCACAAGGGCGTGGCACAGGTTTTTACGATTTTCAAATTTTGACTATATTTTGTGTATTTATACCTGTTGTACGTATAAATTACAGTTTTACAATCAAGCATGTATTTGTGGAGAAAACATTTAAAAATCTGTAGAAAATGACAGATATAGATTCTTGCAAACTAATAATCAAATCCTCGTACATCACATTCATTCGAAGGCAAAGTGTCCAACTCACCAACCACTGAACCACTGAACACCAAATCTTAAAACTAACTGTGCAAAACCATCCAGCGTCTCCTGACCACATCCCTTTAGATCAGGTTTCCCCAGATCGAAATCAACCATAGTGAATACTTTTACTCGTGTAGTTACTAAAGCCGACAGCAAAACCGACAAAACGGGCTCTGCCGAACTGCAATTAATTGAAAAATCCCAAAACTCCAAATGAAAAGAATGTGACCTCTATTATACCGATGAGAGGTAGTTATCCTTGACAGTCCATAAAATTACCTTGACAGATCTGAAAATCCATCACAATGATTCATCTAAAAAAAAAAAATGTAAAAAAGAAAAAAAAAACACCTCTCCCCTCGCTATGGCTAATGGCTCCTGCTCTGTGTCAGTTTCGCTCACGTTTTCCGTCACGTCCACTGGCATTTTCCCCACATCTCCATTTGACAAACCGAATACATCAAAGCTGTTTCATTATAACGTGACAGATACTGATGGCACACGCTGGCGGGGGAAAAAAAAAAAAAGAAGAAAGATATAATGTGCAAGAGCTATTCAAGCACCTCGACGGAAAAGCTAGCCATCTGCGCCGCGGGCCTGATTGCTGACTGTATTAAACCTGTTAGGCACCAAGTTTGATGAATCCAGTCCCTCAAATACAACGGTAATAGTCTCAACGTTATGGAGGCGTGAATCACGGGCTGTACCTGCGAGAAAAAAGAAAAGGAAAGAAAAAAGTTTCGGAATGATAGCAATATCAAGCGAGAACTGCCACCCTTCCGAAAGAATAAGGACTTAAGCTTTTATTACCCTCATCATTACTGTAAATCATATACCAATGTACAGTCATTTGGGTTCATTTAAATGGAAATCTGGCCGCTGGAGTGTGCACAGGCGTCTCGCGGAGCCCGGGCGTCTCTCACGGGCCCCCGCGCACCACTGATGATTCATTTTTCAGATCGGCCATGGGGGAATAGGGGCCTGCTTTACTTTCTCGGAGGGGAAATAACGCGTTTGACCTTTTCGAGGCTCACAGGAAAGAACTCTACGCAGCAAAAATAATCTAGGAAATGAACTATGCGATTTGAGAGTCCCAGGTGGTGTCATGACTGAATTTGTTGCGGTAAATATGGCCGGTCTAACATGTTTGAATAATGTTATGCATTACCTCGTCCCCACAACCCCGAAAGACTGATCTGTAGTTTGATCATGTAAAAGGGGGTGGACCCAATGTTTTTCCATACAATAAAGTCAAATGTGTTTTTCCCCAGTATAAATATAATGTAAAAGCAGCTCTTGGGGTGAAAATTAGTCCATTGTGCAGTGTGTATCTAATTAGCTGTTAGCGCGCTAGTTGTTGTTGTTGTTGTTAGCTCTAGCATGATGGCCAAACATGCTCGTGTCACGAATAGAATAGGTTTTCTTGGAATAGATTTTAAACACAACCAAACCAGGATGCAACAAACACAACATCAAGGAACTATGGGTTTTAACCAGGTCTAAAAAGACAGGAAAACTAAACTAGCACTAGGACAAGGTCGAGAATAACCCGGGGTTAAACTGGCTGATACACCGGGAATAAACTCAGGTTATGTAAATGTTTATCCTAGTTCAGACAGTTCTAGACAGTTTGATAGCTTAGTCCTGATGTAGACTAAATTCACACTAAGAGTCCACTTTATTTCATACGCTCCAAAGCAGAGGTGAACCCTGGTGTAGTACGATTGGGCACATGTTAAGTGTGTGTCGTTTTGTATTCACACTTGTCCAAGTGAAGCGTACTGACAGGACAACTGCTCCTGAACCAATCCCAGCAAGAGCTTTACTTATTTGGTCCAAACGTCAGCTTGATTCTCGACAGATTCTGCACCCCTGACTGGGCCATCAGTGCACCGGAGGAAAGGCACAGCTGAAGTTAGCCTCTGGAGTTAGCCTCTGGAGTTAGCCTCTGGAGTTAGCCTCTGGAGTGAGCCTCTGAAGTTAGCCTCTGGAGTGAGCCTCTGGAGTGAGCCTCTGGAGTTAGCCTCTGGAGTTAGCCTCTGGAGTGAGCCTCTGAAGTTAGCCTCTGGAGTTAGCCTCTGGAGTGAGCCTCTGGAGTGAGCCTCTGGAGTTAGCCTCTGGAGTTAGCCTCTGGAGTTAGCCTCTGGAGTTAGCCTCTGGAGTGAGCCTCTGAAGTTAGCCTCTGGAGTGAGCCTCTGGAGTTAGCCTCAGGAGTTAGCCTGAAGTTAGCCTCTGGAGTGAGCCTCTGGAGTTAGCCTCTGGAGTGAGCCTCTGGAGTTAGCCTCAGGAGTTAGCCTGAAGTTAGCCTCTGGAGTTAGCCTCTGGAGTTAGCCTCTGGAGTGAGCCTCTGGAGTGAGCCTCTGGAGTGAGCCTCTGGAGTTAGCCTCAGGAGTTAGCCTCTGGAGTTAGCCTCTGGAGTTAGCCTCTGGAGTTAGCCTCTCTGGTTAGCCTCTGGAGTTAGCCTCTGAAGTTAGCCTCTGAAGTTAGCCTCTGGAGTTAGCCTCTGAAGTTAGCCTCTGGAGTTAGCCTCTGAAGTTAGCCCCATCAGGTGATGAAGGTCAGAGGGGCCAAAATGTTGTCTTAATAAACAATTACATAATGAAATTGCAATTGAACATTCAGCAAATTGCTGAAGTTGATATCTTTAAATCTGAAATCTATGATATCTTTAGCAACTAAAAATAAACCATCACCGAGGGTTGAAGCTGCTGTGGTTTGGACTGAAATTAGTTCTGCAGCTAATAGTGCTTCCTGGACATGCTGCTGATTGTGAAGTTTTACCACACTTTATAATAACTATATTATGAACAGCCTTAATTAAGAAACATTCTATGTTTCTTATTCATTGTATTTATTTATTTACCTTTATTTACGAGGTACGTCCCAATGAGATCAAACCCTATTCATCCGTTTTCTCTTTTTTATTATTTTAGGATTTTTATCTGGTCCGAAAACTTTACTTGACAGATGTAGATGTGAAATGGGGAGAGAGGGGAGAGACATTCTGCACATGGCAAAGACAAAGAATCGAACCCATGACAACATGGTAACAATCACTGCACCACCGGCGAAGCACAGGAACCTCTTTTTCAAGAAACGATAGCAGCCACAATCATAAAAACATTTACATATCTAAAGCGGAAACTAAAACAAAATACAATAACTAATGTTCGTCAATGTTGTTCACAAAAAGTAGCACCATTCAGAACACTTTCTCTGCATCAAATGATCACACGGGCTTGGTAAACGTTCTGTTTGTTGAGCGGGTGAGGAACAGCCGCACGGTGCCGTTTGTGAAGAGAGCCCCATATGTCCCATATGTCCGCTCCCCCTCGCGCCATGTGGTGAGGGTCTCTCCAGAAGACGGATCACAAGCTGTGGAGCAGAGAAGACTTCGCTCATCTGACCAGCTACAGTTCTCCAGGGAGCCTCACTCATGTTAACCCGCCACGCAACGCCAGTCCAAACTCTTCAAATAAGAGTTTTTATACAGTGTGTTTGAAAGTGTTTGCATGCGGCCTCGTCTCGTTTGCACATCAGAGCGAGTCATTTTCAGCCACCGTATTTATGTGTACTTCTACTTGAGTCCTATATTTGACAGTTGTGGAAAAAAGTTGGGTATTTGTTGCTGTTTTTGTGTGGTATCTAACTTGTCAATGTGTATGTTTGTGCTCTGACTATTGTGGCTCATGGTCTACAGTTGGGAAATGTTGGCTTTGAATAAAACATACACGTCACAATTCATTCAATTTAAATATTTTATGTTGATCTAAAGCAATTTATGTTCGGGATGTCAAGATGAACCGGTTAATCGATAATTGTAAGAACTAAAAACTTATGATCGTGACTATTTTATAGGCAAAATGACCTCAAAAATGTACAGGCATGAGATTTATGTGGCAGTTTATATCACAATAACTTTCCTTATGCATTCAGAAAGTTTGATTGAATAAAACTGGTCAAGTATTAATGGAACAGTGATGTATTAGAGCAAAAGAAAATTAAGGATTTGGTCATAATTATGAATAATCGTTAAATTGTGATGTTTCTTCGCACAATAATCGTAACAGTAAAATTTTATATCGTGACATCCCTAATTAATTTATGTTTCCAGATCATGTTTAGCTTTTTTTCCAACTGTTAATAATATAGTTTGAGGGCTTGATTGTAAACCTTGTATTAACCTTGTATATGGCATGGTACATAATTTGATATAAAGAATAAATTTTTTGTTGCAGTGTTGTTTTCCCACATTCATGAACACTAGTGGTATGTTGGCCTCTTCTGGTTTCTTTGTCACATTAAGACTTTATTTTCTTCAGTATATCTTCAAAACTTTACATGATTCATCAAGACAAAGTCCCTATCACTGTCTATGGAACGTTCTGATCCCAAAGTAACTGCCAATAATGGCATCATGAACTTCCAGAACCATTAGCACCATCACACATGGAGCTCCACATTTGCTACTGCGATCACGTTTTATGTGGGAGTAATTGCACATATGCAAGAAGATGTACCCTTAGTGTGAAATCTACACCTCACGGCCTTGCCTATGCATACACCCATGTGGAAACCGCCTTCGCAACCGGCACATCTTAGCAGCGGCGTACCACAATCCAATCGCATATTTATGAAAGAGAATTAGACGAGTGGCGCGTTGAATCCCATTAAAATGAGCCTAGCATCGCAGACAATCCAAAGTCAGCGGCTAATCCCCCCAGCTCATCATGTGCCTCGCGTCCGCCCGCTAAAACACACATCACATAAATTAATCAGCAGCTTCAAAATAAATTCACCTGCACGTCCGCGGAAATCAACAAGCGCCTCATCAGGAGACAGTTAGGACGCGCATTACACGTCTGGCCGTAGCCTCTGCGCATCTGTGAGTAGGACCTCATTATAAAATCAAAAGATCATTCCTCATTTATTACAGTGGTAGTGCTAACAGGCCGCGGTGGCTGACAGGAGACTGGAGCGGCCGGAGGGCTGGGATTGGCTGTCAGGGATACTAGCTGGGTCCAGTTCACGATGACGCTCCAAGTTTGTTGGGTTAAATGCATTGTTTATTGGCTCTGTACAGACTGAGCATGGCTGGAGCATGTGCCAAGTGAGGATGTACCGGAAAGAACTGGATTTAAGGATATTCTGAGATAATCGCTCAGCAGTGCCTCCGGTGGTGTGGAAATGTAGTGCGTGTGGAGGAGGATGGTAGAGGAGATAAAGGGAGAACGACCTGCAAGGAAGCCAAGAAGAAAGGGAGTTCTGAGGACCCCAAAAGGAAACAAAAGGACTTTAAAACAGAAATGATGATGTTTATTAGCTATTTATGACATAGACAGATGGGTTATAGATGACTAAATGCAATTAAACGGTCTATATTAATTTCAAAAGATCTATATGAATTTGAAATTGTTCAAATCAAACATGTTCTTAGGCCCCTTTACTTTGAGAGCTTGTGAAATGGCCAGGCTATAGTAAGAAATGCTCAATTTGCTCTACTTTGCCAAGGCTTTCTACAAAATGTCTGAAAGTATTAGGCAAAGTAGACTATCTAGGCAATGTATAAGTGCATTTTCCAGGACCCGCAACCCAATGACAAATAATAAATGATTTAGAATTATTACATGAGCAATCATTAACACCTTATACAAATTAAGTATATTTTCTTCATGTATTCCCTTTGATGAATGACATGACAAATGGGATCCATCAAGCAAAACATCTCACAAAGCTAAATACAATATATGCTTCAAATTGCATGGGATTAGTGATAGAAATAAACCCACGTTTGTAGCGCCTACGTGTGCCATTTTTAATCAGTGATGAAAAAATAAATGCATAATAAACAGTATGACATGATACACACAGGCACAAAAAACAGACCATTACATGCATTTCGCCTCAACATTTATATTTAAGCCCAGAAATATATATTTTTTTCTAAAATATAGCTTTCAACTTTGTCAAGGCGCAACAGCTAAATATGCAGTCTTCAAGTCGTTTGATAGGCCTTCCCCCGGTCGCAACTCATTACCCTCCCACAGAAGCAGTCTCACACTCCCCCGAGTAACTAGGTCCCTATGGCAGTTCTAATCAAGCATCACGTCTCCTCTGTGTGCGGCCCGTGTTCAGCCACAGTGACTGCTAAGCCTTTTAAAGCCTCCCCAAGGACCTCACTCCTCACCGACGATCCTGAGTTCACGACCCCTCGCGTGATACTTCCCTCCGAGCATCTCCATCGATTCTCAAGTATGTCCAAAGAGCAACCAAGGACAACACACTCCCACAGAGGCCTGACAGTTTTAGATAATAGTCGTTGGCAGGAGGATAATGATACTTGAGTATTTGCGATGGCTGGAGAGTTGCTTGGCCACAAAAAGAAGTGGGCGACGGGCAAACTGGCGAAGTTGTGTTGCGGAACGCGAAAGAGGCTTTTCCAAATGTCGCACTGTCGAGATTTGAGGGTGTTCTACTTGCACCACCGGCTGACCGCAAGGACAGTGGAAGATTTAAAGTGAGAAATGGAGTGCGTTAAAGAAATAAGAAATGTGTGAAGACAGTGTAAGAAAGTGAAGACAGTTTAAGAAAAACAAGAAGCCAGATGTGTAGCACTTGGAGCGAGTTCTACCCATGGCCAAGTTTGGGAAAAGGTGGAAGTTCAGTCATTCAAACACAAACAAATGGGTATAGTATAGCGTAAAACACATACTTACAACTACAGTAGGTGGCGGTAATGTAACACTTTATGGATACCAACAGAAGAAGAAGAAGAAGAAGAAGAAGAAGAAGAAGAAGAAGAAGAAGAAGAAGAAGAAGAAGAAGAAGAAGAAGAAGAAGAAGAAGAAGAAGAATAAGACGTTTCTGCCTGTGTTTGAGTGGGTTCCTCAAAACATGCACCAAAGTAAAATCCTCCAGGGAAAGTCCTGACCATAAGGATCTGGAGCTGGGTCCCCAAGAGCTGCACTGTGGCACTCACTGCTCCTGACAGGTTTACCCAGCAGCCCTAGTTGAGGGATGGGTCAAATGCAATGAATTTCTCTCACAAAGGATTAAGAAAAGAATACGTTACTGGCCCGGGGTAGACTAATGGTGATGTGCATCTACAGCATCGTCACACGTGGGTCTGTGGATGGGCTATTATTAAATGAAGGGTCAAATGCAGAGGACAAGTTTCCCTTTAGGGGATATAAAGAATGCTTTAACCTTGATACTTTATAGATAGTAAGGTAATTTATTTCCTGAAGTACAGTGGTCAGCAGAACACATATATATACTATGTACTGTATGTGCTGTCTCATACAGGCTCTGGCTCTGTGCACGTTCACATTGCTCCTGTAAGTATCAAGGGATGGAATTTACAATTGATTCAATTATTATGTCCAAAATGGCAGTGCAACACTGCTGATTTCTATGTGTATCACTCATTTTTAAAAAATGTATATATTACAAATTGGAGCACTAAGTAAGAACTGTGTATCGGGGGTGAAAAGGAGGAGAGTCAGAGCAACGGCGTCTTGAATGCAAGGAAACAAAGATTACTCCAATTACTCCAACATGCACGAATCACTCGAATTATAACTTTGAGAGGGTAAAACAGAAACTATTATAACAGTTAAAAGCTTTTTTGCATGTTCCATTTAAATTAATATGTTTGTGTGTGTCCAAATGAACCTTGTCAGTGCTGGGTCAAACCACTCTATATACTATACACTCCTCTATGAAAAGAACTGTCCTGGCAAAAGGACAGATCTTGAACAGCACTTGAACGTGAACAGAGTCAAGGTAAAGCTAAAAACAGCTCATGTCATTTGTCATAGAGTTATTTTTGAGCTTTTATATGTTTCTCTGAAAACAAATACTAGCAGTTCTGGGTCTGAGATTCTCCACCATCAACACAGGCTCTAGTGAGTTTTACCCTAATAATGGGAAAGTAATGTGCTTTTTTGTATTATTATTAGCCTGTGTAACAAAACTACATTTAATTTGGACACTTGGCTATTTAACCTTGGACTATCTATGTTTGGTGCCCTCTACTGGCTGCTGAGGGAATAACGCACAGTCAAAATTTTGGGGCGTGTCACGTTGGCTTGTTTACTTCCTGCAGTTGTACTGATCGTGATGACACGAGTCTGGTGATAATGTATGGACTTGAGAAGATTTTCAGAGCCACATCACAGATGGAGAAAACATCAGTTATCGAGGAGATTCAGAACGGAGTGTTTTTGACGCTCGGAGGGAGAGGCCTTTCTAACCAGGATTCATCAAACTAGTGTGAATGAAGCTAAATGCTGCTCCAGGTGTGTTTTGATGAGGGAACATGGTTAGAACAGGGTTAAAATCAAACCTTTTGAATAATATGTGTCATTTAAAGGACAATATGCATTGTTTGTATTGTTGTCAAAATATGTCTTTAAAATTATTAGTTGAGGTTTAATTGTGAAATGTCTGCACATTTAATCACAAAAATGCAAAAATATCACCTGATCCTCTTTGTTGTTTTTTACTATAAAGAATACACTCATATTGTCTTTAATACAACATTCACAGCGTTATCCAAATGTTTTGATATATTGCCCACTCCTACTTATTACATGGTTAAGGATTAAAAAAAGAGAAACACAATTAAATCTCTATTTGTGAAATTGGATGTGCCAGTGCCTAATTTGTTGTTGGACAGTGTGAAGAATTCCACAGTATATGTTCCCTCCATCCATTTGAAGCGTACTTATGCTAATACTCCAGCCACTCAAAAAATACTGTTAGAAGGAACAGTGAAATGCAGTGAACCAATTACCAAAAAATATGGGGGCACAATTAAGAATGTAATTTGTTTCTGCTTTGGAGGGTCTGCACAGACGTCTTAAAGGGCCCCGTTGATAACAAATACTTGACACATTTGACATGAAAGTGGTCATCTCTCAGCACACAATGATAACAACTTGTACACATTTAAACAAGAAACTTATTTAAAAGACAAAATGAAGTGAATTTGAACATGCCTTTTCGACAGTCCTTTTGCATGTAGGACAGTCACCACATTTCCCAAACACAACACCCTGCAGTAAAAATAAACCTGGCAGTGGACTGTTGGAATAGACTTGTCCAGCAGCAGCGGCAGCGGCGGCAGCAACAGCGGCTTTAGCGTCCAGATGAGTCCAGATGACCTCAATCTGTTACTGCAGGCTGCAAATGCACTGTGAAGGTGGCTACAGTAGAACTACATCTGAAACTTCCCTCACTTTTAACCAGGATTAGCCATGGTAACAGACAATTAGTTAAAAACTGTAAGTTATATTTGTGCACGGCAGAATATTCCAGACCAGAGTAACTTCTCTGGCCACCTACTTGTCGCTATGGAGATGTTGTTGCTCCGGAACGTTACATAGTATAACCTGATTTAAATTACAGGTGTTTTTATTGCCAAAAAATAACCTTGAACTACAGTGAGTAGGCTCGTCGCTCCACAGATCTGCCCTGTAAACATGCTTATCTCCATAGATACTGTAGTTTAATGTTAACATTCCAGATAAAGCAAGTTAGGCAGGGCTGCAACGATTATTGAATGCATTTTTCACTATATAAAATTGAAATATTGTGACTAAGTAGTATAGCTCAAACAAGTCAGTGAATTACTCCCAACTAATCAATTATTAAAATCGTCAACTAATTGAATCACTGAAGGATTGTCTCCAGAACATGCCATGTGCTAAAGCAAGAGGTTTGTGGCTCAGACAGAATGGGAATGACATCAGAATACACCACCATCACCCGGGACCTCAAGTGGGAGCCCACCCTCAGCTCCCTCATCAAGAAGGCCCAGCAGAGGATGTACTTCCTGCAGCAGCTGAGGAAAACCAAGCTGCCAGTGGAGATGATATTGCAGTTCTACACGGCCATCATCGAGTCCATCCTCACCTCCTCCATCACCGTGTGGTACGCTGGAGCCACAGCCATGGACAAACAGAGACTACAGCGCACTGTGAGAAGGTGATCGGCTGCAGACTTCCATCTCTGCAGGACCTGTACGTCTCCAGGGCTCTGGGACGTGCAGGTCGGATCACAGCCGACCCTTCTCACCCTGGACATGGACTGTTTGAGCCACTCCCCTCAGGCAGGAGGCTACGGTCCAGAACCTCCCGCCACAGGAACAGTTCCTTTCCCTTTGCCGTTGGACTCATGCACACTTCTTAAACACTGTCACTTTAACCATAATTTATCACCCACAGCCCTGTTCACTTTCTGCACAACATATGTAAATTCAACTGTAAATTTGTGTACATAGTAAGCCTATTTTTATGTTTAGCCATTTTTTATTTTTATCCTAGCAGATTTAAATTGCTTTATACAGGTTGTTTTATCATTGTTCATTGTTTTATGTTGCACAGTATCACCACAGCAAGTTCCTATGTTCTGTTTATTGACAATGACAATTAACCTTTTCTGATTCTGATGAAAACATGTACGTTTTTAGTGACAAACATATTTTTTTCTCAAGCAACATTACTTTAGCTAGAAAAAATCGAATTCACGGGGATTTCACAGTCCAAACAATTCATTAATTACTAAAATAATTTAGTTGAAGCCCTACACTGAAGGGTGGGGGATGTCTATGAACATCAGAAATAGTTTATTTATTTTAATTTGATTTAATAATGCCGATTTTGATACAAAGAAAAAGGCTCAGTACTCAATACTGACTTCAATACCACAATGATTAGATTTCTACCTTTTATAATTAGACAATAGACTTTCATTTTCAGCACCAAGTAGGCTTAGATCAAGATCATTCCCAAACCGTTCAGGAAAGGTCCATTTTCATATTGATACTTCTTCAAATGAGTATTCACTTCTGATACCAGTTCCTTATTCCGCCCCGCCCGCTTCTGCCTTTTTTGACCACGGATCAGTACTTCCTTTGTAATGGCACTTCCTGTCGAGCGGTCACTCCATTGGTTTGAATGGAGAACGAGGTAAAAGTCACGCCGCTAAAACATGCTCTAAAGTCGACTGATTTGTATAACATTTCTAATGCTCACATGACCAACAAGTCAACAATGCACCGATTCCCTGGACGTGAAAACGGCTTTTCAGTCTGTGTACAACTTATTTTCTCTGGAGGTCGGCAGCTCTGTACAAATCAAATCGTGCGGTGGCGACCAGAAGTCCTTCCAGAATACGTATAGTCAAAATGATGGTAAAGATACAAATACAAAACACAATTACAGTTATCTCTTTATTCATCTTTTTAAGGATTTTTTTTTTTACTTATAGGCTTTATGGGAATGGACAGTGACGCAAGTGAATTGGGGATGAGAGAGGGAAGAACATTCAGCAAATGATCAGAGTCGCACTGATGACGCTGCAGCCGCTGCGCACCGAGCCTGGCATATGTGCAATCCACTCCTCCACAGCAGACCACAGATACGGTCACTCGTCACTACAGTCAGAACTCATCGCATAAGTAACTGTTGCAGCCCTATTACATCATCAGTACCATTAAAACAATGATCGGTAATCTTACTTTACATCGTCAATGAACCAGTTTGGACAATGGTTAATTATACCCTGATTTTTAACCAGTGTACAGAGAAACAATATAGTGTGCCTTGAGCTACTGCCAGGCTTGAAAAAACATCCAACTGAAGTAAAGTCACAATTGGATGTAATGAAATAATGTACCATTTTACATAAATCTGTACCAAAAAAGAAAGCAAAACAATCCCCATGGCCAAATGTAAAGACCCAGAGTGACAGAGCATTATGTACTACATTAAATATACCACATTGTTCAAACTAAGAGGTCTGAAAAACAGCAATATTCAATCAAACTGAACTAATGTCCTTGTTGGTTCTTAATCAAACTTTCAAGTGGACCAACCCTCTATCTTCAGACCAGCACTGGGCAACTGGACACACTGTTGAATTCAATCGTTGAAGATCGTTAAAACAGCACCAGAAATTAAGCACATATTACCAGCAGTGATTTTAACGCACAATCCACTAAACAAACCCGCAATTCACGTCCTCTAACCCGGCCATTTCTGCTCCACACAAAGCCCCTGCATCCAGTCGAACCGAGCTCCGTGCGATCCTCAACAGGCTTTGCTTCTCCCCACAGCCCCAGCCCATAATGAAGCAATTTCCCCTCCTATAAAATATGTATAACCCCAATTCTCGATCTCTGTTGAACAACACAAACGGCACCGAGCAAATCACCAAAGACGCACACGGCACGCGCCCCGGCTCCGGCTCCCCGCGCCTAAACGACACTGACGCCGTGACATTTGGTTTGCGGACCAGTGTAGACTTCCAAATGCAAACAAATAAATACAAATGATGAATAAAAGCTTTGTTTCCGAGGAAGTCTCTGCGTAAAAAGCGTGCGTCGGGAGCGCGAGGGAAAAGTAAGTAAATGATGAGCCGAGGCGCGCGCGTGGACATGCCTGTTGCTCTTTCACACGCGACATAAAAGAAGCCTTGTCCCGAAGCTCTGGCGGCGACACAGTTATTCAAATAAGTCTGCCCAGCACAAGAAAAAGAGGTTGAAATACACGCGAGACCAACGCGCGGCGAAGTTAAGTGAAAGAACAAGACCCCGCGCGGCGTGGAAGCGGCGCGTAAAGAGAGACACGCGCGCCACGTCCGTTTTGTGACGGATCGATCCAAAGTGTCTCCTTACCTCTGGAGAAGACGAGCACGGCGCAGTAAACCAGCAGCACGAAGCCCGACGCGGCGAAGTAATGTCCCTTTGTCAGCGCTCCCATCCCGGCGCGTCCCGTACACCTCCTCCTCCTCTTCCTCCGCGCCTCCTGAGCTGGACCGGCGCTCCCACCGCTGTCCACTCCCCGGTCCCGGCGGTGGCAGCGGCGGCGGCGGCGGCTGCTCGCACCGCTCGGCTCCGCTGCGGCGCGGGGATGCTCGGCTCTACACCCGGGGGCGCGTGTTGGAGACGGCGGTCGGCGGCGACGGCGGAGAGGCGGCGCGCGGAGAGGGATGCCGAGGCGAGGAGAGGCTGGAGCATCTTTCACAGCACTTCGGGACTGTGCCGTCAGTGCGCGCGGGGCCGGGACGTGCCCCCGCTCTCTCTTTCACACACGCACACACACGCACACGCACACGAGCCTGCCGCGTGCTGAGGACCAATGGCAGCGCGAGGAGGAGGCGGCAGACGCGCGCGCTGGAAAACGGGAACGGCTGCGCGGGATTGGTGCAAGCTGACCACAGGTAAGCGCGAGGGGACGCAATGTTTATCACAGACGAGTTGAGTAATGTTATGGGACTTGATCGTGTTTATTAATTCAGTTAAATAGATGTGGAAAGTTAAGTTATTGGCAACTCTAAATTGGCCCTAGTGAATGAATGTGGTTGTCTGTAATGTCTCTGTGTTGGCCCTGCGACGACGTGGTCACTGTCCAGGGTGTGCCCCGCCTAAGGCCCAAAGTCACTGGGATAGGCTCCAGTCACCCGCGACCCCGAAAGGGAAAAAGCGGTAGAAAATGAATGAATGAAAGTTAAATAGATGTGTTAATATGATAAAACCACACATTTAAGACAGTGAAGTTCAGATCCTGGTGAAAGGAGAAGACCGATGTGGTCTTAGATACAACCTGGAACCCAAAACAAAGTAAACAATAGGGCTAATCAGAGTATGATGATGACCAGTTAGGAGCTTGAACTATAACGCCAAATATGTCGACTCGGATGAAGTTCACACTTTTTAGAAGCCTCAAACAGATGCTTCTGACTGAAAACAACTAGTTTGTGTGAGTTTCAGTGTAGTTAGCTTCTCTTTTGGACAAATATAAGGCAGTGACTCTCAGGTTCTCACATGTGAACTGAAGAAGATACTTGAGTCAGCAGCGAATTTTCTTCACTCTATAAACTTTGGTTCAGTCGACAGAATGTATTTATTTTTTGCTATGGAAGCTACTAGGACCATTGAAAGTCAAGACATGTTAAAGGACCACGTACATAACAACAGTACATGGGGCTTTTGACATAAAAATTGCTGTCATTAATTTCTATGTGGACAGGCAGCATGGGCCTTTCTGTGTGGATTGCTGTAATCGCTCATTTGTCAATGAAAGTGGTTATCTTGCAGCACACATTTATAAAAAAAAAAACGTCTACACATTTAAACAAGAGACATTTAAGAACCAAATCTTTCTACTTTTCAACGACCTCCATCAAACTGTCATTTTCACTCTCCGGAACTGGTTTGAGAAACGTTTGTGCTGCTCTGCGCTGCTTAAGCCCCGCCTACAAGGAGGAGTTTTTGTTAAACTGCTTTTGTTGATCTGATTGTTTACCGTGACTATTCTTAAAGCTTAGCCCGGTTTAAAGTAAACAGGAACGTCATGCTGTCAACTTCCCAAACATGCACCACAGGTAAAAATCTTCCAGCTACAGTCCTGATCGAGCCTGGCAGAAGATCTCCCCCCGGTGTGGCAGCTCCCTCCTTTCCCAGGGGCATTGAGGGATGGGGCAAATGATTAATAATGATAAAACAATAAAGTGTACATCAACTTTAACAATCTGACATTTACACCATGCCACTTGGCCACTCTGGCATTTAACATCCTGTATCCATTTTGTATTTATTTATTTATCTAAATTTCTTTTGCTAACAGCGCTCCTGAATAAAAGACGCACACGAAGAAAACATAACTTTTCCGTATACAGGCCACACCTGCCTACGTTGTAACATGAGATATTTACACATACTACACGGTAGTGATGAGTCTTTTGACCGGGGGTCTCGTGGCACACCCGAGGGACTAGTTAGACTATTTTCTAAGTGAGTGGGAGTTGGATTGTAATAAAACACACAGCATTTTGAAGTTTAACAAACAGAAAACACATCTGAGCTCGTAGTGAGTGTTACGTTGTAACAGAAATATGGTCCATGGTGGTGATCCACAGGTTGTCTTTTGACCCGTGAATTAGGTCTGACCAAGAAAGTTTCATTTCAATGCTGCAGGTTCTGAACTGCAGATCTCCGTACATAGCATGTGCCACTCCACCTGTGTCTTTGTATTCTGCTCTGTCTAGAGTCACTTCTTCATTAAACTAATCCATCCGTGAATACGAGTTTAATTATCATAAAACACCCAGCGTTTTGAAGCTTAAACTATATAAAACACGATGGACAGTGACATCTTCTTCTACAGCGTGTCAAACGCTCGCGCTCAAATTGCCTCCTGGTGGCCATTTGCCAGTAAAAATATATAAATTAGACGCGCCGTTATAATGACTGCAGTGTTCAAAGCGTGGGGGAAAAGTAGTGGCTTGAAGTCCGAAAAGTACTGTAAATACCGCTGAAAACAAGCTAGTGTCTTTTAGTTTCCCCTCCTTGTTGAGGTGAGATCATAACAAAACTTATCGTACTTACCATGGAAACAAGAAGATGGCAAACCTCCACCAGTGAACATACCTTTAATTAAGAGGAAATATAGCTTTATCTCAAGCACAGACTCTATTAAAACCAGTTCTTATCCAAAACACCAGGTTAGTACAAATTAGCTATATGGAAAAGAATATGGAAATGCCCGATTTGAGTTAGAAACAATAATTGAATAAAAGAGTGAACTCCACACTCTGGAATACTTTGACAAAACCATAAACAGAGTAGTGACTGTGGTTTTACCATTATCGTTGGCCTGTGTGGGCCATTAGACTTGCCAAGAGAACCACACCATTACTGCGGCTCAGGCCACTTTCTGCACGTGGTCCCTGTGGCTCCTGTCTCCAACAACACAACAGGAGTATCAGACACTGAAGGCGGGGGACTGAATTATATATGTAAAGACACAAACAAGTATTACTCATCTTCAATACCAGTGAATGTTACATTTGAATAAATGGCTGACTGTAGCAAATTACATTGAGTGACACATGTCTAGTCATTAGGACAGCTAAAGACAAGTGAGGGATGTCAAGCTGCCCAGGGATTGGTCAATTATGATTTGCAAGATCCGTCAACAGACCTACTATTACTGTGGATGTGCATTCCATCTGAAAACTGCTGAAAGGGGCCCATATGTGTCTAGATGATTGTAAAATGTTCTGTCTGTCTCCCTTCTGTTTCAGTAAATAGGCTCTCGTGTGCTCATAGGTTTGGCAATAAGGAGCTGGGCCTTGACAGGAAAAACACCTCAAGATTAGAAAGATACACTCTGAAATACAACCACCTTTGGGTTACAAAATGTATGCCAACTCCAATTTTTCCAATCACGTTCAGATACATTACTACTACAATTAATACTGTCCAGTACTGTGAATTACGTCATGAGCCACATGTTGAATTATCAAGCAGCTCTGCCCAATAGTTCAACTTACTGGTAGAGCCGTATCCAGCGTATTATGTGTTCTTTGTTTATTCTGAATGCATAGATCCTACTGACACACACGCACACACACACACACACACACGCACATGCACACGCACACACACACACACACACGCACACACACATGCACACGCACACACACGCACATGCACACGCACACACACACACACACACGCACACACACATGCACACGCACACACGCACACACACACACACGCACACAGTTATTATTATTCCCAGCACAGCCTCACAGCACTTACATTCTTCCTGCGTGGTCAACCTGGGTCAACATGGACAACATCCAAGCCTCTCTTCCACGAGACAAGATGGCACAGTCGTTCCACATGCTTAATGAGCACATTCTGTCCACTGACGAAAGCACTGTAGCCAAGGTAAGGATGGCAGAGGAGAATGGTAAACCAGAAGCGACTCTACTTTTCTGTAAACCGTGTATAAAAGCAGCAGGTTTACTGATGATACGAGATGCACAATGTATTCATGTTTTCAAGTTCAAGGTTCAACTTTTGCAAAGTCACAAAACAAAGTGCACAGACTGAACATAATCATGATCCAGCAAATGCCAGCCACATCCAGCATCCACCGCTTCATCATTTGTGCGAATGCAAATGTTGTGCAAGAACGCGCAACAGGCAATAACATCTGGTGCGAGGGTTGACCGTACCGCCAACGCCTTGCTCTGAGTGGCTCGCCAGTGGGTTTTCATCATTACGAAGGTGCGTTCCACTACGGATCATGCCCTCGAACACTGAATGTTGTATATCACTTGTGTCCCAAGGGGGTGTAAGAATTGCAATTGTCCTTTGCAGACTGGGGTAGCCCCCCCATCCCCAAGCAGGTGGCAACTGCACTGACCGGCGATAGCCACAGCCTACGTGCCAAACTGGAAAGGAAAAAGAGGATTTCACTTTCTTCTCCACAGCTGTAATGACGTTCAATGGATAATGTATTGATGAGACAGGCCGCGGTTTGTCAGCTGACCCGAAATATGGGTTTGAGGTTGGCGCCTAGATCTACATACAGTCTTAGGATGGGCACAAGGTTTTTGAGGCGGACGTATGGTCCTCCTCCACTCTAAAGACTGGAGAAAATACTTTAGGGCACTAACGCTACGACTGAATTGTTTTAAAACTACTTGGGCGGGGCATCTCAGTGCGGTTCATACAAGATTGTCCTTTCTCGCACTACTACAGTTTGAAGTTGTCTCTCAAGTAGCAATGGCAGTATTAGTTGTGGCAGCAGTTCATCCACCTGTTATGCAATCCGAGCGAAATGTGCGACATTTCCCCCTCAGCGAATTCTGCAAATCCTTCTGTCTTCAAATTTACCTCATTATAACTAAGCAGTAGCCCATGAAACCAATAACCATTTGCACATTTTCCCGATAAGCCATTTCTAGGCAGTTTTGTAAAAATAGGGCAGACACACACAAACACATTCTGTAAACCAGAACTGTATTTTTTCCGTAATAATCTTTGCTTTTCCGTCACTTCGCCGCTGCTGATGTGTCGCATATCTTCGCTCGCTTTACCACCGTCTTCAGCGAATTCGCGGGGAGGATTTTGGAGGAAATCCTTGACCCGATTTTGTGTTTGAGATAGACTGCATTTAATTATGGCTTCCCCCTGACACCGATGTGATGTTCGCTAATCGGTGTGACCAGCCTGAAGCAGAACGTTTGAATTCGTGCCAGACGTTTGGGAGGGAAACCGCTATCTCCACATTAAAGTTTTGGTGGAAATTTGGTGGTTAAGCAGAAGTTTCAGGGTGAATAAAATGTCTTAATATGAATAGTTTGTATTCAGAATTTGAGACCATTTTTGTTTTATTATTATGTGGCTAAATGTTTCTTACAAATTCAGATCAGGTTTGAATATGCATGCATTAGCTGTAGAGCAATGGTAAACTGGCCTCTGAGAGTTGTGAAAAGTGCATGTGGTGAATAATTTGGATGCTCAGAATGTGTTAGATAAGTTGGCAATAACTTTGAAGCACTGCAGACAGATTTTCATGTTTTTAAGGAAGCAAAAATCCACCGCAGCACCTTTTACTAAATTACTAGCCAATTCTTACCTTAATTTAACTTTGAGATACACTTGGTAGCAGAGCCATCGACGTAAAAGAGTGCGTAACACAATAAAATGTCAAACCTTTTGGGAAGCCCACTGTCGACAACAGAACTTAGAAACAATGAGATAATCGCATTTTGATCACCGTAACGGACCAAACAGCTTCTAAAACGCATGCCAAAATACCAAAGATAGTGACATTATTAAATCAAAATGGCAAAAAAATAAGGTTTTGTCAATAATACACTTTATTTTCTAAACATTTTACTGGTTGTGACAGATATTTAAGTCAGTGACATACAGAACCCTGTTAGAGGAACTGAAGAAACAAGTTGACGGAATTACATCTTCTTTTAGATTGGAACCTATTTAGACGACTGAGGGATTCCTTAATATTCTCTCTCTAGAAACCTTCATTCATGACATTTCAACTTTTATTTGGTGTAACGGTAATTGAAATAATCTCAGTGTACAATAAAATTAATCGTATGACTAGTTGCAGCTCTAAAAACTACTCTGGAACCAGATATATATATATATTATTTTTTTATCCTGCCAGAACACTATTAGTTGAATTCATTAACATCTGTGCTCTAGCATTTACAACAGAACTAGAAGATCATCAGGTGTGGCCATTGTATCATCCTAAAACCAAAGCCACAAGTCTTTTTGTATTTCATTTCTGTCAACACGACTAAGAATACAGTATTGCATAAACCATCATTTATTTGGAATCTTCCCAGGAAACTAAATTGTGGCCGCTAGCCCGGGAGTTGATTGGCATTTGGAAAATAGCCAACGCTTGAAATTTTGAAGATAGAGATTATTCTTTTCTGCAGTAATTTATCTTGGAAACAGCAGGCAAGCATTTTAAAATAGTCATATCGGAGGTGAAGAGCTGGTTGTGAAAACGGAACCATGAAATGAAGATTATTTTACTGCCATCGAGCGAAAGGGCCGCAGTTCGTCATGATGGATAGACAGATAGATACTTTATTGATCGGGAAGGAAATTTGAGTTCGGCTGACGAAGTTGCGCTTCTCAGTCACTTTTGTGCGTCGATGAAAAGTCTCAGTGCAGCTCAGCGGGAGGAGTCGTCAGGTCCAGTCAGCAGATCGTGTGTCAGGGCAGTTTGAGGGGAGTAACGGCCCTCGGGACAAAAAGACTTGCGGTGTTTCTCCTCCGTGTCCTGCATCACAGTAAGCGTCTACAACCAGGGGAACTCTGGAGAGACACTTACTCTTACTTCACTCTTCAACATACGTAATCTTTATAAATGAACTTTTGAAAGAAAGAATGCGGATACAATTATTTCATATGCACTGTTTTTAGTTTAGATTTGAACATGTTAAGAGTAGAGGACTGTCTCACATCTACAACAGACTTTTCCAGATTCTAGCTGCATAAAACTGAAACGCTAACGGAGAACAGTCCATGTTAAGTCCTGACTCTTGCACCAGCAGGAGGCCGGTCCATGTTTAGTTCTGACTCTGGCACCAGCAGGAGGCTGGTCCATGTTTAGTTCTGACTCTGGCACCAGCAGGAGGCCGGTCCATGTTTAGTCCTGACTCTGGCACCAGCAGGAGGCCGGTCCATGTTTAGTTCTGACTCTGGGAACCCGGGCACCAGCAGGAGCCCGGTCCATGTTTAGTCCAGACTCTGGGCACCAGCAGGAGGCCGGTCCATGTTTAGTTCTGACTCTGGCACCAGCAGGAGGCCGGTCCATGTTTAGTCCTGACTCTGGCACCAGCAGGAGGCCGGTCCATGTTTAGTTCTGACTCTGGCACCAGCAGGAGGCCGGTCCATGTTTAGTCCTGACTCTGGCACCAGCAGGAGGCCGGTCCATGTTTAGTCCTGACTCTGGCACCAGCAGGAGGCCGGTCCATGTTTAGTCCTGACTCTGGCACCAGCAGGAGGCCGGTCCATGTTTAGTCCTGACTCTGGCACCAGCAGGAGGCCGGTCCATGTTTAGTTCTGACTCTGGCACCAGCAGGAGGCCGGTCCATGTTTAGTCCTGACTCTGGCACCAGCAGGAGGCCGGTCCATGTTTAGTCCTGACTCTGGCACCAGCAGGAGGCCGGTCCATGTTTAGTCCTGACTCTGGCACCAGCAGGAGGCCGGTCCATGTTTAGTCCTGACTCTGGCACCAGCAGGAGGCCGGTCCATGTTTAGTTCTGACTCTGGCACCAGCAGGAGGCCGGTCCATGTTTAGTCCTGACTCTGGCACCAGCAGGAGGCTGGTCCATGTTTAGTCTTGACTGGCACCAGCAGGAGGCCGGTCCATGTTTAGTCCTGACTCTGGCACCAGCAGGAGGCCGGTCCATGTTTAGTTCTGACTCTGGCACCAGCAGGAGGCCGGTCCATGTTTAGTCCTGACTCTGGCACCAGCAGGAGGCCGGCCCATGTTTAGTCCTGACTCTGGGCACCAGCAGGAGGCCGGTCCATGTTTAGTTCTGACTCTGGCACCAGCAGGAGCCCGGTCCATGTTTAGTCCTGACTCTGGCACCAGCAGGAGGCTGGTCCATGTTTAGTCTTGACTGGCACCAGCAGGAGGCCGGTCCATGTTTAGTCCTGACTCTGGCACCAGCAGGAGGCCGGTCCATGTTTAGTCCTGACTCTGGCACCAGCAGGAGGCCGGTCCATGTTTAGTCCTGACTCTGGCACCAGCAGGAGGCCGGTCCATGTTTAGTCCTGACTCTGGCACCAGCAGGAGGCCGGTCCATGTTTAGTTCTGACTCTGGCACCAGCAGGAGGCCGGTCCATGTTTAGTCCTGACTCTGGCACCAGCAGGAGGCTGGTCCATGTTTAGTCTTGACTGGCACCAGCAGGAGGCCGGTCCATGTTTAGTCCTGACTCTGGCACCAGCAGGAGGCCGGTCCATGTTTAGTTCTGACTCTGGCACCAGCAGGAGGCCGGTCCATGTTTAGTCCTGACTCTGGCACCAGCAGGAGGCCGGTCCATGTTTAGTCCTGACTCTGGCACCAGCAGGAGGCCGGTCCATGTTTAGTCCTGACTCTGGCACCAGCAGGAGGCCGGTCCATGTTTAGTCCTGACTCTGGCACCAGCAGGAGGCCGGTCCATGTTTAGTTCTGACTCTGGCACCAGCAGGAGGCCGGTCCATGTTTAGTCCTGACTCTGGCACCAGCAGGAGGCCGGTCCATGTTTAGTCCTGACTCTGGCACCAGCAGGAGGCCGGCCCATGTTTAGTCCTGACTCTGGGCACCAGCAGGAGGCCGGTCCATGTTTAGTTCTGACTCTGGCACCAGCAGGAGCCCGGTCCATGTTTAGTCCTGACTCTGGCACCAGCAGGAGGCTGGTCCATGTTTAGTCTTGACTGGCACCAGCAGGAGGCCGGTCCATGTTTAGTCCTGACTCTGGCACCAGCAGGAGGCCGGTCCATGTTTAGTCCTGACTCTGGCACCAGCAGGAGGCCGGTCCATGTTTAGTCCTGACTCTGGCACAAGCAGGAGGCCGGTCCATGTTTAGTCCTGACTCTGGCACCAGCAGGAGGCCGGTCCGTGTTTAGTCCTGACTCTGGCACCAGCAGGAGGCCGGTCCATGTTTAGTCCTGACTCTGGCACCAGCAGGAGGCCGGTCCATGTTTAGTTCTGACTCTGGGAACCCGGGCACCAGCAGGAGCCCGGTCCATGTTTAGTCCAGACTCTGGGCACCAGCAGGAGGCCGGTCCATGTTTAGTTCTGACTCTGGCACCAGCAGGAGGCCGGTCCAAGTTTAGTCCTGACTCTGGCACCAGCAGGAGCCCGGTCCATGTTTAGTCCAGACTCTGGGCACCAGCAGGAGGCCGGTCCAAGTTTAGTTCTGACTCTGGGCACCAGCAGGAGGCCGGACCTTGTTTAGTTTTGACTTTGGAACCAGCAAGAGGTTTAGTCCTGACTCTGGGGAAACCAGCAGGAGGCCGGTCCATATTTAGTATTTAGTCCTGACTCTGACACCAGCAGGAGGCCGGTAACAAAACTAAATTGAACTGGTCTTTGGTTGTTGGTGCAGCAGAAGCTCATGAATGGAGTTTTTCTTCCATTATTAGTTGGTTGATGGTTCGATGTCTGTTTCCAGCATCGTGGACTGTAACCGTGTTATTGGGCAAGACACTCCACTCTACAGCCTGCATGGATTTGTTCAAAGTGATTGGTTTGGTCAGTGTGTCCATAGGCGAAGAATGGCAGCCACATCTCTGGGAGTCTGCCTCAGGGCACCTTCAGTACAGACGTGGCTCACCATCTCCAGGCGGTGACTGAGAACAGCATGGTTTCTCCCAAGTAGAAAACGACTGGTGGCCGGTCAAGCGCTGCCACCAACAGAACCCTGGACAGTGAGGGGAGAGGAAACCTGAGAGCTGAGTCAAAACCCAGAGCAACAACAGGACAACAACAGTTTTAAGTCTGAATGCGCTCTACAATCATTTAATTATTCATTTTCCAGGCGAAAGAAAGCAACAGTGTGTACAGCAGTGGTCAGAAATGTATCGTCTCAGGAGGCTAATGAAACAAGCGTGACTAAAGCCAATTACAACTTCAGGAATGTTTTTTTAATGAGAGAATTTAGAACCTGGTGCCTTTTAAAAGTGCACTACTTAACCTTTTTTTTTCCTGGTAGAGGTCCAGCCATCCACGTGTCTCCATGGAGAAATAATTGCTTTGCCTGGATTGCTGAACTGGAAATTTAACAATATTTAAAACTGAAAACTAACAGAAGCCTATAGCCGCGAAACAAGCCTATCTTACAAATCTCAGCACAAAATGAACAAATTACAAATATCCACAGTTGGAGTTGGCTCTTTTTATTTATTAATTTTTTCACAATAGTTCATTTGCTTGTTTGAAAAGGTCGACATTGTTCAAATATCCTTTAAATTGTTAAACTAAATATTCAGTCCTGCTCCTGCCACTTTGAGCGCTAGCTAGGCCGGCGCGCACTTAAGGACAATACTTGACAATGACTCACCTCGTGCAGCTTTTTATTGAAAATGACGATGAGAGCAATCAGCGCGAGTACCTCCAGCCGGGCGCACAACACCGAGTGGCTGCGCTTTTGTTTGGATTCCGCAAAAAAAACGACCAAACTGGTTTGAGTACGGCACGGGCCACTTCACTGGAGAGCGACTGCAGCTGCGGAGCGCTTTGTTCAAATGTTCTGTCCACGTCCACAACCGTGCTCGTCCCACAATTATTCTTTGGTAAATGTTTGTTTCGTTATGATTTTGCAACGATTTTGGTGCGCGGGGTTTTGTATGGGTGCTCCAGCGTGTAAACTTGTAGAGAATAGTAGAATGTGGACGCCTTGATTGCACAAACTGTCTGACAAAAGGTGAAAAACGCTGCTCGATTTTGATTCGCGGTTGAAGGTGCGCTGTGTGCTTTTCTGGTGAAGGGTTTCGCAATCTGTACTTCTCACAATGGAATGATTGTAAATGCGCTTTGCCTGGTGTTCACATATGGCATTATTTACTTATCTTCATGGAGACAAACAAGTGACGCTGTCAGGCTGAGATGGGCCCACTCCAGTGTCATCCCTGATTCAAAAAATCACTAGGTAATTACTTATATCTAAATTAAAATGTTTTTGTGTCACCAACAGGATCGCCAACATATTATATATCTCATAAGATCTAATGCATATTCTAAGCACCAAATATTTTAACAAACCAGTTAGTTTATTTTTTATTTTTTTTCAGTTACTTTGACAACACTAATGCTTCAAAAATACTCAAATTTGGATCACTTATAGGCAATTTTGAACACATTTTTAAATACAATCCTGCAGTACTCCTTACTATTATTGATATTTCATTTATTTATATTTTTGATACATTTTTGACAAAATATTCTACGATCACAGAAAGAGTGCACATGTTTCTGTTATTTATTTTTATCTTTTTTATATTTAACAAAGCTGTAATTAAAGGTGCTCAATAATTAATTTTAAGGACATACTGTCTGTAATATCCCAGACAAAGCAGTCACATTTGCCCCGTTTGAACCAAGAGTGGATTGTTTTTGTTTTTTTAATTCTCTATTTAACCAGAATATTCCCATTTTTTTTTCCCATTCAAAGCTTTTTCAGGCGTGTCCTGGTCCCAGAGCGGATGACGTCACAACACAAACAGAGCTGGACGTCAGAAGTCTATAGTGGAACTGTCAGATTACAGATTTTTTGTTTCATATCTATATAATTACAGGGCCTTTCCATATGTAAGAAACATGCGATTGCTGTCGTTTGAAAGGTTCAACATTTGTCCATTTCTGATCTGGATATTTTTTTCAAAAACAGTAAATCTCCTTTAGAGTTACATAGGCCTTTGCCAATAATATGTCCTACTTATGTTTTTCATCCAACGTCCATGTCTCTTGAAAAATCTAGGTAATATAATTCAGTCTCTTTTTACACAAATAGTTTCTTTAACAATATACTCTATGGAGTGAAAGGCATTTCTGAGCAAGAAGAAATAAAGTCAAGGACATGCTTTGATCCAGTCACTTCAGAATGACTTTCCAGCTGCAGATAACGATCTACAGACAATCGAGCAAAGACAGCCTAGTTTAGCCAACGTTACATACTATTCTGGTCAAAAAATAAATAAAGAAGCAGCATAACTGTATTTTTCTAAGGGCCAGATTTTTCTGTAGGACCAGGATAAATTGTCAAACGTGGTTGCGCAATACATCTAAGATGTATATTGCGCAACCACGTTTGACAATTTGGAGTCATACAAAATATCCCCAACACTAGATCTGTTTTAATAATGATAATTACATTACATTTTTTTGAATAATAAAATATTCCTGCAAAATTAAACCAAATTAAAGTAGGAAGTACCAGCCGGGTCTGAACCAGGAATACTGTTTAGTAAAAAAAAAAAAAAAATTAGGACAAAACCAGTTCAAAACCAGAACTAACCTAGGACAAAATCAGTTGTAAACCAGGACCAAACCAGTAAAAAAGTTTTAATATTTGAAAGAAAGCGGGCCAGATCTGATCGTTTGGTGGTCCTGATCTGGTCCGCGGGCCGTATGTTGAATGGGCCTGCAAAATGCCACATAGTAAATAAAGCCTATTCATGGGGTTCAGGCAAATGATATTTTGACCTTTCTTTTAAGTCAAAATATAATGTTTTGATTTGAATTGCACTATTGCTATGACAACGGAGGACCTATGCCATGCCAAATCCTTCAAACCAAGTGGGAATTCTAATGTTTATAGAGAGCTCTCACGTGACGTCAACACTTATTCACTGTTTTTGGTAGAAATATCCAAAATAGAAATCCTCCAATGCTGAATGTGATCTTTAATAGCTATGGGTTGGCTCCACAACATTTTTTTATACTGACAGAGAAGATGTTGAACTTCATGCCAGTTTTATTTCACGTGGACAGGCTCCGTAATTACAGCGACGTGAACCATGAACCAGGTCAACAAATCTGTCTATCTCCAACTCCGTCTTAAACTATCGGCTTTCTCGAACCCGACCGATATAGACTTTTAAATTGTCCAGCTAAACGTGAAATCTCCATCCCGCATATTAAACCACATCCCATTACGTACTTTGCACGTTGAACCGCACAATAATAACCCCGTCTCGCTACCGCCGCTCCAGTGTAAACAACGATTTTCCCTTTATAATCCTACATGCGCACAGATACAAACATCTGCTGTTGTTTGTGTTATGTCGAGCTCGCTGTCGCCGTACAGCTCGATGGCGAGGAGACGTCCATGACCCGCTGACATGAGCTCAAAGCGGCTGGATAACAAGCCTCCGGAGCAGGCGGGAGGGATGGCTGCGGTCCTGGGGGGATTACCATATTTTAACATACATTGGCCCCACACTGAGCAGCATCCTCCGTTGTTGATGCACTCGCGAGGGACATAACATAACGCTCTCTTCCGCATGGGAGCGCTTAACAGAGTTTTTCCGATTTGAGTTTAAGCAAATCAATCCGGCGTCGAGGAAGCGCGACCGACTGATGTCTTTTTTTTTTCAGGCCAAATGAAGCGTTGCAAGGTTATTGATTTGTTATTCCTAGATTGTCAATACTTAATTTTGCTGAGCTACATTTTCCATTTTCTTAAGGAACATTTACCTTATATTATCGGGTCTTGTACAATGATGGATAAATACCTCAAACATAATGCTAAATATCTTTGCACTTTTACAACTAGTAAAGGTCTGGGAAGAGTGTTTTGAGTCTATATCTGATATTTGTCTCTATGAATGAATCACTATGACTTCATATTGTTTCATAGATGACCATAAACTAAAGTCAGTTCATTATGATCATTAAACCTTTTTATGAATACAATTAAATGTGTCTTGCTGTCTCCATTCAAAAGTCTGGGAGTCCCTGTAAAGACTGCTGTCCACACGACTCGGCCCGGGATAAGCAGAAGATGGATGGATTTGACATTTTACTCTTAAACCAACAACCTGTGTCTGATGACGAGGTAAATTAGATCAGCTTCATTGTGTATCAGCAACACTTCTGTCTGTCAGCCAGGTGAGCCTCTGTGTGACGCTTAGAATAGTGTTTTCTCTTTTGGCACCTGCACACATTGGCCCTCCTTTATCAAACTTTGGGGCACTTTTGATATTCACTAGTCCAGAGGTGGTGTACCATGTGAGCCAACTTCGAACAAATGACAAACTGCACATGGAATCCCCAAAACGTACAGCTCCTTAATCGATTGATCATTGCGGTAAGCTTGTAATGCATGTCATTTAGCAACCGTATGGCCTGAAGAAGATACAAGGCCTTTTCAAGGTTTAAAACTTATCCCGAGTAATTATCATGGACTTATTATTGTAACCATAAACTACAGCATACATTTACTTTACAATAAGCAGTGTGAAACAACTCGTGGCATGGATCAGAGAAGAGACTCTGGTACAGCAGCAGTCAGCAGCTAAAACATGAAGTAAAAGTACTCACTGCCGCGTCATGTCTGCGTCTGCATGGTCCTGACACACAGTCAATAGTCCTGACATGGAGGTTCTATGCTCTCGGGTAGCTGGCTCCGGTCCGAATGGGTTCGTCAGAGCTGTCTGGCCTCCTGCGGGGGGTAAAGAGACTTTTACACATCAGTCTGGGCCGGTTCGGTCTGGTCCCCCTCACGTACACGCCAGGTTCAGATGAGGAGCAAAGCGTCTCAAGTCACACAGATCCAGTCCAGGGACGTAAGAAGCAAAGCAAGAGCACGAGCAGTGGACCGGTCTGGGTGGGATTAAGTCCCGTCCTGACATCTGTGCTCGCGGGCCACGACTGTTCTGAGGTGAAGCAAAGCACGGACAGGAATGTGGATCTGCTGTCCGGCTCCGCAGATCTTGTCCGGAGCAGCTCGTCCTCTTTGCGGCTCCGTGAAGCGCTGCTCAGGCCGAACCACCTCACGCCACTCCCTGCTCCTTCATCTGAGCGCGGCCTGAATCACACAGATGAAGGATATCATAGCAAATGTATGATATATGTTTAGGAATCATTTTTACTGTGGTGTAATCAGGCTTCATTTTCTGTGTTTTCCTATGAGCCAGGACAACACATTTGTTTTTTATGCCATTCTTGGTGATTTCCTGTTCAGATAAAAGCTACATTTTGCCGTATTCCATGCGCACATGCCGTAAATCCCGTGAGAGAGACCTCTTAAAACAAGAATATTTTGGAGCGTTTTATTCAAATGACGCTGCTTTTCATCCGCCACATTGATCACCAGAGCTCATGCGTACCGCTCAGGATCAGAGGTTCATAAATACCACACAACCTCTGGATATATAACAAATATTCACACACATTTACACAATTTTCACCGCAATGCTGATAAATGAGGACCAGCCATTTAGCACAGGTGAGAGGAAAGAAAGACCATCACGTATATCTCCAGGGAAACGAGCGAGTGCATGCGAACGTGGCTCTGAAGCCTTGGAAGGACAGTAAGTGCGCGGCGTTCGGGGTGAAGACGGAGCCATGTGAACAGAAGTGAGTGCAATAATGTGTGAGAATGCTCCCACTCCCAGAGTATTATTACGCTCAAATATATTTCTCAAGTTGGAGCAAAAGTATGCACTCTGAGCTATACTGTATCATGTAAATACTGTATAATAAACAAAACATGCTTCAGTAAATGTAATAACACCCATTTATGCCTATGTTAGACGGCAATTCTACCGTCTCAATGGAAATGTAATATTACAAAAGGGCACTGCATTTGTGTTTACAAAGCTATTTTACACATCAATGTATTCCACGTCTGTATCCACTGATGCCCTGGGGGAAATGTGGCTGTCATTCTTCTAATCTGGTTAGGTTCATTAAGTGTTCTCATATAATTGCACTACTTTCTTATAAACAAACCTCTTTAAATAGCGTGTTTCTGCCTTCGGGGCACTCAAAGCCCTTCACATCAAACCGCCACTCAGTTTACACACACAATCACACACCGGTGTATACACGGGGACGCCGGGGCCAGGCAGGTCAAGTGTCCATCTGCGGTCAGACAAAGATCACAGCAGCACTGTTGTTGTGTCCTTGGGCAAGACTGGCCTCAGGGTGAAAGCACAATAGCGCTCCAATATTTTAAATGTAATCTAATCAAATATCAGTGTATCCTTTCATTTAACAAGACTCCTCAATAGACTGGGCTCGACCTCTCTCTTGAACCGTAGTCTTCAGCTGGTGCTCCTTCAAGGCCGTTCAGCTCATTATGTCAGACCTCCATTAGTGTATCTTAAATATGGTGCTGACAGACACACTGCGCGCGCCTTTGTGAAGAGTGACACTTAGAACAAATCAGGTGGAACTAATCTTATTAACGCTCAATCAATTCAACTCAAGGAAGAATGGAGCCATGGGCGGCTCAAGAACCTGCGTCGATCATTTTACTGAAGACAAATGATCCCTGATGTGTATTGGGGATATTGTTGGGCTGTGTTTGTTAGCTATTATATATATTGGGAAATTTACTGCAGAAAATATAACGTAAATCGAAGTTAGACCTAAATTCTGTAATATTTAAAGGACATGTTTTATGCATTGTTTGTATTATTATTAGCCTTTAAACATGATCTTGAGTACATTTACTGTGGCATCTTACCTCTCATGGCATCACCAGGATTCATCAAACTAGAGGGAATGAAACTACGCCAGTTTGTTTGTGATGAGGGAACGAAGTCAGATTCTCAAAAAAAAAAAACTGTGTCCTTAAGGTTTATTAATGCATTATTGAAGAAAATTGTGTAAAAAGAGAAATAAAATATAATAATAATAATAATAATAATAACTTTTATTTATATAGCGCTTTTCAGTGACCCAAAGACGCTGAACATAATAAAAAAAGGGGGGGTATTTACAGACAGGGGGGACAACACGTACAGAACACATTAATATACAGATAAAATGAACAAGACAGAAGAAGTAGAGAGAAAAAGATGGGGATGTAACAGGGGGTAGAAGAGTAGGCAATGGGGTAGAGGAGGCTAGGGGTAGGGGAGGTCATAGGCTTGGGTGAAGAGGTATGTTTTTAGGCAGGATTTGAATGTTGTGAGTGAGGGAGAGTGGCGGACAGGTTGGGGGAGGGAGTTCCAGAGTCGGGGTGCTGTTCGGGAGAATGCTCTGTCGCCAAAAGTTTTGAGTCGGGATGTTGGTGCAGCCAGGGTGAGAGAGGAGGAGGATCGGAGAGCTCGGGAGGGGCGGTGGGGGATGAGGAGGTCAGACAGGTAGGGGGGGGCAAGGTGGTGAAGAGCTTTGAAGGTGAGGAGGAGTATTTTAAAGTTTATGCGCTGCTTGATGGGGAGCCAGTGGAGAGAGCGGAGAACGGGAGTGATGTGATCACGGGACCGGGTGTGGGTGAGGAGGCGGGCAGCGGAGTTTTGGACCATTTGGAGTCTATGGAGGGAATGGGAGGAGATGCCAGTGAGGAGGGAGTTGCAGTAGTCAAGGCGGGAGGAGATGAAGGCATGGATGAGGGATTCAGCAGCGGGGAGGGTGAGGCAGTGTCGGATTTTGGCGATGCGGCAGAGGTGGAAGTATGAGGTCTTGACGATGTGGCTGACATGGGGAGTGAAGGAGAGGGTGGGGTCCATGATGACACCGAGATTGCGTACCAGGGTAGAGGGGGTGATGGTCGAGGTGTCGATGCTGAGTGAAAAGGGACCAGTTTTATTGAGAGTGGATTTGGTGCCAATGAGGAGGAGCTCTGTTTTGTCACTGTTCAGTTTGAGGAAGTTGAGAGTGAGCCATGATTTTATTGTAGAGATGCAGGCTTCGATGTGGCTGAGGGGAGGGTTTTGGGTGGATTTGGTGGTGAGGTATATCTGGGTGTCGTCAGCGTAGCAGTGAAAGTCCAGGTTGAGTTGGCGGAGGATGTGACCAAGGGGGAAGATGTAGCAGATGAAGAGGAGGGGGCCGAGGACTGAGCCCTGGGGGGCCCCCTGCGTTACTGGGGAGAGGGTGGATGAGTGACCGGAGAGGGAAATGAACTCTTGCCTGTTGGTGAGGTAGGATGTGAGCCAGTCAAGTGCAGAGCCCTCAACACCCAGTTGGCGCAGCCTTTGTAGGAGGATGGAATGGTTTATAGTGTCAAAGGCTGCGCTGAGGTCTAGTAGTAACAGGATGTTGAGGGCCCCGGAGTCTGCAGAGGTGAGGAGATCGTTGAGTACTTTGACCAGGGCTGTTTCAGTGCTGTGAAGTGGGCGGAAGCCAGATTGGAGGGGTTCATAGAGGTTGTTTGACTGGAGGTGGGTGTGAAGTTGGGCGGCGACGATGCGTTCCAGCGTTTTTGAGAGGAACGGCAGGTTGGAGATGGGGCGGTAGTTGGAGAGGTTGGCGGAGTCTAGGGTGGGTTTTTTGAGGATGGGGGTGATGGAGGCCAGTTTGTAGATGGAAGGAACATGGCCGAGGGATAAAGACTGGTTGAAGAGGGTGGTGAGATGGGGGATGAGAGCAGGGAGGCAGGCCTTGGTTAGATTCGTTGGGAGGGGGTCGAGAGAGCAGGTGGTGGTTTTGGAAGCGGTGATGAGGTCTATGATATGAGAGGAGTTAACAGAGGAGAAGGTGGTGAGGGGAGGGAAGGGTGGGTGGTCAGGGAGAGGAGGGGGGGCAGGGGTGGGGGTGGTGATGGAGTTAATGGAGACGGCAGTCATGGAGCTGTTGATTTTGGAAATTTTGTCATTGAAGGCAAGGAGGAAAGAGTTGCAGAGGTCAGGGGAGGAGGGTGGAGTGATGTCCGGTGGCTGGAGCAGCTTGTTGACGGTGGAGAACAGGGTGCGAGGGCTCTGGTGGGAGCTGTTGATGAGGGTGGAGAGGTGGGCAGATTTGGCGGCTTGGAGAGCGTCACGGTAGGAGGAGATGTGTAATTTGAAAGCTTCGGCGTGGACGGTGAGGCGGGTTCTTTTGAGGAGTCGTTCGAGTTGGCGGCCAGTCTGCTTCATGGTGCGGAGTTCAGGGGTGTACCAGGGGGCGGGGTTGATGTATGAGACGGAGGAGGTTTTCCAGGGGGCTAGGGAGTCAAGGGAGTCGGAGAGGGTGGTGTTGAGCATGACAGCATAGTCGTCGGGGGAAGAGGGGGGGGAGTCAGGGGGGAAAGCAGAGGATATGAGCTGGGAGAGCGTGAGGGGGTTGACTGACTTGATATTGCGGTAGGTGATGGTGCGTTTTTTGGGGTTGTGGGGCGAGGGTAGGGGGGCGGAGAAAAGGATGCAGAGATGATCAGAGAGTGGGAAGGGGAGGGGGTGGGGCTTAGATATGGGTAGGAGAGAGGAACAGACTAAGTCCAGAGTGTGGCCTTTGGTATGGGTGGGGAAGTCAATATGTTGGGTGAGATGGAAGCAGTCCAGGAGAGAGAGGAAGTCGGATGTCAGTGGGGCGTTGGGGCAGTCAATGTGGATGTTGAAGTCACCAGTGAGTAGGAGGCGGGCAGAGAGAGAGGATGCGATGGTGAGGAGTTCAGACAATTCAGTGAGGAAAGAGGGGTGGGGCTTTGGGGGACGATAGATCAGGATAGCGGTGATAGAGTTGGGGAGGGAGAAGGCGAGGTATTCAAATGATGAGATGGATGGAAGGTTGAGGTTCAGTTCAGTGATGGATGTAGATTTTTTATGAATAATAGGGGTGGGGGGGCGGAGGTTGCTGAGGTTGGCAGTGCGGCAGGTGGGGGTGACAGGGGGGCGAAAACTAGTCCAGAGTGAGGGGATAGGTGAGCCGTCGTTGGAGTGTTGGTTATGGGAGAGACCAGAGCCCCTGTGGATGTAGCGGGGCCGGCGAAGGATCCCAGCTGAGCTAGCTGCAGAGGCAGCAGCAGCTGGGAGACGGTGGTTATGGTTGAGGAGGTGAAGGTCAGCAACGGTGTAGGTGAGTAGGCGAGAAGTTGGTGGAGCGGTGGCCTGGAGGCGTGGGAGTGATAGTCCGAGGAGGAGATGGAACGTAGCAGCAGATGAGAGTAATCCAGTTAGAATGTTGGCGGTGGCTAGAGGCTGGTTAACTAGAAGCTGGTGGGCAGAGAGTTGTGAAAAAGCGGCAGTGGACCGGGTGTTGAAGCTGGTGGAGTGAGTGGCGTTGGTTGCCCCAGACCTTGTCTGCACGGCAGGGAGGCCCCGCGATACCATGACGGACCTCCGCAGGTGTTAAGCCAGCTGTTAGCTGGCGGCTAGGGCAGTAGATAGTCCAGGAGTGAGGGAGGAGATGAGCGATGGACGGTGCAGTAATGTCCGATGAAGTTAAGGAACAGGGATGTAGACAGAAGACAACACAGAGACGCGGGAACAAAACAAAACAATGGAAACGACTAACAAAACAAAGACGTTGGGACAGAAGCGGCAGTCCACATACCAGACGCCGGCGTTGCTCTAGCCCAATCAAGACGCATTTGAGTCCAGTTTTGTGACCAGATCGCCCCCGTCTGTGGAGCGGGGAAAGCAGAGAAACGGGGCTGTACCTTGGTTGTATGGGGCTGCTTTTCTCCGGGTGGAGCCGGTGCCCCGCTCTCCGTGTCTGCTCCTGTGGCGGGCTGGGGCCACACCTTCGCCCAGGTACAGACCTCCGGGGCGGCGGGTGCGGGAGCGCGGAGCCGGTGTTCGGGCGTGGAAACGCCGGTGCAGCGGAGGAGAAGCGGCGCCGCTCGCTCGTGGTGCGTGCGGCTCGTGGCGGTGCGTGACGCTCGTGGTGGAGCCGGTGATCGGACACGGAAACGCCGGTGCAGCGGAGGAGAAGCGGCGCCGCTTCTCCTCCGCTTCCTATTAGCAGAAGGCCGGTCCATGTTTAGTCCTGACTCTGGCACCAGCAGAAGGCCGGTCCATGTTTAGTCCTGACTCTAGCACCAGCAGAAGGCCGGTCCATGTTTAGTTCTGACTCTGGCACCAGCAGAAGGCCGGTCCATGTTTAGTCCTGACTCTAGCACCAGCAGGAGGCCGGTCCATGTTTAGTTCTGACTCTGGCACCAGCAGAAGGCCGGTCCATGTTTAGTCCTGACTCTAGCACCAGCAGGAGGCCGGTCCATGTTTAGTCCTGACTCTGGCACCAGCAGGAGGCCGGTCCATGTTTAGTCCTGACTCTGGCACCAGCAGGAGGCCGGTCCATGTTTAGTCCTGACTCTTGCACCAGCAGGAGGCCGGTCCATGTTTAGTCCTGACTCTAGCACCAGCAGGAGGCTGGTCCATGTTTAGTCCTGACTCTGGCACCAGCAGGAGGCCGGTCCATGTTTAGTCCTGACTCTGGCTCCAGCAGGAGGCTGGTCCATGTTTAGTCCTGACTCTGGCACCAGCAGGAGGCCGGTCCATGTTTAGTCCTGACTCTTGCACCAGCAGGAGGCCGGTCCATGTTTAGTCCTGACTCTGGCACCAGCAGGAGGCCGGCCCATGTTTAGTCCTGACTCTGGACACCAGCAGGAGGCCGGTCCATGTTTAGTCCTGACTCTAGTACCAGCAGGAGGCCGGTCCATGTTTAGTCCTGACTCTGGCACCAGCAGGAGGCCGGTCCATGTTTAGTCCTGACTCGAGGCACCAGCAGGAGGCTGGTCCATGTTTGGTCCTGACTCTGGGCACCAGCAGGAGGCTGGTCCATGTTTAGTCCTGACTCTGGCACCAGCAGGAGGCCGGTCCATGTTTAGTCCTGACTCTGGCACCAGCAGGAGGCCGACTCTGGCACCAGCAGGAGGCCGGTCCATGTTTGGTCCTGACTCTGGCACCAGCAGGAGGCCGGTCCATGTTTGGTCCTGACTCTGGCACCAGCAGGAGGCCGGTCCATGTTTGGTCCTGACTCTAGCACCAGCAGGAGGCTGGTCCATGTTTAGTCCTAACTCTGGCACCAGCAGGAGGCCGGTCCATGTTTGGTCCTGACTCTGGCACCAGCAGGAGGCTGGTCCATGTTTAGTCCTAACTCTGGCACCAGCAGGAGGCCGGTCCATGTTTGGTCCTGATTCTGGGCACCAGCAGGAGGCCGGTCCATGTTTGGTCCTGACTCTGGGCACCAGCAGGAGGCCGGCCCATGTTTGGTCCTGACTCTGGGCACCAGCAGGAGGCCAGTCCATGTTTGGTCCTAACTCTGGCACCAGCAGGAGGCCATGCATCTGCTATCTTTTGCCTATCCAGGCCCTGGTCACAGAGGCAGCAGTCTGGCAGGGACTCCCCAGGTCTCTTGTGACCTGGGGACATCTCAGGACCCCAGATGTCCCGAGGTCACAAGAGATATAGTGCCTCCAGCGTGTCCTGCGTTCTCAATGCCCTCATGCCCCAGGAGGCTCTGGAACAGTTGCCCGAGCCTCATCTGCCGCCTCTCGATGTGGAGGAGCAGTAGCTCTACTCTGAGCTCCTCCTGTGTGACTAAGCTCCATCTCTAAGGGAGTTAATTCTATTGTTTCAAATCCTGGCAGAATTAACATGTATTTTAAGTCAACTAGAACTAGATATTTGTGTTCATCCAGTCAGGCATTCATACTGTGTGAGTAAATGTGTTTGTCAAATGTTTCATTAAATTGGAAACTGCTGGATGTCCCGAGGTGAAATATCATATCATCAGCGCTGCTATATTAAATATGTTTCTGAGTGTTCTCATTTTTCATACTAGAGATGGACTGCAGTCTGTCAACAGTACCTCATCTTCATGATTACTTCCTTCACTAAAGTGATGTTTTGTTTTTGGTGTCATTTAGTCCAGCACAACACATTTCTTTCTTTCTAGCATGAAATAAGGCATCTTATTATGATTTTTGTTTTATACGGGCAAAAACAGATATACCAATGCCAAATTTTACTGATTGTTGTCAATTTTCCTCATCACAACCAGAAGTAGTACTCTAGTACATTTCCATGAGTAACAGCAGTATTTAAAAATAATTGGCTCTCCTTGTGAGGAAATGTACAAGTTACAAAAGCTTTGTATTGACAATACTAGATACAAGTTAGTTTTTTCTAATTTTATTTATGTATTTAATTTATTGATGTATTTATCTATCTATATTAAGGAACGTGTGTAAATATGTGAGACAGTATATGTATTGCACGTACCCTGAGGTGCTGTATTTATTATACAAGCGCTAAATTGAATTATTATGAAAGGATTAGGTTTGTCACTCCTAAAGTTGTGAAGGTGAGCGCTGCCGTCAAGTCGGCAGATTGTTCCACTGTACACAGCTCTCGATACTGCAGTAGAGAAAGGTTTTTTGTCCAAAACTTCAAATGCTTTTTTTATAAAACCATCAAAAAAAATCATGGCAACTTCATCTGTGAGGGACATTCTACTTTGATTAAACTTGGAAATATTGTATTTAAATATCTGACATGTCATTTGGACTTTTTGCGGAATCCAAAAACACACCCAAGTATTTAAATGTGTTACCAGTTGAAGTTCCTGAGTTCCAAAAAACACGTTGTAGCAGCAAATGTCTGTGTCTTTAGGAAACGTCATACATACTGTTTCCTGTGTGTTTAAGAGAAGTTCTGGCAAATATCTGCCATATCATTAATGAAGAGAGAAAATAAAATGGGCCCCAGAATTGATCCTTGGGGTACACCTAGTGGATCATCTACAAAAGAGGATTTCACTCCATTGACCAGAGAAGTAAGATAAGATAAGCCTTTATTTTTTTCCCACAATGGGGAAATTTCAGTGTTGCAAAACAAAGTAGGTAGAGAAGAAAATAATAAAAAACAGATAACTTATAAAAAACGTGTAAAAAATACTCTTAATACTAATAAAGCTCTTATAAAACCATAAGTATGATGCCATCCATTTAACGGCTTGGTCAGACACATTCATTAATGTAGTTTTGACAGGTACACAATGATTCACAACATAAATAATTAATTAACAATGTCTTTACTTTTGAAATACAAGATTTTGCACATTCACAATTATTCTTCAAATTACATTATTGCCGTGCCCAGATTGTTTCTCACTTGAAGTAGTTTCCCTACATACCTTTTGCTCTTTCTTGAGTGATATTTAATTTTGAAGTAGCAATGAATATGGTTAAAATAAAACTGCAAGAAAACAGTTTTTATTTAGTATATTTTTAACTAAAAAATCAAGAGGTCAGGACTGTAAGATGACCGAAACATGTCCAATAACAAGACTTGTCAGCAATATATGTAATGAAACAGGAGTAGCACATTTGAAAGTACGAAAGTAGAAATTATTGAATAAAACAACTATTTAACATATATTTATGTTACTATATATTTATTCCAGTCCATCCTAGCCCTCCTCGCTGTTCCTCGAACACACTCATGCAAGGTCATGCAAGGTGTCAGGACTGCAGCTGCTAAATGTTCTTTAGAATCCTATACATCGTCTGCATTGCCTCAGTTCATGAAAGTGATTCTGGTTTAGCATCAGGCCAAAGCCGGGATTCTGCATTTTATCCCATGCACAGGCATTCAGCGTCTGGCTTTCCATATCCGGCTCGCTCTTTCTACTTTCTACATAGTGTATTGTAAAGTACTGTTTTCCAAGGTTGACATCTTGTATTCTTGTGTTCTTAGCCTCCTGCATTTTGCACCTCAAGGATGACCTTTTTATTATACATACTGCTTTTTGCATCTTATATTTGAGAACAATCCTCCTTCCATCCTCCATGTCTTGTGGCCATCATGTGACGTTGGCCTGTTCTGAATATCTGAGAATCTCCTTCTTGGGAGTTTTGGTAATATTGTGGTTCAAACTATACTGTGGTAATGATGTAGAAAGGCAAGTTTATTCGTGGAGCACAGTTCATACACAAAATAATTTAAAGAGATTTACATAACAGAAAAGGTGCTTTAAAAGCAGAATACAATTACATTTTATAAACATAAATAATCGTGATACATTTATGCAGATAAAATCCTCTCAGTCAAATGCACTGCTAAACTGAGCTTATTTTTAGCCTAGATTTGAACATTGCCAGAGTAGAGGCCAGCTCCAGATTTTAGCTGCATAAAACTGAAATGCAGATTCCCCATGTTTAGTCCTGACTCATTGCACCAGCAGGAGGTGCTCTGGCACCAGCAGGAGGTGCTCTGGCACCAACAGGAGGTGCTCAAACCGTGAGATCGTCCGAGTCAGGGATGTACTTTGATGCTAGGCCATGGAGAGACTTGTGTACAAGCAAAGCTGCTTTAAAGTCTATTCTCTGAGCCTGAAGCTGATGCAACCCTGGATTAGACTTGTAATAGTTCTATTATGGACCTGGTTTAAAACTTTTCTTTGGTGGTTACTTAAAGTGGCAAGTTTGAGAGCCATGTCCCAGACAAAGCACTAACATCTCCCCGGAGACAAGCATAGGGCGTACACTCTTCCAGAAAATTTGCAATAAGCAGATAAATCTAAAAGTCGACATTCAATTTCCCATTCCCAGTGTAGTCTTTTTTCAAACATGATTCTAAATCTTTCGAAATGCCACACATCTTGTCCAAAATTGTGACAAAGCAAACACGACACATTTCAAGCAGAAAAAATAAATAAAAATCTTCAAAATCCCAAATAGGCTTTGCTCTGTCATCTGCTATTGTCAGAAAAGCTGTCACTGTTTTGTTGTTTGGCTCGTGCTGAAAATTGTAATTCCACACAAGATTTTGACCAGTTAAATCAACCAATTATTCTTGTTTTGGTCTGAATTAAAAGAGAAAATCTGTTTTGAAGCTGAGAAATATATTTGAGTATTCAAATGTGACTTTTTTTTGTCTGAACTTTTGTATTTTTATATTGATTATTTCTAAATGTATCAATTAACAGTTCAATCCCCTGTTGCCTTAAAGGTCCCATGCTATTTATCTGGACATAAAGTAATATTTTGCTCCTTATTCTTACTTTAAAATCTGAAGCAAATAGTTAGAGCTGAGTTTTATTGTACTGAACTGTTCCTGCTCCCTCTTCTTCAAATGCTTTAGTCTGAACTCCCTGAAGACTCCTCTACCTCTCCATCCCGTATCGATTGGCGAAAGCTACCCTTAAAATGTACATATTACCCCTGGCCTTACATTTCCAAACTTAATACTGACGTACAGGGGCTGACAGGACCCAAAAAAGGTCATCGCTAAATGTATCTCCCCACTGAGATTAGCACGGAACATTTTGACAAATTCATATGGATTTTTCAGAGAGCTGTGAATTCGAAATAGATCAAATCTAAAGCTGGAAGTTTCATCACCTAATCCTCTGCTTTCCAGTCTGTCTCCTCTGCTCTGATACTGATCCGAGCTGACTCTTCCAAACGGAGGCATTTGCACTTGATAGGCCCCTGTCTGTACCATCTTTATTATATATAAATCTGCATTATTGTGGTGTCAAAGTCCTGCCTCCTCTTATTCCCCTGCTTTGTTGCTGTTTGCTGTGTAACAGGGCAAAGCTGGAACTTAGCTCAGTGAAATGTAATAACATTCATTTCATTTTGGGCTTAAAACCTGTATAAAATGTACCAATCTGCACGAAGAATGTTGCAAAGTATGGTTGTAATTTTCAATCTACTTGGAGTCATGCAGGTGGTGTAACCGAAAGCTATGTAATGCTGCTTTAAAAAAGGAAAGGTAAATGTCTACGTTATTGAACTGAAATCAATATTGCAGTTTACGGTAAACAGAATGAATAAAATGATAATCTACTTATGTTATTAGTTTAAGTGCCTGAAAAAGCCTGATGTGTCTCTGTTGGGTGAAAGTACAGAACAATGCAGTAAACACCATACGCAGTATTTCTCACACTGGGAGAGTTCCCCTCTTGGATGTGACACCCTCAGTATAACCCTCGTATGTAAACATCATTACTAATGCCAAGCCAGTGGCTGTGGAAATGTAAATGTTATATGAGTCTCTAACATGTTGAACAACAGATATTGTTGGCTTAACCAACAAATATTTACATAATTCTGGTGATTTGAGCTTGACAACTAGATTCATTTTTGCAATTTTTGAGATTCCTCTTGTTATGCTACTGATGTGTTTGATTTTAAAAGAGGACAGGACTAATCACAGCAAAGCATTGTTTGTGCGACTCGGCGGGGAGCGTCATTTCCCCCCAGCCCCTAAACCTCCTCTTAGGCAGCTGAATATGGACAGCAGATGACCACATCTGCGGCCACTGCGTGAGAGTGAGTTTATGCTGCTGCGCCCACCACCATCTTACCCAAGACGTGGTTGTAGACTTCCTCACACATAGAGCTGCTTCTGCTGAAGGCTTTCAATCAGAATGTTCTTGTCTTAACAGAGGTATCCTCAAGGGTCCTTCCTTGAACCACTTCTGTTTACACAGAATTATGTTGATATTATCTATTATCTATCTATAATCTATAGTTACCGGTGTGCGTTCTACAGCAATGGTCCTAAAAGTCAGTCTTTCAAACAGAACTAAGGTTCAATAGAGACGAACACTGAAGTATTCATCAGTTGAAATCTCAGGACATTCTTATTTTACAGTCGCATTGAGTCAACACAGCATCAGGAAAAAGGCTCTCAGCAACTTTGCTCCCAGCCTGTGGGACAAAACACAGAGACTATTTAAACTACATTATTTCATGCCTTTTAATGAATTCGATCACCGGTTAAAGATTACCCACTGTGCCAGTGCATTGTATGATTTTTGTATTTGTTAATTTTATTGGTTGTTTTATTGAATCTTTAAAGGCATTGTATCTGGGTGTTTGTTTTATTTGTGTGTTTTTTTTACTGAGGATGCGCATTAAAAGGGATTTTCTCATTGGGGTTTTCCCTGTATAAATAATTAAAGAAAAAACATCTCAGTTTATCCTCTGTAAATCCCTTGACCATCTCCGAATTCACAAATTGGAATTACCAGTTCAAGTGGCATTTAAGGCATGTTTTCAAGACGGAGGTGGGAAAATTCCCAGTTGCCTGGAACCCACCAATATCTTCATTGCTGGACTCCACCTCTTTGCCATAATGTATTCATTAAATAGAACTTACCAGACAAGACGAGCTAGCAGGATCATATAGAAAATGATATATGTGCACATGGACCTTCAGCATGCCTCTTGAGTCGGGAAGAAAAATGCATAAATAATGTGCAAAACAGGTAATACAGGTGATTACTGTGCAAAGCCAGAGCAGAGCAGAGGGCCCACCACACTGTGATATACATGATATTATTTTGCCTGGAATGTATTTTTCAGCAATGAAAACACCTAAATAATAATAAATATAAATTCCAGACGTATTAGTTTCCAGGTAAAACAATAAGCCAGTAATTTTGGTCTACTAAGTTTGAAAATAAGGCTATGACTGGCCCCATTTTGAGTTGGTGTTTTGATTTGTTAATAATTCAGGGGTACAAGGTCAATAGGACCGAAATAATCCATTTAAATCACAGGAAATACCACAGTGTTTTGTATTAAAATGCAGTTAGGTAAGTATTGTTAGGGTTAGCACCTTCCACTAGAAAGGTTCCATAGTTCACAGAAACACTAATTCCTGTACAGCTCCAAACTCTTCCAAAGCCTTTATCTAATTTCTTGGCTCGTTTGTGTGTAATGGCTTGGGCTCTTGCTTGGCTTCATAGACCTCCTACATCATTAAGACCGTATATCTCAGCCAAGACACGGTTTGTCGGAGTAGTTTTTATTATATAGTCTTTATTTAAGCTTGTAATTATGGAAGTTGCAATACGTGTCCATTCGGGAGGCATCTGTGGTAATACACACTGTCCTGCGCATAACAAATTATGCTATTTACATCAGAGGGAAGGCAAGACAGCTGATTTACTCCACACAGCACTAAGTAAATGGCTTTAAACTTTGTACTCCATCTGCCATGCCGTATGTTTAAAGTGAATTATTTGCAAACAGGGCTCGGAGATTTGAGTTGCTGCTGCTCCATGTGTACAACTTACATACCGCATTTTCCTCCCTAATATATGATTTATAATTATGATAATTATGATATATGACCGGAGTGTCTTGATCTATGTTAGTGTTGTCAAAAAAAACAAAAACAAGACTAAATGACTTGAAACTAGATTATTATGTTAGGCAACCTTCCTGCTGTGAAGCGCGAGTACTAACCTCTCTGCCACCATCGCTAGCCCAAGGATATCAGGGGGTTGTGATAATAGCTATTTTTGATTTGATTCCATACCAATACTATGACAAGTACTGCGATATCCATAGACATTCAAAGTCGTGAAAGTCTCTATCTGTGCCCATTGGTAACCGATGCTACTTATGACAAATCAAACGCTCCTTCACGTACATGAATGACGAAGCTAATCACTATTTTAAAGTATATAAAACTTTTATTTCATTACGTTTATGCAATTCCTCTTGTCTCCTTTCCATTAAAATGTAAAAGAGAATGTTCGGTGCTCATTAGACGCTTACAAGAAGAACACAAGATCAGAAATATCAATTTAAAGTCAGTTAGCCTTTAGCTCGGATGGCAGTTTTCCATGCTAAGTATTATATAAAATAAAACACCAAAAGTTTTACACACTCAACATCTTTGAACATTGTCTTGACCTTACCTAAATGCGGTCGATGGGTCGTTTTGCGAGCTAATGCTAACGGCTATAGGAAAGATACATGGGACTAGCACCAGAGTCCTTCAAACCGTACCGGACTAGCCGCATTGCTAAGTGGTTGTTAGTGTGGTGTTCCGAGGTTCGTTTAGCTTAGCCCTTCTTGTCCATAGTGGCTAAACCAGACTAAACCATCTAATGTTTATAAAAGCCAACAACGCCACCTGGGAGTTGGCCCAGAACAGCTAAATTATACACGGTCAATAAGTTAGTTTCTGAGTGGACATTACAGTTGGCATAAATTAAGCACAAGTCATTGTTGAACGCTCATGTCATTCACAAACAGTTCGGAACAGTGTAACAGAACGTCAGGTACAGCAGGAAAGGCAAGGCAAGAAGGCAAGGTGGCGACAGTGCACCCTAGCTCCATCTCTCAGATCTGCAGCTGGATAAGTGGACGGAGGACAGGACAGACGGCAAACAATACCACGCCCGTTAGCCGGCACAACGGGCGCACACAGAGCGCGCGGGCCCATGGCAGCAAGCACTGAGAGTGGCGTGCGCGGCATAAACAACGGGAGACCGGAAGTAAGAGCGAGAGGTCAGAGGGTGCAAGGTAAGAAGCGCTTTTAAGAGTGGTTGACATCACCGTCAGCCAATAGAAAGTCTGATCAGTGGTAGAGCCCGCCTGCAGGCTATACTGCTACATTAGCATGAGCATCAAACATCACGTCTACTTATTTATTTGTCCATGGTGATATCAGTCAGATACTGATACTAATGTATTTCATTTTTCCGGACATCTTTGCTCCATCCAAATTAAAATGTAATAGATAAACTAATGTATAACAGAAAAAGCTTCAGTTGTAGTCATCTGGACTCAGTTTGAAAAACTAGACGTTTCGACTCTCATCCAAGAGTCATTGTCAATAACAGAATTTAGGTCGAGAACTCCGATATTAATACTGTTCTGTGGTAAGACCCGCCCATTGGGAGGAGCCTTCCTGAAGTAGAAAGAGTTGTTTGTTTCAACAGAAACTCCCCCCTTGTATCTACCGAGCTAGCCTATTCAGAATCTTAATGGGCTATTAGAATCCTCTTTGTCTTTGTGAGACCCTGGCTCAACCACCCTGAGTACCTGATTAGCATCTAAATGTCCTGGTCCTGGTCCTCTACCTTTCCAGGGGTTCAGTAACCCATTATAAATAACAGGAAGATTAAACCTAAGCCCTCCATTTCTGTTTAAAGAAGGTCTTTCTTTTTTAACAAAAATAGCTTCCTTGACTCCTCTTTCAAACCATCTTTTCTCCTGCTTAAAACCTTCACCTCACCGTCTTCAAACGAGTGATTAGAGGCTTCAAGATGGAGATGCACGGCGCTCTGAGGTCCTGAACTAGTATTTCTTCTGTGCTGATAAAGCCTCTTGTGTAGAGGCTGTTTCGTCTCACCTATGTAACGTTCTTTACAACTTTCTTCACTGCATTGGATCGAATAAACTACATTGCTCTGTTTTTGAGTCGGCAACTTGTCCTTAGGGTGAACCAGTTTTTGTCTTAAAGTGTTTCCTGGTTTAAAATAAACAGGGACTTCGTGTTGTCTAAAAATTCTCTGCAGTTTTTCCGAGAGGCCAGACACATAAGGGATAGAGACACCCTTCCTTCTCTGTTGGGGTGTCTCTATCCCTTATGTGTCTGGCCTCTCGGAAAAACTGCAGAGAATTTTTAGACAACACGAAGTCCCTGTTTATTTTAAACCAGGAAACACTTTAAGACAAAAACTGGTTCACCCAAAGGACAAGTTGCCGACTCAAAAACAGAGCAATGTAGTTTATTCTATCCAATGCAGTGAAGAAAGTTGTAAAGAACGTTACATAGGTGAGACGAAACAGCCTCTACACAAGAGGCTTTATCAGCACAGAAGAAATACAAGTTCAGGACCTCAGAGTGCCGTGCATCTCCATCTTGAAGCCTCTAATTACTTGTTTGAAGACGGTGAGGTGAAGGTTTTAAGCAGGGAGAAAAGATGGTTTGAAAGAGGAGTTAAGGAAGCTATTTTTGTTAAAAAAAGAAAGACCTTCTTTAAACAGAAATGGAGGGCTAAGGTTTAATCTTCCTGTTATTTATAATGGGTTACTGAACCCCTGGAAAGGTAGAGGACATTCAGATGCTAATCAGGTACTCAGGGTGGTTGAGCCAGGGTCTCACAAAGACAAAGAGGTTTTAACAGCCCATTAAGATTCTGAATAGGCTAGCTCGGTAGATACAAGGGGCAAGTTTCTGTTGAAACAAACAACTCTTTCTACTTCAGGAAGGCTCCTCCCAATGGGTGGGTCTTACCACAGAACAGTATTAATATCGGAGTTCTCGACCTAAATTCTGTTATTGACAATGACTCTTGGATGAGAGTCGAAACGTCTATTTTTTCAAACTGAGTCCAGATGACTACAACTGAAGCTTTTTCTACTATGGAACACGCCTGGACGAATGAGGGATTACACCGACTAATGTATAACAGTTCAAAACATCTCTAAATTGTATTAAAAATCAACATATTTGGTGGTACTGGGAGTCATTGCTCTGTTCTAGCTAACATCAAGGTATATTTTGTCTTTGTCTTGCTTAAAATGATCTGTTGTGCCGACCATGCAATGAAGTGGGTCAGCGACAAACCCTGCCAAAAGTAGAAGATTAATGTTTTTAATGTTCTCTGCAACAAACAAAGTTACACAACTTTTTCCCTTGTATCAAAAATATGATTCATTATAAACAATTCTGCTTTGTCTTGGTAGTTACATTCATTGGTGTAATTTTGGTGTTAGTAACAATACAGTCATCAATGAATACTGGCAACCTTGATGATGCTTGTTGTAATGTCACTTTGTGTTTTAGCTTTGGTGACTTTTTGACCCCAAGACCCAAAAGAGTAACTTTTAACTTTTATAGCTAAAATGAGCAATTCCACAATACAATGGAATGGTTGCCTTACCCGCCAGCCCCGCCCACATTCATTTCGAATGCGTCTCGGTCTGGACTCGGAGTCGTCAATAGCCAATGAGATCGTCAGTATTCCATCTACCGACCAATTTACCAATCCCAAGCGGAGGTTTTAACGCGTCACACTGAGATATGGAAGTAGCTCTTCACCCAAAGCCCCCAGCAGCCAAGATGGCCGCCCATTCAAGTCTATGGGAGCTGCTCAGTGTCGCATGTCGCCAGTTAACCTTTAGCTCTCCAGCGACGTGCGGCCCAAGTTTCCGTACCACGTGATTGCGCTGACCAATCAGAGAGAGTTACAAGAGCAGCGCAGAGCTCAGTGTGAGATAAAGTGAAATATTAAAGGTTGAATGGACGATTTTTTTGGCACAAATCTAAGTCTTATTTCCTCGTGGCGTGGATAAATCATTAGTCCTGCCACGTATCAATCATAAAACGCACCTACCGCTCACCTGCAGCCGCGTGTGGTTCGTCCCCACGTTTCCGCGTGTCTAAGCGCATGGATCTATCATAATATAGTTCCCTCAGTGTACGGGGCAAAATAAAGACGGAGAAAGACAGTTCGAGCTGACGCAGAAGTGGACGGAAATCTACGGGAGACGAGAGATGCGATGTGATCCGTTGCGCTAATAAACAAACGCACGTGTGTGTTGTATCAGTCCACACGGGGGAGTGCCCATGCGCACTTCCGCCTGAGTTCTCAAATCGCCGTAAAATCGTCCATTGCGCCTTTAAACTACTGGTTTTAAGAAAACTGAAGGATTTTGAACCGGAAAAAGTTGACCAGAACACGAGGTGAGGAGAGAGCAGCTGTCACTGCGTCATCATAAAATCAAGCCGTTTTCACTCATGGAGCTATTAAAATATGAGCTTCACCTTAATTCCAGCTCATGGTCTAAAGCTGCTGCTTCTTCACTTTTACATCAGAACGTTTGCTCATTAATGCAATTTGTTTTTTACACGCCAGTTTGATTATATTATATACCTAGTGCAAAATTGTACATTTTGTATATGTATTGACCAAAATCTATTTATTGTCATGACTCAATATTTTAGTGTTATTATTCAGTGTTTTGTGGTTTATCGCAAATAAAATATAAAACCATAAAAAATGTCTAGTTTGTAAACTTTTTCTCTGACGATGGAAATAATTCTGATTCTTAAGTGCATGAAACGTATGATCTAAAATTGACTTCTTAAATCATGGATTTTTGTATCTGCCAAATACCAATCATTCTACAACATGTCAAATGTATTAACATGTTTATCCATCACAAAACATGCTTAAGTCATGATGAAGTCAGTATTTATGCTTCTTGTGTAATACAGATAAAACACTGATGGACACGAAACGTAACATCATAAGTTTATACCCGGCAAAACGTTCCATTTCCCCGCTTTCTCACATTTCTCACGTTCTTTCAGTTTTTCAGGCAAAACAATTTCAAGACACCGCTTCTGAGCAGTAGATCCACGGCCCTCAGATCCGTGGTGGTCATAAGTTCCATGATTTGATCAGTTATTAAACTCATGGATCCATATTTTTAAGCCTATAGCTCAGTCGTGGCATTTGGGCTCATCCACGGCATCTCGACCCGTTCACTTCACCTACTCGCGCTCTGATTGGTCCAAACGGTCACGAGCTGGGCTAGAGCGGCGCGCTAGAGTGTAGCCGAAGCTAACAGCTTAAAATGCGTTTTAAAGACAACTGAAGAATCTTAAAATTAAAAAAAGTCAATGACCCAAAGATAGGTAAGAATTGTCGCTATATCCAACATTTTTGAAAGCTCTAGCTGCTTTTACAGCTGAGCACGAGCAGTTTTTCATTACATTGCGCTCTAGGGAAAAAAAACTTTCTGGGCCGCGGGATTCTTTGGCCACTGGGGATTGTAACGACATGCTGCGGCTAGCCATACCCTATCCAGATATTATAATAGATCCATGCTTCACCCCCGTTCCAAAACATTCAAGATGGCGGAACCGGCTCGTGACCCGGCTCGTGACCGAGTGTTTACTTCTGCTCTCGCTTCGGTTTGAACAATCAGGAAAGTCCGCTCTACTCGCAGTGATGAACGTGCGTTAGATGCAGATATATGAAGGGCGTCATCGCGATTCAGGAGACATTTTCTGCGTTCGGGGACAGATAACGCGGAACACGCCTTGTTGACATGGGCTACGTAATATCCGGTTAAGCGAGTCACGTTTTTGCGTCACTTCTGGGTTTATGTGATTGCTTCTGTCTCTGCTCTAAACTCCGCCCTAGAACTTGAAATGCAGCGGTTGAGCCCCAGACCCACACAGTTTTGATAAGTAGTTTGCCAAAACGTGTTGGCTGGTCAGGCAAATGGAATGGGAGGAAATGAGCTGATCTGCTATGAGACAAAATGAGTCGATCTACGATGATACAAAATCAGACTTAATGTGCCGATCTACAATGAGACGAAATAAGACAAAGTGAACCAATCTAGGATGAGATGGAATGAGATGATGCACAAAAATATACCTGGCACCAAATCGAAAAAAATCTATGCCGTTCCAGCATGAAATGAAATGAGCCAATATACTATGAGGTTGTGGTCCTTGTGAGTGAAACCCAAATTAAGAGTTAGGAAGCAAAGTTGCTTGAGGCCATCCTGATAAGATATATATCAGACAACAATTGGTTTCAATCAAAAACACAACATTTACACATTTCTTGTCATTTTTGATGTTTTTCGTGCATTTTCTCATCTCATTAAAACATTGAGAATGTCCGACACCATGGCATACTGTATATATCACCAAGTGGCCCCATAGAGCAAAGCAGAAAAGCAGAAAGATGTTTGCTGTATGCAGGCCACTGGTCTATTGCACAGGTCAGTCCCCAGGGGTCTGACCGGCACAGCTTTCCAAAAATCCTATCTTTTATATTCATTAAGAGTCCTGCGGAGCGCGCAGGGTGCCACAGGCGCTGGGTAAGTGAGCTGTAACAACGTGAGAGCAGAACCAAAAGAATAAAGCACTCCGGCTCCAGATTATAGTCTGAGCAACAATGGACTAAATGGCACTAATAAAACACCTTCTGCTATTTCTCAAACTGTGTTCCCAATATTCACTCATGTCAGAAGTCTTTTTGAGTTGAGTTGAATTCAGTGGTTTAATCAAGACTGTACCAATGGAGAATCTATTTCTATACATTTGACCCATCCTTACGTATGAACCAGTCTGACACCGAGGTGACCACTTTACAGCCTCCAGCTAGATCATTATAAATAATAATAATGCTTGATTTAGTACATTTGCTTTTCCAGAAACTTAAAGTTGTTGATTTAATGTATTGCATCATTAATTCGCTCTCTGCATTTGGTGTTGGTGGTGAATTCTTCTCCTTTAGCCCCTCCTATGCCAATGTTTTAAGGTTGAAGGGGTATTAACTAAAACTATCAAGCCAATCTACGACCTAGACAAAATGTGACAAAGTGAACCAATCTAAGATGAGACGAGAGGAAACAAAGAGAAACAATCAAGGATGAGACGAAATGAGACAAAGAGAAACAATCAAGGATGAGACGAAATGAGACAAAGTGAACCAATCAAGGATGAGACGAAATGAGACAAAGTGAACCAATCTAGAATGAGACAAAATGAGACAAAGTGAACCAATCAAGGATGAGACGAAATGAGACAAAGTGAACCAATCAAGGATGAGATGGAATGAGATGATGTACAAAAATAACATGGTACCAAATAGAATGAAGTCCTCGCTGAGGATTATCTGTAAAATTGAAATTATTCCACAGGAAGTCAGTCACTTGTTTTTTCTGACTTTATTCTGAAAATGGTGGACTGATAAACACACCAACTAACAACTTTAATCTTTTAATTCGGTCACGTTATGAGCATTTCTTCCATTTTAGGTTTTGTCCTGCAGTGTACTCGTTCTTTTTCTGAACAGAATTAGACATGAAACAGCCGTATTCTCTTTCAATCTACTCACTAATACAGCCCTTTTTTTGGTAGCTTTTTTTTTTTTTTATAGACGAGTGATCTGGTTAATTGATCATATAAAATGAATGGACTAAAAACAGCCCAAATCAGACATGAGCCTTTGCACAGGATTAGATCTACCCGAGGACCTTTGCTTTTGCTGATTTACAATAGGTACAATTTGGGGAAACACTAAAAGACATTAAAGACCTTTATAATTGGCACTCAATTGACCTCAGCAGGTTTTGAAGTCGGTAAAGCTCTATAAACGTTGATTGTAATTGACTGCATATAACTTCTCATAAATGTAGCATTCTTTGATTGCACCTATTTCTGTGAAGCACATTCCCCTTGTTACCTCTCTGTTCTCCCTGTAATGTATATAAATTATATTTGAATTATGTGCTAATGGAAAGAGTTGATTTGAGAGTTAATTTTCCACTGCTTGTTCCCGTTGGGTCGCGGTTCACCCTGGACAGGGGCCAACTCGCAGGTTTTCAGAGTTGTTTTTCACAAGTGCGCACAAGCTGTAGGAAGCAATCATATATTGATGTGATAAAAACAACTTTTATTGGTGAAAGACATTTTATTTTACTCATCCGAATAGTTGAAACAGCTGGCTAAAAAGGCTTTTTGAGACTGTTTGACATGCCAGCAGCCGGTGTGATTACTTGAACAACAAAAAAATGTTTTTTTTATTATCGTTTTCTGGTAACAATCTTGTTTTTCTGTTGTTTTAATATTTGAATTGACTTTAATTGACTTTATTCAAATCTCTGTTATACAGTACAATTGTATTACTTAAAAACACAACAGTCAACGTTTCACAACCTGGTTTCAGATTTTAAAAATGTTAAAATAAAATTGTGAATGAATAAAAATGTTCTTTGAAGTAAATTTAATATTTTTTTAACAAACTTTTGGTGTTTTGGACATCAATATAATTAAGCGACAAAACGTGGAAAGGTTCTCGAGGTACGAATACTATTGCAATCCACTCCGTCTTGCAGTATTCTTGCCCTTTTAGCGCTCCCACGCATCCTTTTTTGTCCCGCTCCTGCTCGTAAACATCAACCACTGACTGATCTGTGCTCGTCCAAGTGAGGACAGATGGAATAAATGTCAACCGCCAGATATCACACTGCTCCTGCAAGTCATCTTTGACAGCCCTACAAAATAAAGCCTTGGACATCCTTGTCAGGTTGCACATAGCATGAGTTCTATGGAAGTCCAACATAAAACCCACTGCACCTACACAATAATTTCATGTCTTGTCACCCAGTTTTCTCTCTTTTTTTTTTTTTAACATCAGGCTTTGTTCAGTATCTTCACTGCGCCACAAACCTGCACAACTCTGAATAAAAGAAACAAGACTCCAACTACATTAAAAGCGTATTAACTAAACCACAACGTCTGTATTTCCTTTGTGCGGGGAAAGCCTGCCAAGTTGCATTTACTTCACTTTGCCCACAGCTCCAGCAATTCCTCCGCGATCACAAGTGCCCATTAATAATACCTCACTTGTAAAGCATTTTAATTAAAAGTACATTTGAGAGTTGACGTTGTTCCAGTTGTAATGGCGAAAAAAAAGAAAATGGCATGAATATTTTAGAGGTTGTTTTTTCCACAGTCTGGCATTACTCATCCCCATCGTTGCTGCACAGGGCCTGTATATATATATTTCATATGATAATAGCTATCTGCCACCACGAGAGAAATATGGGAGATAGGCATCGAAAGGGGCTCCAGCGCAGCTATTTCACGGCAGCATAGCTAATTTTGAAAGACAAATTTCTGCTTTGTTATCGCTTCAGAAAACCAGAGGCGGGCCATCTATCTCCTTGAAGTATAGCGAGGAGTTTGAGAGCAGGTTCAGAGCGGTTTGGTCTCTCCAGGGAACACCGACAACACTGATTAAGACTTTAGAGAGGGTTTTAGGCTGCTCCTTCCTTGTATTGTATTTGAAGGACGTCATAACTGTAAGATGTCATTTATTGTTATAATTAGTACGCCTAAATTGATCCAAGGGGAGTTTGATAAGTGTATTCATAAATTCATTTAGCGTTTTGAGTGAATCACGATTAATCGGAATAGTTGCGAATAGTCGACCTTTTCAATAATCGTACTTTAAACAACATAAACAACAAAAATTTTAGTTTTTAAATGAAAAAAGTCTCTAGACTCTCTAGAACAGGGGCTCCCAAACGTTTCAGAATCCCCCACAATAACCATACAACCAACTCAACCCCCACAGTCAAACGAAAGACGTTCGTAATATTTAAAGTTGTAAATAGGAATGAGGAATTTGTATATATTTTATGAGGAATTTGTATATATTTTAGTAGTTTATTATGTTTTCTGACCCAATTTCCCTTCAACATAATAATGTATGTAATAGTGTCATAATTTCAGGAGAAGTATCTCTCCTTCACTGTGGCGCTCACCGAGGTTTCTACTTTCTCCCAAAAAGTAGTAGTAGTTTTTCCTTGCCAAGGAGGAGGGTCTTAGGACAAGGGATGCTGGGACATTGTCCTTTTGCTAATTTCCTATGAACATTGTATAATCTGCTTCTCTCTGTCGCCCGAGGCAACTTCTGTTATGATTTTGAGTGTTACAAAAATAAATACAAATATAGCCGCAAGCGGCAATGATCGGCCCTCGCCACGCCGCCGCCACACCGCCGCCAAGCCGCCACGACGCAAGAGGCGGGGGCGCTAACGCGCCCCAATTGTCCTTTTAGTACGCCTACTGCTGAATCTGTGACGCGGTCACATCTTCTCCCCTTTGTTTTACCATCAAAAAGCAATTTTATTTTGAATTCTTGGCAAAATGTGCAGCTTTGCCGCACAGACACCGTGGCTCTTTGAATAAAAATGTGGATAACTTTTGATGGCCCACACCTGAAGATGAGTCTCACCAAATTTCAGGTTAATAGGGCTAATGCCCTGGGAGGAGTTTGTGAAAGTATAAAGTGTAAACATGTTCAGGCAATTTCCCCATTGGAATAACATGGGAGGTTTCGGTCATTGCTACGGCAACGTCATAACAATTATGACATGGGTCTCATTGACTTTTTTGATGGGGATACCAAAATTGAGTTGTGTGTCAAATTTCATATAATTTCGCAAAACTAAACATTTAACCTCCATATAAAATCTGTAGGGGGCGCTGTGGCGCCAAATTAATTTATTTCACTTCAAGTAGGTTTAGGGCAAAGAGTTTAACAACTGATTCTAATTTGACGCAATTCGGACTTTATCTGCGCAAACGGCAGAAATGTTAAATTTGGGAGATTTCTGAAATTCTAGCTAAAGTTTGCGGCTTCGCCGCACAGAGACCGTGACAGGTATCAATGTAATTTGAATAACTTTTGATGTCCCACTCCTCAGTAGCATTTTCACCAAATTTCAGCTTTTTAGAGCCAACGCCCTGGGAGGAGTTCGTAAAAGTACGACGTTTGGAAAAACTCCCGAGTCATGCTTAGCCATTTTTGAAGCAATATGGCCGACATTTGGTTGGGCGAACGGCGTTGCAGTAATAATATTTTTTACTTCTCTTGTCACCATCTACCTGTGCGCCAAATTTCATGATTCTACGATCAGATTTTTTTTGGGTCATTTCCTATCTCTCAATGCATTTTTGGTACATTTGGGGGCGCTGACGCGCCAATTTTTTTTTATTTTAGAAAAGGGAAATAGCCAGAATGTAGAGAGGCACGATTTTTAGAGGTGTGCAAATTTTTGTGACTTTTCGTCAATGTTCACTGGGTAAAAAATAGGGGGATTGGTCCCGAGAAGAAAGAAAGAAAGAAAGAAGAAAGAATAATATAGCCGCAAGCGGCAATGATCGGCCCTCGCCACGCCGCCGCCACACCGCCGCCACGCCGCAAGAGGAGGGGGCGCTAACGCGCCCCAATTGTCCTTTTATTACGCCTACTGCTGAATCTGTGACGCTGTCACATCTTCTCCCCTTTGTTTTACCATCAAAAAGCTATTTTATTTTGAATTCTTGGCAAAATGTGCAGCTTTGCCGCTCAGACACCGTGGCTCTTTGAATAAAAGTGTGGATAACTTTTGATGGTCCTGAAGATGAGTCTCACCAAATTTCAGGTTAATAGGGCTGACGCCCTGGGAGGAGTTTGTGAAAGTCTAAAGTGTAAACATGTTCTGGCGATTTCCCTATTGGAATAACATGAAAGGTTTCGGTCATCGTTACGGCAACGCCATAACAATTATGACATGGGTCTCATTGACTTTTTTGATGGGGATGCTAAAATTGAGTTGTGTGTCAAATTTCATATAATTTCGCAAAACTAAACATTTAACCTCCATATAAAATCTGTATGGGGCGCTGTGGCGCCAAATGAATTTATTTCACTTCAAGTAGGTTTAGGGCAAAGAGTTTAACAACTGATTCTAATTTGACGCAATTCGGACTTTATCTGCGCAAACGGCAGAAATTTTAAATATGGGAGATTTCTGAAATTCTAGCTACAGTTTGCGGCTTCGCCGCACAGAGACCGTGAGAGGTATCAATGTAATTTGATGTCCCACTCCTCAGTAGCATTTTCACCAAATTTCAGCTTTTTAGGGCCAACGCCCTGGGAGGAGTTCGTAAAAGTACGACGTTTGGAAAAACTCCGAAGTCATGTTTAGCCATTTTTGAAGCAATATGGCTGACATTTGGTTGGGCGGACGGCGTTGCCGTAGTAATATTTTTTACTTCTCTTGTCACCATCTACCTGTGCGCCAAATTTCATGATTCTACGATCAGATTTTTTTTGGGTCATTTCCCATCTCTCAATGCATTTTTGGTACATTTGGGGGCGCTGACGCGCCAATTTTTTTTATTTTAGAAAAGGGAAATAGCCAGAATGTAGAGAGGCACGATTTTTAGAGGTGTGAACATTTTTGTGACTTTTCGTCAATGTTCACTGGGTGAAAAATAGGGGGGTTGGTCCCGAGAAGAAGAAGAAGAAGAAGAAGAAGAAGAAGAAGAAGAAGAAGAAGAAGAAGAAGAAGAAGAAGAAGAAGAAGAAGAAGAAGAAGAAGAAGAAGAAGAAGAAGAAGAAGAAGAAGAAGAAAGAATATTAAAGCCGCAAGCGACATCCAACGGCCCTCGCGGGCCGCCAGCCTTCCGACTCTGCGCTTTCGACTTGATAAAGATGGCGCCCTTATTGTGTGTTGAATTAAAAAAGACCTTGACAGACGGCGACACATTGGACATGGCCAATCCAGTGCAAATCAACACAAGTGTCAGTCAAATTTGCTGCGCCGCCGCACAGAGACCGTAGCACTTGGAATAAAAATATGGATAACTTTTGATGCCGCGCTTGTGTAGATGATATTTCCCAAAGTAAAGCTTGATCGGGCAATCGCCCTAGGAGGAGTTTGTTAAAGTGTGAAGCGTAAAAATGTGGTGATTTGAGCGATATTCCCATAAGGATAACATGGGATGTTTCTGTCATCGCTACGGTTACGCCGTACAAAATATGACTTTGGCTCTCATACTTGTATGATCAGGATGGCAAATTAGAATTTAGTGCAAAATGTCATGTCATTTGGAAAAACTCTATTGTTTATAGGCCACTCTGAAGGCCAAATAGTCAGAATTCTGGGAAACGTTTGCGGCTCCGTCGCACAATGACCGTAAAAGTTATCCTTAAAATTTGGATAACTTTAGATGCACCACTTGTCTAGAGGACTTACACCAATTTTGAGGTTGGTGGGCAAAACGCACTAGGAGGAGTTCGTTAAAGTGTAAAACATAAAAATGTGGTAATTTGAGAGATTTTGCGGTTTTCCCATAAGGATAACATGGGAGGTTTCTGTCATCGCTACGACTACGCCGTAAAAATTTAGGCATTTTTGTGATTGGCTTTTGTGATCGGGACGGCAAAATAGAATTTTGGGTAAAGTTTAGACAATTTTGGTAAAACTAATTTTTGACCTTCAATGTTAATTTAAAGGTCACTCTGTAGGGGGCGCTATCGCGGCCATTTCAATTTTGTCAGCCTAAACTGGTCCAAACTAGAAAGTTTAACAACTGATTCAAATTTGGTCATAATTGGACTGGTTTTGATCAAATGGATGCAATTTTTAGATCTGCAATATTCCAAAATAAGTTGTCCAAGTTTGCGGCTGCGCCGCACACAAACCGTAAAAACTATCTCAAAAAATTGGATAACTTTAGATGCCCCACTTGTCCAGAGGACGTCCGCCGATTTTGAAGTCGGTGGGCAAAACGCCCTAGGAGGAGTTCGTCAAAGTTTGACGTGAACAAAATGGCTAACACAGCGTGTTTTCATTTTCAAAGGAAGATGGCGGCCATAGGGTAAGTCTGGGGGCGTGGCCACAATAATATTTTTTTTTGTCCTCACAAGAGGAATGCGTGTCCCGAATTTCGTAGCTTTACGCCAAAGTTGACCTCGGGGCGTCTCCCATAGGCGCAATGTATTTTGACTTTTGTCGGTGGCGCTGTCGCGCCATTTTTTAACGAAAAAAAAAATGGCCCTGAAAAAATCTAATTTTTCGCCGATTCTGAATTTTGGGCAAAGTTTGGTGAGTTTTTGAGCATGTTCAGGGGGTCAAATTAGAGCTCAAAAAGCAGAAGAACAAGAAAAATAATAAAAATAAAAATAATTAAAGCCGCAAGCGGCATCCAACGGCCCTCGCGGGCCGCCGGCCTTCCGACTTGATAAAGATGGCGCCCTTATTGTGTGTTGAATTAAAAAAGAACCTGACAGACGGCGACACATTGGACATGGCCAATCCAGTGCAAATCAACACAAGTGTCAGTCAAATTTGCTGCGCCGCCGCACAGAGACCGTAGCACTTAGAATATAAATATGGATAACTTTTGATGCCGCGCTTGTGTAGATAATTTCCCCCAAATATGAGCTTGATTGGGCAATCGCCCTGGGAGGTGTTCGTTAAAGTGTGAAGCGTAAAAATGTGGTCATTTTAGAGATTTCGCTGTTTTCCCATTTCTGACATATATTTGCGGGTCTGCCACACAGAGACCGTAGCACTTAGAATCAAAATATGGACAAGTTTTGATGCCCCACTTGTGTAGATGATATTTCCCAAATATGAATTTGATCGGGCTATCGCCCTAGGAGGAGTTTGTTAAAGTGTGAAGTGTAAAAATGTGGTGATTTGAGCGATTCTGCGATTTTCCCATAAGGATAACATGGGATGTTTCTGTCATCGCTACGGTTACGCCGTACAAAATATGACTTTGGCTCTCATACTTGTATGATCAGGATGGCAAATTAGAATTTAGTGCAAAATGTCATGTCATTTGGAAAAACTATTGTTTATAGGCCACTCTGAAGGCCAAATAGTCAGAATTCTGGGAAACGTTTGCGGCTCCGTCGCACAGAGACCTTAAAAGTTATCCTTAAAATTTGGATAACTTTAGATGCACCACTTGTCTAGAGGACGTACGCCGATTTTGAGGTTGGTGGGCAAAACGCACTAGAAGGAGTTCGTTAAAGTGTAAAACATAAAAATGTGGTAATTTGAGAGATTTTGTGGTTTTCCCATAGGGATAACATGGGAGGTTTCTGTCATCGCTACGACTACGCCGTAAAAATTTAGACATTTTTGTGATTGGCTTTTGTGATCGGGACGGCAAAATAGAATTTTGGGTAAAGTTTAGACAATTTTGGTAAAACTAATTTTTGACCTTCAATGTTAATTTAAAGGTCACTCTGTAGGGGGCGCTATCGCGGCCATTTCAATTTTGTCAGCCTAAACTGGTCCAAACTAGAAAGTTTAACAACTGATTCAAATTTGGTCCTAATCGGACTGGTTTTGATCAAATGGGAGCAATTTTTAGATCTGCAATATTCCAAAATAAGTTGTCCAACTTTGCGGCTGCGCCGCACACACCGACTATTTCTGTCATAGCAGGAGTAAGTATGCATGATCCATGCCTTCGGCATGGGCTAGTTCACTGTACTTGCCAGGGGCGACGGGGTTGCAACTGTCAGACAGTTGCAACGCTGCCTTCGGCAGCGTTGCGGGAGCAATAGGCCCTCCGCCCTGCTGGGGCTCGGGCCTAATAATATTTTTAGCAAAAACAATATAGCAGTTTCCACTATAACAACAAATTATACATCGTTTGAAAGCTCTAAGCCTTCCCCATGCCGCCATGGGGTGGAATCATCATTACGAGCGCTTACGCGCTCGTCACTCCCCATTCCGTCGGGATGCCCCGCCCACTCCCCATAGACTTCCATTGATTTGAGCAGATACAAGCATGGCCCATGCCTGCGGCATGGATTCTCGCGTACAGGACGATGCCAGGAGGGTTTTTGGAGGAATGCAGCGCTTCGCGCTGCTGTTGTCAACAATTTGTGAATGGGCGTAGCCCATTCACAAATTGTCACAAATATCATAAACTATACATTTCCGGAAAGCGCTCGCGCTTTCCTACCTCATGGTGTGGGTCCCTGGTCACTGACGGGTACTTTCGTTAATTTTGAGTGGGCTCCGCCCACTTTGTGTTTTTGGCCCTCTATACAGTAATAATGTTAAATTTTTTCCTTACATGCTTATATGCACGGAACATGCAAGAGATGGGGAACGTATTCGTGAGCTACTTAGCGCAAATGAGTGCTTTATATGGGGATGACGACCGCTTCAAGTGCTCGTTTAGGGCGCACTTTTGCACGGGCTTCGCCCGTTTACAACGGTAATGTTCCATTTTCCTACTACTAATTAGTATGCACGGGGCGTGCGTGAGTGAAGGAGTGCGTTAGTGAGTGTTTGGAAGTGGGCGAGCGCTTCGCGCTCGATTTCGTGCGCACTATGTGCGCACTTTCGCAGCCGTGCTTTGCACGGCCTTACGAGATTAATAGGCCTCTCGCCAGCTTGTGGCGCTCGGGCCTAATTAATTTAAATCTCGCAACCTCCCTCGATGCTCTCGAATTGCCTGTGAATCAGATTAAAAAAAAAATATTACCACAATGACACAAAAATGTTTGTCACTTGAAACAATCTTACCAACTATTCAAATAATCAAAAGTCACAGAATAATCTCTCGAGCAATCGATTATCAAAAGAAGTGTTAGTCTAAACTGTAGTAAAGTACGCTGAAAAATGTATTTATACACATAATACACATACAGTACATTTTATGCATTTTCTACAGACAAAAATCCCCCAAAAACACCTCAGCAACATGATATATATTTAGCTCAGTCTTGTCAAATGTGTGAGAACAGAAAGCTGCATCCTGCTCCACATGGAGAAGGTCTTATGGATCAGTCCCCGTGTGGTTCTGCGGAGAGCACTGCGCATGTCCGTCCTGTGCTATTGCGGGTTAGCTCCAGGCTATCTGGCTCCCAACCACACGCATACTCTGCTGATTGGTCACCTCTAAAAATAATATGTGGTTTAGATATGTAGAAACTGCTCTGCTATTGACCGCATGGGTGTTTCACAGCCCATGCACGCTGGATTAATTATGTCCGGATCCGTAATGAGACACTTTCCCACTTCTCTATAGATTTGGATGGCCTAAGCTAGCCAGAGAATTGACTCACGCTGGATAATCTAGTGTGCAATATTAATGATGCTTTTTAACATGTTGACCATTACGTGTCCAACTTTGAAGAAAATGCTGTACAATTACAATTACACCATTTTAGCACGGCGTCGACTTCAAATAAGGGTGGCTCATTGCCTCATATCAAATTTTATATATATTTTCCCCCATTAATCAAGCCTCTTAAGTTTGTGAACGACCAATTGAAGCTGAACTCCTCTCGTCTCACTATACAGTACAGTATGTTGCTGTATGACTTATCGCTCGATGACAGTCCAGGCGTTGTCTGCCTAAAGCTGTGGCCACTCGTCCTCTTTTATCAACACCTAAGCGAGTCGTTGGGACCCTCAGGACCTACACACAAATCAATGGCATTCAAAAACTTTCAAATTACAGTGGCCTCTCGTTGACATAAAAGCTCCAGTCACATTCTATTGACTTTTCATTCCAGGGACAATGCAATTACAACTTTAACATTTAACTGCTCCCTATTGACTTGTGTAATAACTGAGTGCACTAGAGGCCCGGGTACAAGAGAGCAAGAGGAAATATCATGTATTTCATCAATACAAGAGCATGAACCTAGGGTAGAACATGTGTTTACATCTGAGGACTGATATTTAAACCAAAGCCTTCCGTTTTAGAGATCAAAATATTGCAATGAAAGTACAAGGTACACAATGAAGGTACACTTTATTGTCCCTGTAGGGTAATTTGTCTACTACATTTATCCATTCTTATTCCTATCAAGTACTTTTTGGACTTTAAGCCGCTACTTTTCCCCCACACTTTTAACCCTGCGGTCATTATAACGTCTAATTTATAGCTTTTTACTGGCACCAGGGGGCGCTCTAGCAGGAAGCTTAAGCGTACGACACATTGTCGAAGAAGACGTCAGTGGAAGCACTTTCCATTGGAACACGCCATGATTTCTATATTTTAAGCTTCAAAACGGTGTGCAATCAGACTCATATTCACCGAAAAATTACTTTTAATGACGAAGTGAATCTAGACGTGGCAGAACACAAAGACACACGCGAAACATGGACATACAATAAACGGATATCTGCAGTTTAGAACCTGCAACATTGAAATGAAACTTTCTTGGCCAGACCTGACCGGGTCAAAAGAGAACCCGTGCATCACTATCATGGACCATATTTCTGTGTGAATATCTCATGTTACAACGTAACACTCACTGACTGAGCACAAGCTCAGGAGCAGATGAACCAGATGTGAAGACACATAGACACAGGTAAATCAGCTCACACAGAGAAATCAAGGAAAGAGGGGACAGTAGGGACAGAGGGGACAATAGGTACAGAGGGGACAGTAGGGACAGCTCAGATGTGTTCTTTGTTTGTAAAGCTTCAAAACACTGCATGTTTTATCTCATATTCACTGAGATATTAGTCTAATTAGTCCCGCGGCGCACCCAAGGTCCGTGGGACCCCCTGGTTCAAAAGACGCATCACTACCACATTTATTTATGTGTAAATATCTCATGTTACAACGTGGGCACCTGCGGTTTATTGACAGGTGCGGCCCGTATATGGACAAGTTATGTTTTCTTCGTAAATATCGTATCGGCTTTTATTCAGGAGCGCTGTACGGCAGGCACTCGTCAAGTAATTCAGCATCAGAGAGTCAAGAGTGGAACATGCTCCTCTTTTCATGTTCAGTTTGAACCGCTCTGATCTTGTATTGCCTTTTTTCCATCTGTTGTTGATCCATGATAGAAATACAACTATCTAGGATAGTCCCAGGCATTTCATTGGTACTCAATCAAAAACGTTTCTGATTGGTTAAACTGTCTGACTATGGTAATTACTTCTCATCCAGCAAAATATCATTCAGTCTTGCACTAGCTGATAGAACGTAGATATTTTTGGCAATGTATTGTGCAACCTAGTTCAAAGCACCGGAAATTAGGTTCTTAAACAATAAATTACATTATGTTTAATTACAGTATCACAACTTATCAGAATAACATATCTGCCAACCTTCCAGAGAGCGTCAGCCAGTAAAACCTTGTCTGCAATGTTTGTAGTTCTCGGTGGAAATTGCCTTTTCTTGTTCATGACACTGTTTATGCTTCCACAACCTTTCTACTTTCCGCTAACTCCTAAAGCTAAAACCAACATGACCTCCACTACCCTACAAACCTCCACCATAACAGATTACGACCAGCGACCAATAGGCAGAAATTATTAAGGACCATTTTTAACCAGTCCAAACACATCTCCCATGCCTCCTCCAGATCTCCTGTAAACAAACCATACCACCACCACGCTGAGAAATGTCCAGCTACAGTGCAGAGGCCAGCACGCCGCGGTAGTCAAAGCTGCCCCCTGATCATGATAAATTGAGCTTGGTCAGGCGTGTGTTTTCCCTTTTTTTCCCCTCATTGCGCCGTGGCTGTCATGTTTTAAAGAAGAGTAATGTTTGGAGGCATGCAGCAGAGCACGGGGAGGAGCACCTGTGGTTCAGAACGGTTCAGAAAGGTTCAGAACGGTTCAGAATGGTTCAAAAGGCCTGACGCGTCCCAGGTTCAGAGCAGCGGTGAGGGCAAGCAGACAGGAACGAACAAGCGCTCAAGCCAAAAGAGTCCTTGGAGGTATTTGACCACTCGAACAACATTGCAAGGTGTTCAGTTGTCCATGAGTTATAAGTTGAGGTTTTGGATGGTTGTTTGAGTGGTTTTGCCTCATGTCGACATGGTGCTGGGTTTGATTCATGGGCCGTGCGGGTCTTAGAAGGTAGAGTTTTTCTGCAGCTTTACCTCTGGGTTTCTTCAAGGTACTAGAAGAAGATGGGTCAAATGCAGACGACAGATTTCTTTATGAACAGAACAAAGACAAACATATCGCTCAAAAATTAATCTTCCCAAAAAGGCTGAGAAGAAAGACAAAAAATTGGCAATTTGTTGGTTGAAATGAGTCCCTATGGATGGTAAAATGAGTTACTGATTTTACTCATTCTGTGTCTGATGTTTCCAAAGACAAAAACACATGCATGACCGCTGTTATCTTTTTTGTTTCCTTCTCATTTTACTAAATTAAAAACATAAAAAGGACTTCCGGGATGAGGGCTGCTTAGCTTGGTCGTGTCAGTCAGGCTGTGGTCGATTCCATTGGATTTATCCGTCTGTATCACGAGTTCACCTGGGGAGATTCGATTTCTACCTCGCTGCATCTAGACGTTTCACCAAAGAGTTTTCTTTATCCTCTGCAGAGCATCCAAACAGAATATTTACAGATATGTAAATACTTTTATGCGATCAATGAAATCTCAGGGGTCAATACAAAGGATTACAGGATTATTGCTCAGTATTTGACATCTTAAGCCAAATATTTTACAAAACAAACACTTTGTTACAGTCACTCTACCAGAAAAGAGAATAAAAGATGAGGGTCTATTCATTAATTTTATTTATGACATTAAGTCTTTATGACAAAGAGAGAATCTTTAAAAAAAAAACTTTGCTTGTGTAATGTTTTAAAAGATATGTGCTGTTATGACGTCTCAAACTCAATGGGTTGTTACTTAAATTAAACTAAATTAAACAAACAAATAAATAAATAATAATAAAATACATAAATAAATAGAGGCTATTTAAAAATAATAATAAAATATGCGCAAAGCAATGTTAACGCCCATTATAAACTGGTCACGTACACAAAGATAATATAAAAAAAACATAACTTTCTTTTACATAGTGATACACGACAATATCCACAGTGTATTTGGTTGTATTTCACCAGCTTTCTGTAATTTTTAACACAATGGTCTCCCAAATCATGTCGCCCAGACCCCTTAACCCACTGTAAACTGACCTATTTAGTTTGTGCTTTAAATACTCCTACAACACAAGAAAAACAACCTTTTAAAAAATAATAATTCTGCCGCTAAGCTTTCAGTCAATCTATCACACAGATATCCGCCTCATTCTGTTCAAAATGCAGGAGGTATTGATTTGAACAAGCGGGCTGTTAGTGTGCTAGTGAGACATTTCCTTGTTAGGTAGCACACTTCCTAAGCCCTGGATTTGCATGCTGTGGTGCTCATTGAAAATCCATAAGCGTCGCCACCTGTCACTTGTGCATGCGCGACGTGGCCCTCTCATCTGTAACAGCATCTACCGGGGCCACCTACAGTAATCAGCCCGTAGACAAAGGCCCGACGTGCTTGCTCCGGCTTTGTTTATGGATTTTCACTGCCAAGAAATTAAGCTCTGAAGGCCCCCGGGACGCCGCACATTATGAGCCACTCAATACTGACACCGAAGTTACGACAACACAGACGAGAGGTTTTAAGCTAGCTCGCTACCTTGCTCAAATTAGACGGCAACTTGTTCAATGACGGTGAGAGACAACAGCTATTTTTTTTTCTTAAACTAATGAGTGGTTCCTCATATAACAATAACCAAAAGTCCCTTCTCTAAGTTCCCTCTGCTTTTGTTCGCAAATAAAGCCTGCGGCGAGGGGATACAGCTTTATCGACAGCTCAAATAAACACGTATTATCGAGGAATAAAAAAACATTTACTGGACAGAGGCATTGTGTAATTAAAGGTTTTCCTGGACTCAAAGGAAGGAATTACAAAAATCCTTGAAATATGGCCCCAGAGTCCCAGGAACTTCAAACAGGACCAACAGTGTGAGCATTTTAGTCCAAAGAGCAAAGTACCTACATCAATATTGGCAAATTTTACACATAAAACGTCTCATTCATTTGCCTTTCGTTGTATCTATTCAATTAATTTCAAAATATGTATTAAATTGTTTGACCAAATACATTGGTTTAAAAAAAAATAGCTATTCAAGTCTTTATCTATAAAACCTTCACGCTAATACAGACTTCATTCCTCTTGAAACTGAAGAGACAAGATACATTCACCACCACCTCATTCTTTATTCATTATATTTGAACTATAGTTTCATTTACATCTTGTTATTTCATTGATGAGGACGGTTGCTAACATTCACCTTGAGGCAATCTTGGAACAAGTAGATTCCAACAAAAGCATTAAGCTCTCACATTGTTGGCTCCGTCCTTTACCCTCGGCCTGCGGTTCAATTAAGCCGTTTTTTTTCATCCTCCGTCACACTTTATTCACAGTTCTACAGACAAGACGCTCGATCGATTTCACAGAAGGAGACCCAAGTTCAAGCCCCTGAAGGAAGTTGACATTTGAGTTGTAGGAGTTGCTTGAAATCAGAAACAGCCGGCACGATTAGGACACGTACAGAATAGGATAGAGAGCCTTGAAATCTGAGGCTTGGATTGGTAAAGCGGGGGATAAATTTGGATGTAGTAAAAAAAACAAGTTATGATGGAGACTTTTTATAAGAGGAACCTTATCCGAACTTTGATGGTGAACTGTACTTTTTGTTTTAGATTGATGAGACAACCAGAGCAAAGGGAAACAATGCTTTCAGAACAATTCTTCAACCAGCTTTGGACAATCTTGCAGGAATCATCTTCAAATCTTGGTATTGATTCCTTTTTATGAGAAATGGCTTATTGTGCCACTGGATACTACTACAATATTACAGATAAATGTAGTATTTTCTCTTTTAGCCATGTTCTGACATTGTGCCCTCATCAAAAACATACCTGAACTTTCATTTCGCTTCATTCACGCGAGTTTGATGAATCCTTGTTAGAAAATCTCCTCCCTGTGCGTCAAAAAGCCAATGACAATTTTTTTTCTCAATCTGGGGTGTGACTCTGAGAAGCATCTGTGCTGTTTTTAACTTCATAAATCTTCACGTGAGCAAATCTCGGGAGTCTAGTTTGCAAGGTTTATTTTAAACTTGTGTAATTCCCTAACCAACCATTGCTATAAACACATTTAGTGCTGTGGGAAAACGCAGAGATACACAAGAAGTACAATTTTTTATTTTTTTTTACCCCTAAAACATGAAATACCAAACTAAAAAGCTAGCCTGACCAGCCTGTCCCTTCAACGTTCTGTTCAAATGCAGAAGGGTCTGGAATCGGACCAAAAAGGACAATAAAGAAAACAAAAAAAACTTGATGAGATCCAACCACCGCTGCTAATTTGTCGCAAGTGTCTCAAATGCAGAAATCCTCTTTTAGATATTGTCGTAACATTCAGAACAAAACATATAATTTAAGGCTACCCCAAATAAATTATCTGTTTGCTGTAACCCGAGTCAACATTTTTTAAGTGGCTCGGACGGTAGGCAAATTCTTATTTTTTTTTACTTTGAAGGCAAAAAAAAGATCCAAATTTTGCCCTTTTTTGAGTCGGAGTGACCACCAGGGGTCAGGCTTCAACAGTCAACGACGGAAAACGTCTCTATCAACCCGATCGGGAGACTAAATCTCACGATTTTAAGATATTTTAATCGACCTTTTGTACGCCGCTATCCTTTATTTTGGTAGCGAAGGCGAGCGGGGGGAACATGCGCCGCCATGTTTGTTGTGATGACACTGCTGGGCGTGTTTCAATCCCAGAATGCATTTGCGTAAGTCAAATTTCACACCCTGACAGAGAAACACATGTCCTATGGAGACTTTAGTGGCGCTAACAGAGACAAGTCAACTAGTAAAAAGCATTTTCTCTGCTCTTACGTGTGGTGCGCGATGCGTTACCAGTCCTTTGATATGAAAGACAGGTTTATCAGCGTGATAAAAATATTCAACATGGCGGTTTAGGAAAGTCCGGTCGGCGAAATAATTGAAAAATAAAAGATTTTGACGTTTTTTCAACAAAATGCTGACATTTATTTTCCAGTCGGCTAGTTTCGTAGCGGGTCGGTCGTGTTACGGCAAACAGACATATTATTTTGCCTAGCCTAATTTTAATTTATTTACCTCAGATGTATAGAGTAGTGCTTCGCTTTGTCACTTCATTTTTCATTTTTGTGTTATTTTTGTTTCCTTTTTTCCTCATAATTTGCCATGTTTGTTCAGACACGGACAGAGCATGTATTTCTCTGATTGGTTTACCCAACTGTCAATAACGCAGAA
>NW_027316278.1:32802818-32912818 GCF_026437365.1 Eucyclogobius newberryi | reverse complement strand
GATGAGATTTTCAGATTTATGAGGCTTGAGGTTAAAAGCAACTATTTCAGTCCTGCTTTCACATTCCTCTGCAACTTCCTGGTCAATGGAAGGATCCCCAGAGTTACTAGTGGTTACATTTAAGGGTGGGGTAGGTGATGGGGCCTTGTGAGTCTGACCTGATCTTAGAGACTGGCAACTTGACTCGATAAACTGCTCAGGTCACTACGAGTACTGGGTCATTTAAGACGCTAATACTTTTGAATGAATGCTAATTTTAGTATTTACCTTCTTAAAATCTCCTTTGACTTAATATAAAACTGAAAATCTTGATGATGTGTGACAGCACAATCACCGAAACAATGTCACGATGTTTTCCCACAAGGCTCTGGTGTTGCCCACGTGTGGTTGTCACGCACCTAAACAGCTCTGGTTTTTCATACTTTGCAATGTTTGTTGGCTAACGCTAACCTTATCATTGAAAATGCTTTAGAGTCAATCTGGAACTATCTTTAAGAATGCAGGCATCCTGGATCAGACAGGGACAACAAGTAGGGACAACAAGCAAACACAGAAAGAACCCAACCCAGTACCTTCTTGTTAGAGGTTATTGACATGCACATGGCGCTGTGGCGTTGGTGTGCAGAGTAGATTGAGCCAAGAAGCCACCAAATGCATGAAAAATATCTGTACATTGCATTCTTCATAGACTTTAACAGTGTGGATGGATATTATGAAGATACATACTATATAATATAAATATGTGGGTGTGTGCGTGGGTGTGTGTGTATCTGCGCGTGTGTGTGTGTATGTGTGTGTGTGTGTGTGTGTGCGTGCGTATGTGAGTGTGTGTGTGTGTGTGTCAGTGTGTGTGTGTGTGTGTGTGTGTGTGTGTGCGTGCGTATGTGAGTGTGTGTGTCAGTGTGTGTGTGTGTGTGTGTGTGCGTGTCAGTGTGTGTGTGTGCGAGTCTGTGTGGGTGTGTGTGTGGGTGTGTGTGTGTGTGCGTGCGTATGTGAGTGTGTGTGTGTGTGTGTCAGTGTGTGTGTGTGTGAGTGTGTGTGTGTGTGTCAGTGTGTGTGTGTGTGTGCGTGTCAGTGTGTGTGTGTGCGAGTCTGTGTGGGTGTGTGTGTGGGTGTGTGTGTGTGTGCGTGCGTATGTGAGTGTGTGTGTGTGTGTGTCAGTGTGTGTGTGTGTGTGTGTGTGTGTGTCAGTGTGTGTGTGTGTGTGTGCGTGTCAGTGTGTGTGTGTGCGAGTCTGTGTGGGTGTGTGTGTGGGTGTGTGTGTGCGTGCGTATGTTGGTGTGTGTGCGTGCGTGTCAGTGTGTGTGTGTGCGTGTGCGAGTCTGTGTGTGTGTGGGTGTGTGTGTGCGTGCGTGCGTATGTGGGTGTGTGCGTGTGTGTGTTTCCGTGTGTGTGTGTCTGTGTGCGTGCGTGTGTGTGTGTGTGTGTATGTGGGTGTGTGCGTGTGTGTGTTTCCGTGTGTGTGTGTCTGTGTGCGTGTGTGTGTGTGTGTGTGTCTGTGTGTGTGTGAGATATGGCTGGTAAAAAGCACACTGGTAAATGTGAAGAAGCATTGGAGATGTGGCTGTGGACTCGCCGCGGGACAGAATGTGTTTGATAAGGCGGCGGCTGGTGTCTGCCATGATAAATGGCATCTCACCACACCCCTCCAACCAAAAGCCTGCTCCGTAATGAGAATACAGTAAGTAGTGTCATTCATCTGTGCATGGACGAGCGCAACGAGCTATTCAGCAAATAGGGTGCACTGTATGGAAATATAGTTCTACGGATAATACACCAGGACTACTCAGGGTTTGTTGACTGTGGAACTGCGGGCAGTGCGGCAGGTTAGACCACACATTTAACAACATTTTAGTGTGGTCATTGCACTATTACAATTAAGATTTTGCTAAAAAGATGTGCCTTGTTTTCCATGTTGGTAATTATCAAAGGAAGTGGGTATTTACATCTATGTACACAAACCCTTTGGTAGATTGCTAGAATTGACTTGAATATTTTTTTGACCAATATCTCAGCTTTATAACGTCTTTTTCAGACCAAAATATGACACAGGGTGGACCGCCATGCCACAGCCAATCAGCTAGTGTCATACAGCGACACACGTGACCCTTTCTTACAAGTTTGCAACAGACTGTGTGTGGCATTCTGATTATTGGGAGTTTTCATCCATAACATTTAGATATTAAAGCATTTTTTACATTATTCATTCTAATTCTATGCCCTGTAAACTCTGTACACATAAAACAAAACAGAATAGCGTGAACAGTTAAACTCAATAATTATACAATCCATAGTTATTCACAATTCAAGCTGAGACTTATTAATAAAGAATTGTGTTTCTGGTTGTTTGCTTGTGTGTCACAGCATTTCTCTTGAGGAGTCACAACATTTATTCCAAATCTGAGAATCAATGAAAAATGCTCCCCAACCAATGCGGTTTTGTGGAAAGTAAGTGGAGCAGGAGCAAGTCCCCAAAGAGTGGCCCCAGTCCCTTGTTGCGTCTCTCTGTGAATGAGCATCAACTTGAGACTACCGTATTTTCCGGACTACAAGACGCACCTTTTTTCATAGATTGCCTGAGTGCAACTTTTACTCCGGATCGACTTATATGTGATATTGTTAGTTATTTTTACACTGGCAAACCGCTTTTCACATGACAACCACAAGAGGGCGCTCTAGGCTCTAAGCGACGCAGAAGAAGAATCTGCCCTTCCTCTACCTCTGGAGTTTGTGGAGTTGTTTAGAAGTGACACAGAGGAAGAAGAATTCAATGGATTTAGTGATTTGGGGTAAAACTGATGCTTTGGTAAACTTGTTAGCATGTTCTTTATGCTATAATTATCTGAATAACTGTTCTTATGTTACGTTAACATACCAGACACTTACCACAGTTCTGTCTGTGCCTCATGTAGCTGAAGGTGTTAGCATTAGCATACGTCATGTAGCTGAAGGTGTTAGCGTTAGCATACGTACACCTACTCACCATGTTCTCTAATCTGTTATTATTTTAAACTGCTTTTAAACTAATTTCAAGATTAAATGTCTGTTCTTGGTCTTGGATTTTATCAAATAAATTCCCCAAAAATTGCGACTTATACTCCAGTGCGACTTATACATGTTTTTTCTTCTCTATTGTGTATTATATGGCTAGTGCGACTTATTCTCCGGTATATACAGTACAACTAATAAAAGGTTTCTATGCAAGAATATCTGCTTTTATGATAAACGTCTGGGACTGAATATACTAAATAAGTGTGGTAATGTGACGTTTATTGATTAGCAGGGCTTGGACTACTTGCTGATGCAGCGATAATGAGTCTGTGGGTGGTAAACACACAGGTTTTTTTTTTTATTCCAATATTAAAAGTCTATTTTGCATATTGTCAGTCGACTAATGAGTGTGAACCTGTGTTTGGGGCGTTCAGTGTTCAAAGCTGTATTTTTTTTCTTTTTTTACACAAAACTGCTCTTCAAACGCAGACAAACTAATCCAACAACTGCCGTTCCAACTGGCTTTTATCATTAGACATCATTTAGCGGTGCACCTGGTTCCACAGCACAAATGGGATTTATTTGATTCATTTGTGGAACAAACCTTTCGTTTTAAAGTGCAAATGATTCAGAACAGAGGTATTTTTGGTGTGTGCGTGTTAAACTGCTCCTTTTCAAAGATGTCACTGAAATATTAATTAAATAGCTTGAATTTTCCCACTTAGTTCTTCCAAAATTGACTGTCAAGCGCGGGAAGGCGTGGCTGCTAATTATTTACACATAACTTTCAGTGTTTATCAGGAGCCTGGAGCGAATTCTGCGTGCAAAATATCCCCATTAATTACGCTGAGAAAAACAAAAGCATGGCACTGACAACTTTATACTTTTACACTTTTTACAATGGGGAAAAGTCCAAGAGTCACATCTGAAAAGCTTAATTATTCAACAATCGACTGTTAGTCATTTGTCTGATATTAAAATGGATTTCATGTTGGGGCTTAAAAATTACTGCTTGGACAGGCATTTGTAATGGCGGCCCAACAGTACGCGGTGCTATGATCAGCATTCTAAACTGCTGTAGTTAAGTACTGCGCGTGCTTTGTTTGAAATGTAAAAGTAACTTGGAATCAAAGTTTTGAATTGTGTTGAGGACGTGATAAAGTCAATTAAATGACAGATTACAGAGGGTAGTGCATTTATTTGAAATAGAAATACAGGCAACGCATTAATAATGATTGAGGGGGGAAACTAAATTGTATTAATTTCAGAATAAATAAATAAATCAAATACTTGAATTTCAGTGACAAATTCTCATATCCAGAACTGGAATAGCGTTAATTTCATAAATGCAGTGGACTTCACGCCAGTTTGGATGTTGTTTTTAGAGGATCTGCTTTGGCTGCTGAAGCCTGGGAGCCCTGGTGGCCCCTGAGAGAGAGCAGGGTGGGGGGCCCTGCCTGTGCATGATACACTGGGGGGGGGGGGTATTTTTTCTTTCCGTCAAGCAGTTCAATAAGATCAGCTTTTCTAACGCGCCGACTGGTTCTTGCATCTGTATAAGCTTTATCTTTTTGTGTGTGAATAACTCAGCTGCCTGTATGAGCTGTACTAGAGCCTCTGTCCCACTGTCCCTCTGTCCTCCTGTCCCTCTGTCCTTCTGTCCCTCTACCACTCTGTCACTCTGTACTTCTGTTCTTCTGCCCCTCTGTGCTTCTGTCCTCCTGTCCCTCTGTCCTTCTGTCCCTCTACCACTCTGTCACTCTGTACTTCTGTTCTTCTGCCCCTCTGTGCTTCTGTCCTCCTGTCCCTCTGTCCTTCTGTCCCTCTGCCACTCTGTCCCTCTGTACTTCTGTCCTCCTGTCCCTCTGTCCTTCTGTCCCTCTGCCACTCTGTCCCTCTGTACTTCTGTCCTCCTGTCCCTCTGTCCTTCTGTCCCTCTGCCACTCTGCACCTCTGTACTTCTTCCTTCTGACCCTCCGTCCTTCTGTCCCTCTGTCCCTCTGTACTTCTGACCCTTCTGTCCCTCTGTACTTCTGTCCCTCTGTCCTTCTGTCCCTCCATCCTTCTGTACCTCTGTACTTCTGACCCTTCTGTCCCCATGTCTCTCCGTCCTTCTGTCCCTCTAACCCTCTGTCTGTCTGTCCCTCCGTCCTTCTGTCCCTCTGTACTTCTGTCCCTCTAACCCTCTGTCTGTCTGTCCCTACCTCCTTCTGTCCCTCTAACCCTTTGTCTGTCTTTCCCTCCGTCCTTCTGTCCCTCTGTACTTCTGACCCTTCTGTCCCCATGTCCCTCCGTCCTTCTGTCCCTCTGTACTTCTGTCCCTCTAACCCTTTGTCTGTCTTTCCCTCCGTCCTTCTGTCCCTCTGTACTTCTGTCCCTCTAACCCTTTGTCTGTCTTTCCCTCCGTCCTTCTGTCCCTCTGTACTTCTATTCTTCTGTCCCTTTGTCCTTCTGTCCCTCTGTACTTCTGTCCTTCTGTCCCTCTGTCCTGGCCCCACAGTCTCTATCTGCAATGGAAGCGCGTCAGTCCTGGACCTTCTTCAGCCTGTCCGTCCGTGTGAGTAGGATCTCTCCCCAAGATTTCTCCTTTTCCTGTTGTTGTTGTTGTTGTTGTGTTGCTTTTAATGGCGGTTGGCAGCCAACTGAAAAGGTGCATTTACCGCCAACTATTGCAATTGTATTTGTTTTACCCTGTACTAAAAAAATGAAAAAAAGGAGAGAGAGAGAGGGAAAAAAAGAGAAAGCCGGGTTTTTGTAGCTTTTCCTTGCTGAGAATGAGGGTCTTAGGCCTAAGGTCTTAGGGTCTTAGGAAATGCTCTGGGACAGTTCTCCATTTTCTTTATTCCTCTGAACGTTGGCTTATTGACTAATGCTGTTTCATTGTTTGACTTTCTAACTTTCTGCCGGTAGAATCAACTATTTTGTTCAGCCCTGGGAGGCAGCAACTGTCGAGATTTTTGGCTTTACACAAATAAATTGAGAATTATTAACTTGTTGATTATTATCAGTGTAGTCAACTTGCTTCTGGTTGTGCAGATTGTTTAATAAAACAGTTGTATTTTTATTAAGCAGAGTCTGGTATAATTTGTTGTCATTTCAGTATCATAAACCATACTACTGAAATGAAAACATATTCTTTAATCAAGTATTTCATTTATGTATCTACTGTATTTGTTTGCTGATATGGAATGGATTAAAAAAAACTCTCACTTTCTCAAAAATGAACAATTAAAACGTACACAATCTGGTTTTGCTTTTATTCCCATATAAATTCAGTTTTGTGTAATGTTTTGGCTTTTAAACAACTCTGTAGAACATTGGCTTTGGCCTCTCCTTTTTTAGAACTTAAAATTAAAACTGCAATACTTTCTATCAGAGGGAGACTTTGGAAAACTGAAAAGAATGTTTTTTAAGTAGGAACAACTGTATAAAAGCTCAAAATTACTTTTACTATATTTTCTTCTTGTAGGACCTAAAATATCCTGCCACCAACGCTTGTTTTAAAAGTGAACTTCAGCGCTGAGTAATATTACCTCTATATTTTAAAGATATTTTGAAGGTATTTTGTTCGGGCAAATGTATTCTGGATGAGAACCATGTGGAAACAATCATACAGTAGTGCAACAGTTATTTTTATTTATTTCATATTTTTCAATTTTATAACAATTAACGTCAAACACAAAACCAGATCATGACCAGAGAGAACACATGGGATAAAAACTAAATCGGAATATGAGACATCCAAAAAGACCTAAGGCTCATAGTTCCAAGTAAACGTCACAGTTGGTCCAAAGTCTGCCAAATTTGTCCATTTAAATCACACTTGCACTTAAATCTACAATTATGTCCCGTATTATGCCCGTCCTTGATTGTAGGTGTAGTTTGTGTCATCTATTGTTTTGTAAAGGCCATTTTCCCTGCTGCCAAAGTTCTGATATTAGTAGGATTTCAGTCCAATATTTTTGAGCCACAGGACAGTCCCAAAACCAAAGAAATTACATTTTTCCAGCAGAATCCTTTATTTTGTGGGCCTCCTTTGAGAATTATAAATACCCTCCCATTCTTCATCTGTCAAAACAAAATTCCCCTCTCTTTCCCATTTATTCTAATATATTTAGTAGAATGGTTCAGGTAGTTAAGATATGTATTTAGTTTAGATATTAGTCTCCTTGAAAGTTCTGATTTTTTTGCCTTAATACAAAAAAAAAACCTCAGAAGGTTATAATTTCCGTTGCTTTGTTTCGTTTCTTGGTTATAATAACTCCTCATTTGTAAATACCTACAAAAGTCCTGTTTCTCCAAGCCAAAGGATTCTTTAAACATATCAAAGCTTTTCATTTGATTTTCTTTTCAAAATCTGGTGAAAAACTTTTATACCTTTTGTTATCCAGACCTTGAATCTCAGGTTGTTGCCCTGAGACTAAATGTTCAATCTAAAACATGTTCTTCAATCATGATTCATGATTCATGATTTTAACATTGTGCCTCGCTATCAGCTAAACGTCAACCTACACCTGTATGTCTCTTTATGGAAGCTTGCTTTGGCAGAACAACAAGAAGCGGTGACCAGATCCCAGCATTTCAGTTTTCTATATCCATTCTACTGTGGCGTTGTGAATTGTTGAATTTCCTGCTTGTGCTCCCAAACGTTATGAGGGAAAATGAGAAATATGGTTTTCAAAAGTGAACATGACTGCTCAGTTAAAACTACCTTTTTGCCCACGTTTCCTACTCATAACTGCACAACAGAAAGTGCCATTTTTGGAAACATTGCTTTTTTATTGATTCGCGGGGAATAAAAACCCACTTGTCCCTTTATGTGTCTGCTTTTGCATGCTGATCAGTCGGAACTCTGCACACAAGTCCTCATTTAGTTAAATAACCAATTCATAACAAACCCACAGGCTACATTCAATGAGAGGTTGTTACTTATATATTATACAACCAATTCTGTAAAAGAACAAGTCTATGTATGTACTTTTTAACATTAAGCATGGAGTAAGGAAATAATAGCTTTGTCCATTACAAACGGCAATATTTTTTGAGACACGCATCTGGGCTCATCCTTTTCACACTAATAGAAAGAACTAATAGAAAGATAAATGTAGCATTGGTGTAACTATGTCGTTGAGTCCAGCAGCCCATTGAGCAGGACAGAATCTTTGGGAAATTGCTAGCTTCTAATCAGGCAAAATGAAGTGGATATGCCTTTCATTCCAGTTCAATGTGGACCACCACAGACTATCACCAGAAGCAGGAATGTGAGGGTGGACGTGTCATTCCAATAATTGTACTAATAAACGGATGCTCCGGGCTAAACCCTGTGCAATAGACTATTCAGAGAAATTACAGTAAAAAAAAAAAAAACATTTATTTTCACAATGCTTTGCTTTTTGTGGGCCCGCAGTAATTGTAAATGTAGCTCTTGGGGTCAAAATGAGACCACTGTGTGCTGTCTGCATCCAATTACAAAGCATTTGTAGGAAGTAACTCTGGTGCGCTGTTAGCATGCTAGTTGTTGTTAGCTTTATAGTGATGGCCGAACTCTTCTCTGGCCTGGGAAAGTTGTGAAAAAAACGTATAAACTCGTTGCGGTGAATAGTAAAGTTGCTCTTGATGTGTAAACAAAGTGAGAAATACGTTCGGACCACTTCAACCGGTGAATGAACTAGTTCTGTATCACATATATACATCAAATAGTGCCTTTTTATTCATGTTGTTTGCATGATGCCCAGATCGCTCTTATATACCCAGGGCATCAACTAGTTTTTAACTAAATGTTTCCTCTAATTCCCCGGTTAGATGCAGGGGTTTAACATAAATTGCTCCTCATGTGGTCTTTGCACAAATGTAGGCCAACACGGTCCTTCCAAATATCTGCCAGCATGAAAAAAGTAATTTTCTCCCTAGCTGTATCCACGGGCTAGGCACTCAGCTAGCCAATATTTATATTTATGTTGGAGTTTATGAATATCGGTTCCTGCCAGACCTATATGCGACCCGCAGCCATTTTGATTCTGGTCGCTAATGTAAACAAATGTAAACTCCAAAGAAAATCTAGAGAAACCGCTCTAAATATTAGAACATTTGAAAATGCAAATGTAGGTTTGTTGTAGCGAGTTATGTAGAAAATGCTAAGAAATGGTTAGCGATATCATAATGGAAATGGGCGAAATCCAACAACGGAAATACTGTATGGCAATAGTGCTGCAGTAAATATTATGTTTTTGAGTGATTTTGAGCTTTTAACGCTTATTTTGATGAAGGTCTTTCTAAGCCCAGTTAAAAAGCCTTTTTAAAGCTCAATGTCAATATCTGCACCGATTGCTCTGGGAGACGTTAATGGGTAAAACTGACAGACTTCAGGCCACATTTTGTGAAGAAATCCGGAGAAATAATTTATCTCCGACTGCAATTTAACTCTTTTCTTTTTGTGACGTACAATTTAACAACTACAGATTTGAGTCTTCGCTTCACCACATCAATCAAATTGCAAGATCGATATTTGGACCCGTAAAGTCTTCTGTAACATGAATCGTAGCGTACAGTAGTGGTGCAGGTCCAAGGACATTTTAGACTGATACTGCTGTTATGGAAAAGGTTTGGGCCAAAGTGTTAATGAACAATGTCCCCATTTGATTCCTGTAATCATAATGTATGATTAAAGGTGCACTATGCAACTCTTATACAGATACAGAAATGGCCTTGGAAAATACCTATAACAGGTTTGACGACTCATTAAACTAAAATTAGATAAATATATATTTAGAATAATAAATAAAAAAAAAAACAATTAAATGTTATCACAGAATAGCAATTTTCTTTTCAAACACTGGGCAAAAACTCAACTAATGTCGCATTTTTTAAAAAATTGACAAAGAAAAACATGAGAGCAACTTTATTTTGTTGAATTATTGTTTAGAAAGTAAAAAAAAGTTTAGTTGTGTAAATGATGAATACACTTGGACTGGAATGAGTTCCCCTAGTGTGATGTCACTTCCTGTCATTTTCTACAGATTTTTAAACTATAAACTACAGTGTAAAACTATAGTGTATATGTACAACAGGTATAAATGATCTATGGGTGCTTTTGCAGTGCTTTTATCTCTACACGTCTTGACTTCTGTAATGTACTGTACACTGGGATCAGCCAAGCTAACCTGTCACGCTTAGTAAAAGTTAGTAAAAAAAAGTCTGCAGCGCATCTTTTAACTGGCCCACGTCGTAGAAAACATGTTACATCTGTTTTATCCTCACTGCAATGGCTCCTCATTCATTTTAGAGTTGATTTTAAAATGTTATTTTATTATTAGTTTGTTTTTAAAATGCTTCATGGACTGGCCCCCGCGTACATTTCAGACCTCATTGTTCCCTACACTCCTGCGCTCGCTGAGGTCTGAGGGCCAGTTACAATTTCTAAAAATGAGACTCAAAAGCCGGAGCGAGCGGTCCTTTTCTGTAGTCAGCCTCAAACTTTGGAATGCTCTTAAGGTAAGATTGTACCTTCAGTTGATGCTTTTAAATCTTGGCATTTAACCCGGCATGAGAATTGTGTGGTCCTCTGACCGTCTTTTATTATTCTGTATATTTTTTATTGTTTTTTATTTGTTTAAATCTGGTTTGTACTGTTTAATTATTATACTTTTATTTTTTAACATATTTTATTTGCAGCACATTTGCAACTTTGTGTTGGTAAAATGTGCTATACAAATAACGTTGGATTGGATTAAATAAATACACCAACATTTTTTAAAATGATTAAATTTTTTTTTTTAAATCTTTCATACATTAGGAACAGATTCATTCTATCTGTTCCTAATCCTACTACTGTAAATAATATATAAAATTAACCAAACATAAATGATGCCGACCCCACCACAGCACATGTGAAAGACTGATCAGTTTGAGAAATAACACAACTGATCAATCCAGCCTTCAAATGCATGCTACGTCTTGTTGTTCCAGACATTATATTGATTTCATTCTGTAATATGTATTTGTCGGCATCAGTGTCTTTTCCCCTAGTTGTTTCTCCTCCGAGCTGTTTCCATTTGAGCGCTGAAGGTATCGCACGGCTTATTCTGACACTCCTTTATCCTGCTGTCAGTGCTTTCTCTTGTCGGGTCTTTACTCTTGAGGAAGAAGCGAGCCGACGCAACCAGACTGCTGCCATAATGTTGACGCGGATTAGCCGTATTTACGCTCGCAGATGTTTGTCTCAGTCACTAATCACCAGTAAGCATACTCCCAGTGCCAATCCTGAGGCGACGCACGACTAGATCTTCGCATTCAGAGTTGAAAACACACAAAAAAAGAAGCATGAGAGCCTTTGATGGGATTACCTTCAAGAGAAAACACTGGCAAGAAAAAAAAAAAGCTGCCCTGCTTCGTCTTTAGCTTTGTGCACCTGCTAATTTGTTTTTTGAAAGTCTAATTTTTGGCACATAATGACTACATTTCCCCACCCACATTTCCGTTGCTTTTTCCGTGTATGTGCTAGCATAGACGCTCTGGGGGGGGGATTGTACTCTGAATGTATTTGGATTGTACTCTGAATGTATTTAAATGCTATTAGCGCATATCACAAAATAGTTTTTTTTCATGCAAAGAGCAGAGAGGGAACCTGGCAAAGTAAATATACGTCCACGTGCCAACGCAAACCCAGGCGTGATCCAGAAACAGGTCTGGATGATGCTTTTGTGTGTGCGAAAGTCCCAAAATAAGCAGCGAGACAGAGAGATGTGGAGGGTGGAGGGTGGAGGTGACGGGGACCAGGCAGTGATGAAGTAATGCAGCGTGCAGGGAAGTGGATTTTTTTTTTTTGTACCCCCGACAGCGGATGTGAAGGCCCCAGCTGTGTAGACCACCAGGCGGCTGTTATCTGAGCCCTGTGATGTCTGTCGCATGTGGGGGCGTGGAGGGGCTGTCATGCACTTGTTTGGATGTGGCGACAATAGAGGAAACGTGCAGTGGTGAAAGTGTTATTTGATGTTCTAATAGCGGTTGTGGAGGAAGCTGACTGAATGGATTACACGTACCGTAGTTATTATATGTTAGTAATTGGCTTTTGGTCTTTATTCATGCTGTGACGCTGCTGGAATCTTCTACATGATTTAACTTACCTGGAGTATCATGCATTTATTCAATTGCAGTTGTGTTTTCCCACCTCAAACATGCATATTTTACTGTGAATGAGCTTACCTCTGCACCCGCCTGTCTCCATGGAGATACAGCAAGGTTAATGCCATACTGTGGAATAGTTCAGGCAAAATATCTCCAAGCAGAAACAAACAGAGCCCCATATGGCATACACAATGTCAAATAATATGATGTGTGTGTGTGTGCGTGCGTGCGTGTTTTTAACCATGCCATAATATTGTTACCTCATTAACTTACCTGGAGTTGTATTTTGATTCCTATGCGCTTTCAGTAATCCTGTTTACGAGGTCCTCTTTATCTGAACCTCAGAAATCACTCAAACATGATTGTTCTGAGCTTTTCTGATTTAAAAATTTAACCCTAACAGCATGCTTATACTACCATGCCGGGTCATGTTGCTTCATGTCTAGCTTTAGTTTTTTTTTCATAGTTATACCCACTGCTGGCATACAATCAAGCATGCGCCGCAAAAGGTTTGAAGCTCTGACCAAAACCAAAACATGTGGGCCAGGCATGGATTTGGGGCCAAGTAATAACATGGCCAGGTCCGCAGAGGCGCTGTCTATTCTTCATTATGGGAGAAACTCAGGGATAGTTTGTTTGTCCAGCATTAAAAGTGTTGCAAGATTCGGAAGCCATTGTTTTCAACTTCAGCGTAGCATTTTGGTAAAGATGGAGGCAGCAGCAGTTTGTTGGTAAAACATTAGCAGCATTATTTAAAACCTGATACCAAGCTAATAGCTAAATAACAAAGTGCCTCTTGCAAAACCAAACATACTATGCACGATGCGCCCTCTGCAGGATAAGAGCAGACATACAGTTCCCGTAACCAGGTAACCAACACAAAGTTATGCTTTGGGATAAACTTGCATTTCTTTTGTGGTTTAAGTTATGTGCATTTAGAAAATATGCACATTTTGAAAGGGGAAGGAGGGTGCAGAGTCTAGTGCAGGTACTTAAAGACGTGAAGACACTTTATTCTATGTGTTTTTTGATGGGGTGATTAAAACACAATTAAAGTCAAATGACCTTTAAGTAATGTTCAAACTATAAATGTTCTGCTCATTTAGAGAGGACATGTTCTAGCTCTGTCCACACCACTGACCATGAGTGCAATCACTACACACACAACAATAAACGGTGGCATACATACACATCTGCCAGGCCCATTGACCTCCCGGTGGGTCGGCACACTCCATTGACGCAACACTGGTCTATTACACCTTGGTAATGAGAATGGTCTGGAGAAGGTCAATCATTACAGCCAAACCACGGTAAATGGCTTGTATTTGTGCATTGTTTTGTCTAACCCAACCTAATTTAAGGGAATGCATGCAAGTGTGACAAGAAAGCGAGTTATCAATTCAATTAGACCACGGTTCACTGCTGGAATGAGGGTCATTTATAATCAAATGGCAATTATATCCCTTTGAAGGATGCACAACAATTGACTTCATAGGTTATGAATTAAAGTTTTCTTTGAAAGTGAGACGTTTCGGCAAATTGACTAATCGGCAAATGTCATCCTGAATGGACTGATAAAATAAATAATCCTTTGTCTCCCATTGGAAAAATGTGTTTTGGGACAGAAGGTCACATGTTTTAACAGAAGACATCACCACAACTATATAGTAATACACTGGCAGTGTGTCTTTAAGCAACTATTTAATTTACAGACATGTATTTCAGTCTAAATACCAATTTGGATTGTACATTACAGTAACAGCTATGTACAGTTTGGATTGCATACTCCCTAAAGCCTATGCAATTGCATAACTGGTCTGACGAGCTGGATTATCCTAAAACGAGTTTTGCCTGGAATATTCCAGTAAACATGGCCTCATGCCACTGGCCGAAATGTTGTTGTTTTTTGGAAAAAAGTGAACAAACTAAACTAAGAAATGTGGATTCTTAATGTGAGAGGTTGCTTCTCTATGGATCTATTGGGTTATTTTTGTTTTTACTGTTTTCATTTTTATGCTAATGTAGCAAAGTGGACTGGCACGTTTAATATTTTACTCTTTTATTGCTTACAAACCCAAATAACCAACAACGCCACCTGAGGTTTTGGCTCAGGACCAATTTAAAGCATGCACGTTTGTTGTTGAACGACAGAGGCAAGGTTAAAGTTATAATACTGATCATTTATTAATACAATCTTAAATGGTTTAACAGTTTGTTGTTTTCATAGATTAATCCATTTAGTTCATTCTCCGGGGCATCTACAGAAGAAGAAACGTCTAACCACACTGGTAGAACGGCAAACAGCACGCCGTACATCCCGGAGGTCGCACACCATGCGGGCCCATGGTAACACCGCGCCACACTAAATATTAACACCAATTTAATATCATATAGGGTTATCTCATCCAAATGGTACTAAAGCTAAAATATCTGGACTGAGGAGTGATGTGGAGCGACACAGCAACCAGGAAGAGTGAGGTCACAGGGTGAATGACATCACCAGAGCTACATCTAGATCGATTCGCCTATTCGGGGTGTCTCAGCAGTGGCAGGGGCCCGGCTGCAGACTATCCTGCCACACCTATTATGCACGTTTTTTCCAATGTTATAGTTTGATTCATTGTTTTAACCTTTTTTTTTTAAGGGTTTTGTTGGAAAACTGCACTCTAGAAAGTAAATTTGATTGGAATACATATTATGTTTAATGCTGTACTGTGGAAAATTCAAAGTGAGTTCATCTTTATGGAAATAAGCCTCCGCAAAAGGACCTTTTAACAATCCCATACATCAGTACGTTGTAATCTATTAAGTTCCCCCATGTTTGTTACACTGGACGAGCTTCCATTTTTTTTTGCTTCACACAAACTACTTGTGTAGGCCTGAATAAAGTGCAGTACAGGTCTTCAAAATAAGCTTTAGAAGCATATCATACCTTTCAGTATGGAGCTCCAGAGGATAAGAATCTCATATTTTTGACCTGCCGCACTGTTTGTCAATAAAATACTGTCTATCGTGGCAGAAATAATAAAGATCTCAATGTTATCGACCCGCAATATGAACACATCCGAGACTTCATATCACTGTCTATTGACCATTTCCACACTGCAGAAAATCATTGGCTCTGAGATGACTGAGCTGCTCCTAATGCAGTGTGAGCCCGAGACAACAGCCGTCAGGAGGAGTAACAAAAAGGCACTTAAAGTATCATCCGTCACTGCATTAGTGGGGTACATCTGGTCTAGTCTGTCTGTAAGGTGAATATGGCCGACTCTGCTAATTGAGGATAGCACTTTGTTGAGACATTGTATATTTATGTGGACGTAATGCAATAGCACATTTAGATGATCTTGGGGATAAAACCAAAGTTAAAGTGCCTCTGTCAGGTTGAAGGACTCATTGTGAACTAAAATGCAGTTATGTTAAGTATGTAAAATGTTGCTCAAAATGATAAAAATGTAGCAAATTTTTGCAGTTTTATTATGTCACTTCCTGTTTCTAATTAATGACATCACACTAGGAAATTACCCAGAAAACACTGGGCAAAAACTCTTCTAATGTCTTATTTTTTTTTATTTGACAGATAAAAAATAAATTAGCAACTTTATCTTGTTGAATTAATGTTTTGAGAGTCATAAAAGTTGTTTGATTTGTGTAAATTCCGCATAAACATTTGTTCCAAGTGTGATGTCACTTCCTGTTATTTTCTACAGGTTTTTCAACATTTTCTCCAACAATACCTACTTGATTGTTGTAAAACTATCATTTACATGTACAACAGGAATAAATTCACCAAATAAAGTAAAAATTAGAAAATCGTAAAAACCTGTCAAAGGCACTTTATTTTGAAAGACTTGCCACTATTGACTTGACTGTTACTTACATATCACAATACAAAGTTCAACTGAATAATAGCCAGTCCAACAAGATTCAGTTAAAAGCTGAGGCTTTCTCGGAGTTGAACAGAGAATGATGTGTTTGAAAGTGTTCTGATTTGTGTCTTCATCAAAATGAAATCTGAAGTGAAAAGATGAGTGCATACTGTATAGCACTCAGAGTCATGGGCGTAAAAGAACACCCATCATAACAGCCGATATTCAGGGAGACTGTTATCGGGCATGCGAGTAAAACTACCTCTGACCCCTTTCATATCTTACTTTTCCACCATGAGCTGCTCTGGTATCTTTTCCTATTATTTGCAGAAAGCCACAAGTATAAAACTCAATCCTCACTCCAACTTTTCAGCCCGGGATTCACACTATAACCATGCAACAGACTTGGAACCCCCACAGTAAAATCAAATAGATGTCTGTAATCATATTAGAATTAGGTTTATTTGTATTTATCTTAGTTCATTGTCTGTTATCATTTTAGTAAAAGCACACTGTTACAAAAAAAAAAAGAAAAGATTGACCTCATGTGGCATACCGAGCAGTTCGCCGCCCTCTAAAGACGCTTGTCAGATACAAGGTTTTTTTTATTCCAACAACGTCAGGGCATGTAACATACCCAACATACACAGCGCAATAAGGCGCACAGGTTCGTCCACTTTGATTAAAAAGTAATTTGTTAATTTAGAATATATATTAAATACTTTGTTCTTGGTTTCAGATATAAAAATATAAAGAGTCCTTTGAGTTCATTAGTTGTAATATTGCTCACTCCATGTCCACACATGAAACAGGCCCATGGCACAGGGCAGGGGCCCACACAGAAGGGACAAGCAGCAGCATAAAAGGCAAAGCAACGACGGCCGGTAGCTCAACCCCGAAGCCTGAATATAAGAAGTTTGGATTAGCTCAAACACAAATAGTCATTCCTACTACTCCTACTGAGGCAGAACCTACTTCATGGAAACGCGCACCCTTGATGGGTGACGGTTGGCCACAATCATAGGACACTTTGGACCCCAGCTTCAAAAGATGTGCCAGCCACCAAAGCGGCAGACAACAGGCGCCATGAGCAGTGCGTGACAGGGCTAAGCCACACCGCGACACTACAACAATACAGGCGTTAATCAACGGCAAAAGTGTTAGTTTGGGAAACAACGGACTGATAGATCTACTTGGTGCAGTGAAGACAGGACCACACAGGACCAGAAATGCACGAGTTGTAGAGAGACGAAGAATACGACAGAGGCTTTTATACCCTTTCACGCCACCCACCGGAACTGTGGCAAAACCCCACACTGCCACACTAATATAGTGCTATTTTAATTGTATATCTTGAAATGATCTCGCGACCCACTGATCATGCTTCACGACCCCCCGGGGGCTTTGAGTAGAGAAAAGATCAAAGAAAAAGCAGAAACTAACTCAACCACAGATCTGACCCCAGTGAGAGTGTTTGGGACAAGCTGGAGAAGGCTTTGTGCAGTGGTCACTCTCTGTGAGGAATAATGACACACTGAAGATCTGTGTGAGGAATAATGACACACTGAAGATCTGTGTGAGGAATAATGACACACTGAAGATCTGTGTGAGGAATAATGACACACTGAAGATCTGTGTGAGGAATAACGACACACTGAAGATCTGTGTGAGGAATAATGACACACTGAAGATCTGTGTGAGGAATAATGACACACTGAAGATCTGTGTGAGGAATAATGACACACTGAAGATCTGTGTGAGGAATAATGACACACTGAAGATCTGTGTGAGGAATAATGACACACTGAAGATCTGCGTGAGGAATAATGACACACTGAAGATCTGTGTGAGGAATAATGACACACTGAAGATCTGTGTGAGGAATAATGACACGCTGAAGATCTGTGAGAGGAATAATGCATTAGTGTAATTAAATTAATCTTTTGATATTGCAGAAGCTCATTGCCAAAAGTGAACGTGTGCTGTAATCAAAGCTAAATGAAGTCGAACTAAAATATTCGAGTGTGCTTCTTTATTTTCTGTGGCGACTTTCTTTTTTGGACAGACAGTGTTTTATCTTGGGTCTTTGGGAATGTTATTGCAATACAAGAAAATGAATGTTACAATCCTAATGAAAGTAAGGTACACAGCTAGCATCACACCGTTGAGTTCTCACATGACAAACATGCTAAAAAGCCATTTCGTTTTCACTTTTGCCTTTTCAAACCTGGATAAAGAGCTGCATGAATAAGTCCCTCCGCTTGAACTTGGACAGCATGGTTATTCCCAAAATTGCACTTCTGCTGGTCACACTTGGTAAACTGCATCTGAAATGTAATTCTAGCATCTTCTTCTAAATACTATGTCTCCATTGGCTATGTTTTTACTGTATAAAATCCACTAATCTTGTACAAACATGCTCAATGAACGTGATTTGACGACAGAAATGCTCGTATTCGGTGATGATACATGGACTTAAACAGCACAGGAGACCTTCAGATCTCTTGATGTCCAATCTGGGAGTACATATCAAACAGGATAACCAAAATGAGTGTGTGTTTTGTATTGTAACTATAGTGTATTTTTCGAGTATGTTTGTTGTCTCAGAAACACATTCGTAATCTCTCTCAAACCAACTCAAGCCTTTTTTCTGAATGAACCCTGGCACTATGTTGGCACTGGCCTTTCCCTCCCACCTGATTCTGGTACAGCAAAGCACTGCCCTAGTCTCTGCCGCATTGGGGCGCCTCCAACACATTAGTCCAAAGTTAATCTGAAAGACTCAGCTCCGAGCTCACGACCAGGTGCATAAAACCACAGGCCTACCATTAAAAAGGGCCCGTTTCCACCGCTCAACAGCTGGCCAGCAGACACTAAAGCTATACAAGCAGGAGGAAATCTGACTCACGCTGCGCCCAATCAAATAAGCAGCAACATGTACAGGGTCTAGGCAGAGACGGAGCGGGTGGTGGAGAATGGAAGGGAAAGAGAGCGCATTCATATGGAGGGCTTTAGACTGGCAGATAATAGCAAATAGCAAAACAGTTGACCATGAAGTAAATACCGTGGTGCAAGCGATGGCTCATTTACCCGACTTGTTTGGGCGTCACCTTCGTCAGAGGGGACGTCTGATGTTGTGACGTGTCTTATATATCAGACTGACCACGCCTGACCCCTGGTGGCCTGTGGAGAAGTGAGTCCCAAGTGTGAGCCGATGTAAACGCTCCGTCCTCTCCACTGATGGTCCGCGTACCCTAATTACAGATTTCAATAGCTGCTCGTATTGATCTTTTGTACTTGTGTTACCCCGTTCCCACTATCTCTGCGTTTTCTCAGTCCATAATGTGGTTTTCTTGAAAAGGATTTGTAAGAATTTAAATGGATTTTTCTCTCTATTTCCATAGCAGCAGCTCCTAGTCAAATACACACACTCCAGGTCTTTGCACAGGTGAGTACGTTGCAATGCTTTGAGTAGCAAACTCGATTGAAAAAAAGGGTAAATTGACAAAGAGAAATCTAACCAGTTCTACTAGAAGATTAATGCTACACTTGGAATGCAGGCATACGCAGCTAGCCAGAGGCGTTATTTGCCAAAGCGAGCGGCGCAGGTATACGAGTCTGAAAATCAGGTTACTTTTGAACACAGAAGCTATATTCAGTCACTGACCTTTACCAAAACGCGAGGGCTCAGGTGGCCTCCGATTCAAATGAACCTGTAATGGAGAGGCATGCATAAATGATGGATGAGATGTGCCAAAGATCTACAAGACACAAGCATGCAACGCTCCATGTGACTGAGAGCATGTGAGGAGCAGCTTCAACCTACAAGGATGTGTGCTGTAGGTTTGTATGTCAGTCTTCTTATGGCTGTGTTCCAGTTATCAGAGTCATAGAGATCAAAACTTGATAAAAATGTTGTCTAAAAATATTCACACAAAGTTTACATGTGTATCCGTGGAGAGGCGCACTCATCTTTAGCTCGCAGTTGGTGCCATCCTGCACTATAAAAGGGCCTAGGCAGGATCCAGTTCGTTCGAAAGGATAATTGTCCTTTCCAAATGTCTTTATTTAGACTGTTGTTTACTTATGTAAATGACCTGTCGTGCTGTGGTGACATCAGGCGCTGCATTGGCGCCCCATCACACCGTGTTCCAGTCGCTAGCAGTCTGGGGGTTCTTCGCTGTAGCTGGTTTTAGGGTTGGTCATGTCCTGTGTCGTGGCTTGAGCTGGGCGAGCTGAGAGCAAAAGGAACTGTTGCAGATTTATTGCAGATATGTTTTACCTCCGGAATATATCCCAAATATGTGCAATTTTGCACATTTTCAAATGTAACATTTTAAATTTGTATATAATTCTAAATGAAACCATCAAAAAAACGTTGTAATCATTATTATTATATTATGTAAGTAAACTAGAGAACTTCTAAAATGTAAGCGTTTTTCCCTTTTTACCTCCAGTGTCTCGCCTTAATTGTGTTTAAAAGTAAAAGTAAAAATCTCTGCTTCAATAAAGAACTTGAACTTGCTTCTTCACTTGACAAAACCAACAAACTCATTTGATTGAGTTGCTGCTTTTTTTTCACGACTCATCAGATTTTGACCATTAACGAAAGATCAACAAAAATGGTCAGATAAGGGACAGACGCGATCAGCCCCACAAAAAAGTTGATAAAATGTCTGCGCCAACTCGACTTAACAGCGCCTCCTAGAACTGGGACCCTATGGGAAATGGGACATTCACATGACATTCACAACAGATAGAGCTCATTGGGACAAGCCATCACATTGGAGAAACAAGTCCTAGGTCTTTGGTCCAAATGAGATCAGACTTGACATTCCACATCTGGAGACTTTGACGTTCAAAAGTGACCCATTTTTTTTAGATACTCTTCATGACGCTGACCTGTCATGGCCACATGCATTGACCTGAAGAGATCAAATTTCATTCATTAAACCTGGCATACATGTGATGGATTAAGAGACATATGGCAACTAGCCTCTATTGCACCCCCTACATTTTATAGGAAAGGTCAAGGTCATTATTTGAAACATGGTTTAATCTCTCTATTTCACTGAAGACAATCTTAAAATACAATTGGCAGAAGTCTCAATCACACAAGAAGTCTGCAATATTGGATCAAATTCACGCCGCCACTTTGACCAGGTGTATTTTAGAACTAACTAGTCCTAGGTATTTGGTCCAAATGAGCTCAGACTTGATATGCCACATCTACAGACATTGAAATTAAAAGTGATCCATTAATATCAGATCCAATGTCAGATATTCCTTACTGTTTCCGTGCGCCATCAAAAAGCACCTTAATTTCCTACTCCTTAATTTCGACTACTCACATCCACATGCACCAGTTTAGAGATCACAAACTGTATCCACTGGTGCGGCGTTGAAAAATAAACATAATAGAGCAAAGAGCACATGGCCGGTAACATGAATGGTAAGCCAAGGGCGGTCGCAATTCGGAGGCGGACACACGGGAAGGCGGTTGCACGGGTAGCAAAGGTCATCATCGATTATTGTTGTGGTTTTGTTTATTTTTGCCATCATCGCTTTTTATCTGTGGTGATCCTGGATTGATCATAGTTTCCGGGACAAGGGCTTGAATTTTGGCCCCCTACTTTTAGGACAAACAGCGATACGAAAATACATTATGCACTTGAATTCAGCTACAGTGCGAGAAGGTAAAGCAGTTGGTTGTTGCATTTTCAGACATTTAAAACCTCTAAACAAGTTATAGGACCGCATTATGTGTGCCTGTACAAGTGTGCCTTTTATTGTTGCTCGGGTGAATCATCGCGTCCATATAGAGAAAGTAAATGGCCCTTAAGTCACCTGGAGGCACATGATTCAGCCCTGCCATATGTTCTAAAGTATGTGTTTATCCAGCCGACATTCACCTCACAAACCCCTCTGTGCTGTGAGAGAAGGTGAGAGAAAATGCGCCCTACTCAAGGGCCGTTCGAACCTTTTTCACCGAGAGCCGCATGCTGAAATATATTCCGGGCTGCGGGCCACAGACGGGGGTCAATACAGTGGATTGTTCAGACGGCTGTTTTTTGCATATCTTTGACAGAGCCTCTGTATCTTTAAGGTGTTTTACCTTTAGGTCTGTATCACAACATGATTTGATGTTATTGACGTCAAGTAGAACTACATCATTTGTTGAAAATTCTACAAGCCAATTTATGCTCATTTGGGCCAATTCAGCACGAAGCCCGAGGACTGACATGTTGGCTCCAGTTGGTCCCAGAGCTATCGTGAAAAAACATGAAAATCACAAGCAACCATCTGGTTAGAGGGTAAACATTACACAAACTGCCCACCTTATTTATATTTCAAATGTTGCCGTATACCTTGAAAATAATCTGGCATTGTGTCAACTGTTTCATCCATATTCACTGTCCATATCAGAGTCTCTATTCTGCGCCGCCCACTTTCGCCTCGTTTTGCTACGGGCCAGCAAAGCGTTAATTCCATTCACTCAAGTGGAGTACGAGAGAAACGTTTTGCTGCGAATAGATAGACAAACTAGGTTGAGTTGTCCAAAATGTTCAATGTCCATGCGCACCAACAAGTCGGCCTGAAAACGGCTTTGAGTCTGCGCAGAACTGATCCGATATTGACATCTTTAGCATATGTAAAATAATACAACCGGGAAAAGACTCACAGCGGATGCACTTACAGTTGTGTATTCGAGCTGACATCAATGAAGTTTTTCTTTTTACTACAGGAGTGCGTGGTTATCAACTTCTACTTCTACATGCATATTTTGATCTCACAAATCTTGATTGCAATTTGCCGCCTTCCCCACAAGGTCAATCTCCCTCGCTGCACTGGCTGGCTCGGTTGTTGGACGTGGTATAATCTCATGCATCTTTAATCCTGTTGCACTGTGCCCAGACGGGGGAAATGGCACTCGCACACTGCGGCCCTGCGCGGAGTCATAAAACCACCAAAACGAGCTGCCGGGGCCTATTTTTACATGTTTGTCATCACTCATTGACGCTGTTTTAACTTTAAGCTTGTGCATCGTCAGACCGAGCGGTTATTGCCTTACTGCCTCTGTAAACCATTATGCAAGACAATAAACGTAATTGCGCTTCACTGCTTCGCGGGGCCCGTTTTCTTAGATGAGATTTTACCTATATTTGGATGTTTACATAATGGAAGAAAAACAAAGCTTACCCAATATACTTTTTATGATGTTTATAAAGTTCATAATGGAGCTTAGACATTTTTATTACTTTTTTCTAGGGGAAGCAAAGCAGCAATGGGTTGTACTGTATGGAGGTAACCCATTTGCAGGCTCTTTATAGTACGATAGTCGCCGTAGGGTAGTATTCTGAAGCATTTACTCAAGTACACGTGCTGGACCGTAACAACATAGTTATCTTATATGGTAGAATATTCAGTACTAGATGACTATTTTTGAAACCTTTTTCTGCAATGGACCGTTTGGACGAGTGAGGGATTACTCTAGTTACTCTTCATTTGGAGTTTCACTAAATACTAAAAAATAAAGGTTTATCTTTGAACTCAATGTATCCCCCTCCATTTTTCTTTTGAACACATCGCAGAGTCCATAATGATTTAAGAACCTCTTGTCTTTTTCTCAAATTAGAGCTAACCAGCTTGCCACTAACGCATAGTTGGTGGGTGCGGTCATACTTAAAAATAAATGATATATATGTGGCAAGGAGAGCATTTACAGTGATTTGATTCATAGTTTGGATTAGAAGATATAGTAAAAGCACCAACAATGACAGGCCCAGGACCAAAACTAAAGTAAAAAGTAAAGGAAAGAGACAAAGACAGTCACTTTAGTGTAATTTAAGTAAGTTACTTTGTTATTTTAAATTTGTCCAGTTAAAATGTATTGTAAACTATTTATATTCACGGTTCAGTAGAAGACAGCTCACATTCACATCCCCAGAGTGATCGAGCAACACGTACCACTTCACTGACCACTCTGCCGGGGCATATGACCAAACGTGGACAACGAGGCGCCTGACAGTGGGGCACAGCGAGCCCCTAGATACACACAGGAGCAACAATGACACTTGGATTAACGTGACAGAAGCACAGGTAAAAGAATGCTAACCTGAAGCATCATACAAAGATGCCAAAGTGGTTTCGAAATTGATTCAAATAATCCATTATAAGCGTATATTTACGCCTCGTACCTGTGAACGAGGGGGAGCCCAACTCTCAGCATAAACCTGGAAATGATAACGGTGTCAGAGGTCAGAGGACGGGCGCCGAAGGGAGCGCCATGCCGACAGGTGGCGTGTTGTGTGCGTGAAATGAAGTAAAGAAATCCACCAACTTCTGCCAGAGACACAATTCCAACCAAACTGATTACACTGCACCTTTAAGCATAATCATGACAAACAGAGTGGACTTGTTTTGTTAATACTTGCTTTACTAATCAACCCCCTGGAGCGATGGCTGCATATACATTGAAACATACGTCACAACATAATCTAAAGAGACAAACAGTAAAAGGTTAAACAGATGCAGGATGCAGCCAGTTGATTGTAATAAGCTACATATAAACATTTAGTGTATGCGTAACGTGGCAACCTATGATAGAAAGTGACATAACTGCAGGGCATCTGACTTAACACTGCTGCCAGCTCTAGGTGTTTTCATCAGAGAATGACACAGAAGGGCTTGGATACATGTGAACCATAAGACATATTGTACTTATTTCCTTTCTTTATTTAGTCGTAAACATATATTGAGCATCATTTTTTACATTCTGTCATTTGTAAATAATAATGATCCAAACCACTTAAAGAACCGTACAGTAGTTTAATCATTTATTACAATTTCCATAAACTTGACTAATCAGTGTCCCCAGATTTTCAAATCAAATATAGTTTGTTCTGAAAACTATTTGAATGTGGATTTATTCTTGTTGCATGCAGTGACATAAGAGCCACAGTGACATGTTTACATGCAGTCAAAGACCCTTTCATAACTAGAATATTAGCATTAATACAGTTATGCAAGGCCATGTAAACACCAAAAACCCTTTTGAAAAAGAAAAAATATGCTCATATTCTGTTTGTGTAATTTTGGACTTAATTTGAAATGAAAATAAAGTAGCCTTGATCTTTAGTCTCTCCACACACACGGGTGCAGAACCAGCAGATGGACACATGCCCCCGTCACAGTTGGAGATTGCCCACCCACAGAAGCAAAAGTGGGATTTACCGCACCCAAAACGATCCCCACACTTGAAGATACTTTACAGCTGAAGTACTTTATTTCCCCTGCTCTCTTCCACTGCATTTGACACATCTTTCAACGCCAAAGTTGAACATGCCGAGTAGGAGAGTGCCTATTGGGACTTAAAGAGCTTAAAAAACAAATCTTATGCAAATGTGAATTGTTACAGTGCTTTAAACGTGCTCTTGAGTATCTCTGCTTTGGCATGTCATGTTTCACAACTTTAAAATAATGTGTTTAATATGAAGTAATGTGGGCTTTTAGTAGTCAGGCATTTCCATCCCACACATTTAATTAGAGCTCCATTTCTAGGCTGCAGAGGGAATTAAAGAAACCAGGAATAAGGACAAAAGAGGAATTAAACAAACCTATCTCAACCTTGGCATGCTAATACAGATGTAATGAAGGCAAATTGAGCAGCAGAATATATGATGATTTATGTTAAAAACAGCACAGGATGTCTACATATGACAAAACCTGCAACAAGCTCCTGTTATGGCTTTGATTTGGTTAGCTTTTTGGTAGAATCAGTGAATAAAATGTTACTAAGAAGTCCACTATTCTTCCCCTACTGCTTCTCAAAACTGTTACTGCTGAAAGTCTTTTTTGAGCTCCTTGCACGCTCGCTCTTTCCCCCTCTTTTTTCCCCCCGACCCTCTCTCTTTAGCGCACGAGGTTGAGGTTTGTGCATTAGTTAAAAATCTGCTTTTCCCAAGGATAAATGACAAACCTGAGTGGCTTGCACATGGAGCCTTTTCGAGGGGAGGCCGTGCAGATGCGGGGAAACTTGCACCACCCCATGAGGCACTTTTGGAATGTTTTCCCTGCTGCACCTGCTTCTTTCCAAGGCCAACTCTGCAGCGCTGTGGACACGGACCAACCCGCGCACAGTCCACTGGGGATGCGCCGGTCGGGTTTCGCCCACCCACTAGCACGACAGCCCATTATCTAAAAATCTATTGAAAAGCCATGTTTTTGACTGTCTGGAGAAGTACTTTCTGTCTTTTCTTCTTGCTCTCGAGCTTCTTTGACGTGGCAAAGTGCAATTATGTGGAGCAGGGACAAACGAGACAGCGGTCAGCGTTTTTTCCTAACCCGTCCCGACACGTTTCGCAATGAGATTTTTGCAATGAGAATTTCTTGTCCCGTCCCAACCCAGCCCCTAGTATCACTGTCCCACTGTCCATGCAGCAGGGAGGACAGTGAGGCAGGCTCTGATTTTGTCCGCCCTTCATGTTCCTTGTTCTGTCACATGTGTGTGTGTGTGTGTGTGTGTGTGTGTCACTAAGAGCAGCCCAGATAAAGAGAGAACCACTTTAATAGAAGACCTTTTTTTACTCTGTTCCAACTAAAAATGTGTTATTGGTAAATTTAGCAGACGTATTCCAACAGACTCGTCTTCTTGCTGCCGCATCTCTGAGATCTCTGGTGTTCCTTTAAGCATGTTGTGTGAAGTCGCTTCTCGCTCAGGGTGTTTGATCGTGCCACAAGCTGCATATATTTGGATCTCCCTGGTAAGGAAGTCCCAGGTTCATTAGAACACAGCTCGAGCCTGGTTGGACCCATGTGACAGACCAGGCTGAGTGACTGTTATTTCACACAAACACGAGGATAACTCAAGAGAGAAAACTGAAAAAGGTTTTTATAGGATATATAGTTATGTTGTTGTGAGTGAAACTTTACTAATAGAGGCTGTTCTTATGCTGCAGAACACAAGATGAACTGCCTCAAAAACAATGTAGTAAGATTGTAACAAACATCTGTAAATTGGCCTGGAGATGTCCCCGCCTTGTCTCTATGGAGATACATGTTGAACTTTACAGGCAATGAGACAGTTATATAGTGTACTTTTAAAGACTCTGGCTTTGTCTTTGTGTCAGTGTTTCTAACCAGGAACAGTGAGGGAGTGGATGGTTGGGTGGGAACACCTCACTGGAGAAGGAACCTATTGTGCATCCTTTAGTTTGAATGGGAAACTCATCCAATGCACATGAAAAATATGCTAACTTGAGGCTAAAAAATACAAAAAAAAATGTTTGGAAATGGAAGACTTATGTGGCGGGACTGTCTGTGTGTACATGTACCAGAATCCACATAAAGGTGCTGAGCGGTAAATCAAATGGTCTAAGCAGCAGCACATATGCCAGACTCTGTACGGCCCGAGGTCAATTCCCAGCTCGGCAAATTTGCCGAATGTCTTCCGTGCTCCACGCCATTTCACGCTGTACTGTCCTGTGTAATAAAACCTTCCGAAGATGTTTGTGTTTCTACCTCTTAAACCACATTATTATTACATATATTTAATGGTTACATATATTTGATGGCAAGCTCCAAGGAGAATGTTGTAAAATGAAATAAAAATTCCAATTGACTTAACAATTTTTGGGGCACAGGCCCGGCTTTTGAAGTGAAGCAGTTATACAAGACATATATTTATAAAAATAAATAAATAAATAAATAAATAAGTATAAGTCAAAACAAAGTGCACGGTGGTTTGATTTTGACTGCTGCTTAAACATTGGTCTATGGGGTTAAAAATAAACGTTATTCTAGACCTAAATTCAGGTACACAGATTACTCTTACCCATTAAAAAAGAAATAAAGTACTGTAAGATAACTTTGGACTGACTTTTTGCTTCTCTTTGATTATCCCAATGCTTAACAAATCAAATACAGCCCTTCCCTCACAACAGCACTACAGTTTATATATGTCCTAACACCCTCTTCATTTTTCATGTTGGCTCCACTGGTGCAGATGTGTATTTAGCCAGTGAGCGTGACCAATATAGTCCACACCACTGATCTAATGTTTGACTTGTCTTCTCTGCAGGGGCCCTATTCCAAACATACTCCAATGACGCCTGGAAATAGCTCTCTCCCTCGAGCTCATTCTATTAACTTTATTAACAAATCTTCCAGCTCTTCCACTGCATCATCACCCCTGATCATCTGTGCGTCTCTCAGCAAGCAGAGAACCGCGCCGTGATGGTACATTTCTATGAGGCATGGGCCCCTAATGGTATTAAATGGTTCGAAACTTGGTTATCAATAGTAATGTCCCCGAGGAGAGAGTTCATTGGCAAGGCGCTCTCTGGCAGTTATGCCCGCAGGCTCCATGACTCTTGTGCATGTACAGGAGGAGTTGTGGGCATATATATGTGTGATTGGAACAATGCTGAACCCTGTCCAGGCAAATGGAAGGTTGCACTTTTCATGGCCACAAAGAGCCTTTGGCAAAAAGCCTTGAGAGGTAGTTTTTGGGAGGCGTGTAAAGCTAGTCTTGAGAAAATGAAATGTGCAAAGTTGTGATTGTTTTGGATGAGACAGTGTAGTGTCTGTGTAATCTCGGCACCAGAAATGGGAGGATGTGTTCATGTTTGGGAAAGAAAACAAAAAAACAAAACTTACTGGTTAGCTTGATTAAACACGGTTAGCGAGCAGATGCTGAGATTGTAATACGGGTGGCGTCAAAACCTTGAAATTCAGAGATAAAAAAAAGGCACATGAACACAAACATGTCGCAACCCCAAACTTCTCATTTCGGAAACTTGAGCCAACAAATCAGGCAGGCAATGTGTCTTTGTTTTTTAAATTAAATTTTTCATAGTTTCCTGGAGTAAGAAAGTGTTGCAGCAATCAAAAGCTGATCATGCTTTAGAATTGCAGAGTTATTGTTTTCATTGAGTTCTATTGTCTCCTCAAAACCCCTTTCTTGTGCTTTGTAGGAATCAGACAAAATCAATAAGCCATGTGGCAGCGCATATTTCATTTCAGGATGTTTCACGAACATTTCCATATTAAAAAGATCCATCTTCACCTCTCTCTGCAGAAGAAATGGGTCTCAATAACTCTTCAACCTCTCTCGTCTCTCAAAGTCATATGTTCTAACCGATTTTGTCCTCCCGACCCTCACACGCTTAGCCAATTGCCGGATCATCTTTGTGTCCGTGCGAATATGAAAAGACTGACAATAATAGGAGCACATTACAAGTTTTGCTGTTCTTTCAAAAGCGACTTACGCCATCCACTGTGAGCCCGTGCATAAGCCGCGCCTTCAAATCACCGAGACATTACCATAGATCACGAGAACAATTTCCGGATGTGACGGCTGAAGGAAAGAGTCTAAAGTAATAACGCTGCATGCTTGTTTTCCTAGATAGAGAGATTCCGAGTAAAACGCATTACCTCGGCACAAGCTTATGACACCGAGCGACTGCGCATTGAATATGTATGAAGTCAAATGCAAAGACGTAGCATGAACGCGCAACTACAAAAGGCGCTTGATTGAAGGCGCGGCGCCACTTCGTCTGAAATATGACACAGCGGATGATGGGTGGGGAAGGAACACGGAATAGCGAGCACATTGATGGAAAATGTTTCTTGTGGACCGTGCTAGTGCGTCAACATGTAGGAGCGATGGAGAAGGAGATTGATAAGAGACGGTTTCAAGTGGGAATTTCGGAGAGGCAAGGCTGACCCAAGTAACTCTTTAGTTTTTTTAAAAGCAAGAAATTGTACCCTCAAAAAGATACCTTGAGTGGTATTTGGCTTCATTCACTTCTTTCAAAATTGATTGGAAACACAGAAGTCTCCAGAAAAGTTTATAAGTCCATAAACATCATCATTGGACAAGTTCGGAGCATTTTTCCCGCTAATTTAAGGATATTTTTGCTATATTATGCTGCGGCTAGGCAAGGCAAGGCAAGTACATTTGTAGAACTTGTTTTTTTTTGCAGCAAAGGTCACCAAAAATAAACTTTGCGATCCTGTGTTCAGTTTGGTTGGTTTATTTAGCTATTATGGGCAGCAATAGTTCGGTTAAAAGTTGGTAGTTCGCATCTCGCCTGGCAACGCTTCCTGACATTCTGTCCTTGCCACCTCGTGTTGCTTATATAAACTCGACACACCTCTGCTTCTAAGATTAGCTTTTAATCAGCAGCTTGTTAAACATTTAATCTTGCCTTGCTATGTAATTTACAATATTGCATTTTCAATTAGCGTCTCTTCCCTGTTTCTCCAGCGAATGCATAAACAAAGATTATGACAGTACGAATTCATTTGTATATTCTATTATTCACTATGTTTTGGCAAATCTTGTAATTGCATGTTGGAACCGTCCTCGATAGCAAAGAAGGGCCTGGGTTTGATTGTGCGGGGCATGTTTGCATGTTCTGCCTGTGTCTGGGTGGGTTTCCTGTGGGTGTTCTGGTACACAACATACACATAAAAAATAAAATCCTCCATTTAGGAACTCCCAAGATCCATGCCAAACCGTTAGTAAAACATTTATGGGTCAGATAATGCAAATCCATCCATCCATTTTCTACCGCTTGTTCCCTTTCGGGGTCGGGGTGACTGGAGCCTTTCCTAGTGACTTCGGGCCTTAGGCGGGGTACACCCTGGACAGTGGCCAACTCGTCGCAGGGTTAACAATAATGCAAATGCAAATCCATCTTCTAAAAAAACAATATGGCTGCTTATGAGGAAGAAAGAAAGGGGGAAAAACATATCGGTGAACTGAAAAACATTGAGTGAACCACTAAACGATGTTACTCTGAAGTAAGCGTTCAACATGTTTGCATGGTTCAAGCTTGACTTGAGACATGACAGAAGTAGACTCCTCTTTGTATTTAAAGTATTGGAGAAATAGAGGCAGGTCCAAGGGCGTTGCAATGCACAGCCCACTGCTTCGTACAGTTTGTTCTAAGGCACTGGTTGAAGGATGGGTCAAATTTACATACAGAGACCAGAAAGTGTAAAAATCCAAATCCACTTTAGACAAAACAGACGCGGCTACTCCCATCCCAACACACTGTCCTTAAAATAAAGCTGTGAGCTGGTGGGACAATGAGATTGGAATAATGTTCATGAATACTCCCCCGGAGACTCCATTCCTCCTAAAGATGCTTTTGTTGATGACAGCAAACTCCTGCAAAAACACCCGCAGGACCCAGATTTAATTCCTAACTTTGTTTAAGAAAAAAAAAATGTTATGAATGTGCTACGGTAATGCAATTTCTGCCGGCATATTTCTGCAGTATAAAAATCTAATTTCCAGCGGTACTTTTGTGCTGCTTTATTGCACGGAGATCAATAAAGGTGGCGGAGCGGCGAGAACAGCGCAATGACGACCACCGCTCACCGGAACAAGATGGAGGCTATTCACAGATATTAGGTATGAACTGCTTTTGTGTCATGAATATAGAGCAGACCTTGAGGCTGTGCATTTAATAATGTTTGAAAGTGGATGTGGGGACCTTGGGAGGACATTTTAGTGTTAGCACAATGAAGGTGACCCGGGTAGGATAATCCAGTGCTGACATTTTACAAGCAGATTATCACCTTTTATATGCTTACTCTGTGTCGCCATGTGCTTTCACAAATGAGCCTGCAGCCTTTCCCGTCATCGTCCCGCTCCTTACTCATCCTTTTCTTATGGAAGGCCGTATTCTTATGTCTTCCAATGACGGTAATAGCTTATAAACATCTCCGGCTGCTGAGCACAAGGAACAGAATGTGTATTCACTCTGCACCAAAACAGTAATATATATCATATTACCTCTTGAAAAATTCATGACAGCAAAACACTCCCCAGTTCCATTGTCGCTTAATTCAATTTGAGTATGCAATGCGAGATTAGCTGCGTTTTGTCTTTACCATGGCCGTTATATCTTTAAAAAAAAAATGGAAAAAAATCCTAACGTTTATATTAAGACATTCAAACCGGTTTTGTTTTGGAATTTGCATCATCCATTTGACGCCATGTTGTGTTTTCCTCCTCTTCTTCCGTATCTGCTACGCTAATGAACCTCCCTGACAAACGCGGTCCGAGTGTGCGCGTATCGAATCAAGTAGCTGTTAAACGAATGTGAGTATTCGCCTTGTATAGACTGCAGCGGAGACAGCCGAGGTGACGAGGGAATTACAGAGAGCCCGTGTCCCTCGAGAAACCGTGGCTGAAGAAAGCTCCATTCACGTGTCTGTCAGAGTCGCGCTGTTCTACCTTCACGAGGAAACTAATCTGAGTTTTATTGGCCTGCCATGAGGAATTTATACATTACTATTAGATTAGAAGGGCTGACAGCTGTACAGTGCATAGAACTAATGTAGTCTGTCACAGATTGGGTGCATAATGAACTTGCAGGGAAAGTGGCCAAGACGAGTCCAGGAAAAGCATGCGGGGTAATAAATGGCAAAGCAGTTTTTGTAAGGAGAAAAACAAGTACGGATGATGCTAAGGTGTCTGGTAAGTCGTCACGCAAGAAAGTGCAATTCCCAAATGATATAGGGCGATGTTTTATTGCATTTATTTGAATTAAGGTGAGACACTACAGGTAAACTTGCAAAAGATTGTAAATATAATTATTATTAAAAATTAGAAATTTACAAAGAGTGCACGGTGGCAAAGGCGGTTAGCGCTCTTGCCTCCCAAGAAGGAGATCATGGGTTCGATTCCCGGACTAGACCAACATCACATGATCTCTCTGGGTGGAGTCTGCATGTTCTCCCTGTGTTACTGTGGGTTCTCTCCGGGTTCTCCGGCTCCTCCCACCGTCTAAAGACATGCATGTGTTAGGCAAAATTGGTAACTCTAAATTGGCCCTACAGAGTGAATGGCTGTCTGTAATGTCTATGTCTCTGTGTTAACCCTGCAACGAATTGGCCACTGTCCAGGGTGTGGCCCGCCTAAGGCCTGAAGTTACTGGGAAAGGCTCCAGTCACCCGCAACCCCGAAAGGGAACAAACGGTAGAAAATGGATGGATAGTCTACAAATTCTTGAAATTATAAAAATGTGTGTAAAATCCTGACATTGTACAAGGAAATGCAACAAAATAGTGCAATTACTTAAAAAGAAGAAGAAAGAATTTAAAGCACTTTTCTGTTACAAAAAGTGCCTGGACTCAATGTGAGTCATAACAAAAGAACTACTACAAGTACCGGTACAATAAAAAGCTTTGTGGAAAATTGCTCTTTAGGTCAGTTATAGAACATTTAAAGTTGTAAAATGCATAATGCTTTTCCAGAAGAGACAAAGCATGCTTCGATTAAAAACATGAAATGGCCCCTTGGAGCATTTCCTTGGATTTCTCCATCCTGTTCAAATAAACACTTCATTTATAATACACAAAAACAAAGATATAAATGCAACACTTTTTTTTGGCTCCCATTTTCATGAGCTGAACTCAAAAAACCTTTTTCTGTATGCACAAAACACCAATTTCTCTCAAATATTGGTCAAAATCTCTTTATATGTCACACCTGTGAGATCAGTAAAAGATGCCAATGAGACGCCATGAATATTGTGCCTTAGACTGGCCACAATAAAAGGCAACTTTCTAATGTTTGGTTTTGCTTTATTATTCCCCACTGAATATATGGAATTGTCTATAATAATTGCAGTTTATGAAAAATTAAACACACTTACCGCAGGAACATTTTAGCACATTTCTGATAGATTACCCTAATATAATCTACATTACATTCGGGATAATCCTGTCTCACGCATCTCCCAAAAATGTCTTTAATAAGAAATCTTTCAAACACTTTTTCAGGAGAAAAATAACAACCTTTTATGGCACACTTTCTACACAACACAACTGTCTTATTTAGATTTATTTGACCAGGGATAGTACACAGAAATAAACCTTGACATAGTTCAGCATTCTCTCAGGACATCTTCTTTCGTGATTATAATGTTTGTTGGCCTTAAACCAGATTCAAAACACAAACTATGCTATGCTTTGACATTACTGACATTGTGGGACAAATAAAGGTAAACTAATCTCATCTTGTCTAAATTGACTTTTTTGAGCTTTAAACCATGTTCTTAAATGTTTTCCCTCATCAAAAACATACCTGGAGTAGCATTTAGCTTTATTTGCGCTGTGAAATCCTGGTAAGAAAATCCTTTCCCCTCTGAGTGACAAAACCAGTCCTCTCCTGACGTTGCCCCGGTAACTGACGTGGCTCTAACGCGGCTCCAATGTGGCTCTGAAAATCTTCTGTGCTGTTTAAGTTTATAAAAAATCACAAGACTTGCTCTGTGCTTTTCTATCATCTTATCATGATCAGTACAACTGCGTGCTGAGACCAGGAAATAAACCGGAAGTGTGTTCTAACTGTTGAGTGGTGGCGCCGTCTACTGGCTGCAAGGGGAAATTACACAGTTTGCAGTGTTGGAAATGAAGAGAATGTTGTATGTTTTAAATATGTAATGTTTTAGTTCTAAAACATGAGACGCCGAACTAAACGGTACGTAAGAGCAAGTTTAAAGGCCAATAACCATTGAAATAATGCATCATATTTTCCCTTGAAGTAGTTTAAAAAAAAAAGATGTTCCTTTCCCTTATGTTCCCTTAGGGTTTGGTGTTCCAGATGTTACAGCCCCTGATGGAGAGAACTGTCCAAAACCTATTCATATACAGGATGTATTGGGCAGTGGTGGTCACCTTCAACCACATACATATAATCCTTTTACTGTACCCCTGTGTGTGGAGCACTATAGGAAGAAAGAAGAGCGCTGCTGCATTATCATAGATAGACTTAAGCCACCACCGGACCAGTGCCCAGAGATGTAGTCAGCATGTTGTATCAGCTCCAACCTGCTCAATGAATCACACCATGTGCGGGACCCAGTCAGTGATAAATACACGAGCATAAGGTCTAACATACCAGATAGGAGTCATTGTGGCCTGCATTTCATAGCCGGGGCAGCAGCCGTGATGGATGGCCTATAGGGCTGGGTAATAATTCTTCCACAATCTTGGTACAGGCGCTACGTTGCAAGTGCAAGGAACGGTCCACGCTGGGGGTAAGGTAAAGGTAGGACACAAGAGTGGAGGGAGAGAGAAAGAGAGAGAGAAAAAGAGAGAGAGAGAGAGATGGAGAGGGAGGTAGAGAAGATGGTGAAAGCAAAAGAAAGGAAGGTAGAGGAAGGGGTAGCTTAGAGGGAGGAAGAGACAGAGAGAAGGGTGAGGGAAATGGAGTAAGACAAAAGTGAGGAAAGAAAAGAGGGTGATGAAAGAGAGCAAGAGAGGGAGGCAGAGAGAAGCGGTGCGTATGCAAGAAAGGAAGGAAGATCGAGGAAGGGATACAGAAGAAGAGAGAGGGTGTGTGAGAGCAGAAGAGTGAGAAAGGGGAAGAGAGACGATAAGTATCGGGGGGGGGGGGGGGAGAAGAAGGAAAAAGGAAAGATGGATGAGGAGTTGGAAAATGTATGTACTTCACAAGAAAGGACCACAAAGTCCCATGTTTGGAAGGAATTCTGTTGGAAGATTGTGACCTTTTTAAATAACATCATGTCAAAGTGCTCATTAATTGCTGGGAGGGGCTGAATGTTGGAGAAATTGTGGTTGCCAGGAAGCGAACCATTCTATGTGTTCTGGGACTGTCCTGTAGTACAAAAATATGTATTTGGGCCTCAAAACTCCTGCCATGGACACAGTAAATGGATATCTTTGGGACATACTTCTGGCAGCTGGGAAAAAGACACAAACTTTGCGACGATGAAGGACTGGGTCGACACCATAACTGACATACGGAAAACGAGAAAATAAATAAATTGAACATTTACAAATTTGACAGAAATTTGACTAAATGGGACAGTTATTTTGGACGTTGTGTGCCTTAACTTTCTTTCAATTCAATTGTACCTCTGGCCTTGTCTCGCTGGTTTCTGAAGTTGTATTTCTTTTTTTTTTAATCGAGAAGAAAAGATAATAATTTAGAAACAAGATAGAGGAATGAGAGTGGGAGAAGAATAAAGGGGAAGAGAGAAGACGGGAGAAAGAGTGAGAGACTGAGAAAGAGGAAGAGTGCAAAAGAAGGCGGCACAGCGAGAATGGAGGGACAGCATGAGAGAGATGGATGGACAAGGGGTAAGAGTGCGAGAGGGGCAGATGGAAGACGGGAGAGAGATCGAGAGAGACAGAGGAAAAGAAGGAAGAGAAGGGGAGTAGGGATGGTTGAGAAACAGAGGAAAAAGGGAGGAAGACAGTCAAAAGGAGCAGCGCGAGGAGGTGAAGGAGGGGAAAGCTGGAGTGAGCGAGGGGGATTCGTGGAAAGGAGATGAGAGGTAGCGCTGGGGGGATAGTTAGAAAGCACTCATTAGATTTCCCATGAATCACTTATGGGACAAAATGCAGAGAAGTGGTTGCGGTTGGGTTCAATAATAGACTACACGGTGTGGATTAAAAGACTATATCCGTTACCCGTCGACCCAGTTCGTGTAGTAACTGTGTGTACTTCACCCCTGTCGCCTTCGTGAATGTGGGTGAGTGATTAAAAAAAACAGAGGCGCAAGGTCTTAAATGAATTTATGCAGTTTCCAGGCAACTGGTTTCCCGGAGAAAACAAGTTTAAAGGAGGGTTTGTGCTCCGGTTTGTGCAGCATCTCCTTACAAGATCCAGGTAAATACGAGTTAAAAGCAGCAACATAACCTTTAGAAGGCTCTCGACATCGGGTAATTGCAGTCTTTTTACACAGACTGTAAACATAGAAAATATAGAACAGATTTGAAGTATATTATAAACTTTGAGCAATTCTTTATTGTGTAGCTCCTTCAATTTCGTCCATTTTTGTATTGGTTTTAGATTTTAGGTTTTTTTCATCGTGCAAAGGTTGGGAAAAAAAAATCTTTGACCTCAATTCTTTGGCTTTTTCTAGCACTAAATTAGTCCAGTGCATTGGAGCGAAACGTCAGAGGTACAACCGGTTGGTACAATCTCGGGCCATCTTAGTCAGGAGTACCTACCTGGAGGATTATGACTGTTTTAGGTTGATTTGATCCGTAAACTCTAGGGCCCAGAGGAAAACCCATGAAGACGAAACGGGCAAGCAAAAGAAGAAAGTCTCAATAGCGCTTGATGATGTTTTACCATTTCATGCAAGATTAATTCACGTTACTTCTGTAGCCATCGGCCAATCCGTGCCACCAGGCTGGGGGAAGTGTCTTGCCCAAGAACACAATGAGAATATCTACTAGTTAAACTGGATTAGATGCCTGGATTCAAAAAGTTAAAGCTCTCCGAAGTCAGTGAGAAGCAAATCAGGCTCTAAATCAGGCTAACTATTCTGTAGCGTGCACCGGACTTAACCTGTTCCCATCTCACAAACTCTTTGCCCAATTAAAATTATCATATGCATTCATTTCCGGGCATTGCATCTGAAGTGAAACAGTGGTGGACCGCTACCGCAACGTAATGACTCTTTCTTTCAGATTTACGTTCAACAAAATGTGGAACAATTAGATGCAAGCAGGAGGAATATCTATGGGAGGAAATACAAACTTTACTTATTTAAAAAGGGATACGTTGGGTATTTCAGCCTCAAACGACATACCACGAAATGACTGGACACCACAGCGTACAGTTTGTATTAGCACCAAGCTCACATAAATGCATTCCGTCAACTTTTTTTTCCATTGAAATTCAGCTCACGCCGTCATGACTCGCGCCGTCCTAAATATCCGGCCTCAGACAGATGACCTCAGGACTAGCTCCACACCATGTATTTTACTTCAATATTTGGCTCTGTCTTATTGTGTTCCCATCTACCAGACTGTCCCCCTCAAAAACTCATCCACAAAATAAACCCAAGCCCTGTGGGAGCTTCGGAGAGAAAGAAAATACCAAGGTGAGTCCAGGAGCGACACTTTGAAGCGCGGGGAACTTTGTTGGTTGTAAGTTATACGGACGGGTTACGATTCTGCATACCTCAATGGGTAAAACAAGAAAGATAAAAGTAGTCGTGTCAGCGAATGGAACTCTATAAACATATTGTATTCGTTGTTTTTAGCTAGCATTTACAGTTGAGCACTGTTGAAGCCAGCGCCAATTTGTTCTTGTTTTTAAATGGTTTTATGTCCTGCGCTTCGGACACCTTTCAGTTTATTAAATGTGCCGTATAAATAAAGTGGATTGGATCAGGACAGAACGCGTCATCATTAACAGGAGACTCGGGGCTGGATGCTAACGTTAATCACTCGCTATTAGGGACGTCATCATAGTTTATGATTATTGTGAGAAAAAACATCACGCTTTAACAGTGAAATCTTTCATTTTCTCACATTCCGGTGGACTGACCTGTCACTGTTTGTCAAGTTTGTCACCGGCTTGGCAAAACTGAGCGTTCTGAAAGAGAAAATGAAGTTAAATATGACAAAAACAGTCATTTAGTTCTATTTTTTGGACTATATATTGAACTTTAAAGACTTCATTTTGCTTCTAAAATTGTCACAGTTATTATTTTTTGGTTCTGATATCTCTAATCGCCATCAAGCTAGTCTGTGAAGCTTTTAGAATTCTGGAGACAGTACTGCGGCGGTACGATCTGTGGAGTTGCACCATCTATGCGGAAACATACACTGCACATGCGCAGTCACAATCCATAACAGCAGTTTTATAGATTTTTTTAAACATTTAGTGTAATAATGATAGGCGTTAAACTTGAAAAGAAGTATTTTATATTATTTTGTTGCTGGCATCACCTCAGCATCAAAAAATAAATGTGCCGCCATCAAACCTACACACGCTTATTTTATTTGTTGAATTATTATTTTCAAAGTAGATGTGTTTAAAACTGATCGTGCAGATTGCGCAGGATGAATGATGCATAATGAAAGGTGTTTTGGGTGGTACCAAATAATCAAACCCATTTACAGGAGGTTCAAAAATAGTCTGGTAGAATGGGAAGTTCTGATCCAAATGGCCAGCAGTCTAATCCCTCAGTCGTCCAGGTAGGTTCCATGGCAAAGGAAATTGCATCCTGTCAACTGGAAATTTTTGTCCAGTTGACAGAATTCAATTTTCTTTTCTTTTAAAATGGCCAGCAGCACTCACTCTCTCCCCGGCTCTCTCTGCCCCCCTCACGTCCGCCTTCGGTCGACACGCCGCTTCATGGGTTCCTCCTGGTCCGTGCTCTGGCGACTGGTAGTTCTGGAAAGCTGGAAAGCCGGGACCCGTGTAGTATCCGGCTGAACTAGCAAGGGCCGCTGCCTGTCACTTCTCAGCGGTTACACGGTGTTGGGACAAAACGTCTGGCCCCACTGCTTTGCCTTTTTGTGAACATTTCTGTAGATCCTTTCCGTAAACCGTATTTCCTTGACTATAAGTTGCACTTTTTTTCATAGTTTGGCCAACTTATACTCCGGAGCGACTTATGTTTTTTTTTTTTTTTTTTATTATGCATTTTTTTGGCTGGTGCGACTTAAAGGTGGTATGGACGATTTTTTTCAGCAATTTTTTTTATCATATTTCCTCGTGGCGTGGATAAATCATTTGTCCTGCCACGTATCAATCATAAAACGCACCTATCGCTCACCTGCAGCTGCGCCAGGCTCGTCCCCACGTTTCCGCGTGCCTAAGTGCATGGATCTATCATAATATAGTTCCCTCAGTTTACGGGGCAAAATGAAGACGGAGAAAGACAGTTCGAGCTGACTCAGAAGTGGACAGAAATCTACGGGAGACGAGAGATGCGATGCGCTCCGGTGCGCTAATAAACAAACGCACGTGTGTGTTGTATCAGTCCGCACGGGGGAGTGGCATGCGCACTTCCGCCTGCGTTCTCAAATCGCCGAAAAATCGTCCATACCGCCTTTAAACTCCGGAAAATACAGTAATTGATTTTGTGAATTGTATATGGTTATGCACTTGTATATGGTTTATCAATCAGCTAAAGAATGACGATGCTATATTATAACTGCTAAACCATCAATTCAAAATGTTTTTGGTCCTGGGCATTGATGGACCTTTTATGGTTTGTGTTTTTCAGTTAAATCATTTATACATCCTGTACCACCACATGTCATTGAGCTTGCACTGCTCAATGACCATCCAATGCTCCTCACAGGTCACTCCTGCTCCTGAAAAATGACTTAAAATAGATGACAAGTACAATTAGTGAAAGTTAGATCATATTTAACTGTATATCTACATTTAAAGGCGTAATGGATGATTTTTTGGCACCAAATCCGAGTCTTATTTCCTCACGGCGTGAACGGCCGATTAGTCCTGCCACGTATCAATCATAGAACGCACCTACCGCTCACCTGCAGCCTCGTCGGCTCGTCCCCAGGAGAGCAGCACGTTTCCCCTTATCCAAGCGCATGGATCTATCATAATATAGTTCCCTCAGTGTACGGGACAAAATTAAGACGGAGAAAGACCGTTCGAGCTGACTCAGAAGAGACAGAAATATATACGGGAGACGAGAGATGAGATCCGTCCCGCTAATAACCAAACGCACTTTGCAAAAAATCGTCCATTATGCCTTTAACAAATATATATTTCCGACTCTCAAAAAGAGGAAAAGCTTAAAAATATGAAATCTCAAAAATGTAATTTAGTTTTGTTTGCAAATAAATCTTACTAGATGGCCGCATCAAACTGAAAAAAGTGGGTAAAAAGGAACAGGCTTGTTAAAATCCTCTTCTTATTTCCCCAGCTGAAAGTGATCTAATTTCATGTTTTAATCAAGTGTCCCTTCAGAAATATGTTCAGTTCAATATCACATTTTGTTCTCCTCGGAAATCTTCGCAGTGTGACGCTGAATGCATTTCACTCATACAAATTTACAGGCACAATCGGATGATCAGCCGGAGTTTATCTGGAGATTGTTGCATTTGATCCGATTTACCTCGACCCACTTAAGCCACGATGAGTATTACATTGATTTTTCTAGATTGCTTGCCGTTTTCATCAGGAGTTACACAGTAAACCAGTCAAGTTCTTCACATTTCCTGTCCAATAAAGGTGAAGTGGAGACCTGACCAAGATCTTAATCAGGAGAGAGACCAGCGAGCTTAGCGCTGTGGTCACCCGTTTCTCTGGACAGGTTTAGTGTGTGTGTTTCCTGCGTCTCGGCGGTCCAAAGCTCCAGAGCGAATCCAAAGCTCGGTCGGTCTGTTGTAGTGCTCTTAGACAAGACTCCCCCCCCACCTTGCCTGTGAGTATGAATGTGGAGTGAGTGGACGATTGTTAGCAGTCCTATGGGATCCTGTGGGGTCCTATGGGGTCCTATGGCGCAGATTGGCAGCCTTGCTTCTGTCAGTCCACCCCAGGGCAGCTGTGCCTGTCTGTTTGAATAATGCAATAGATTTTTTTTCAAACAGATGACGTTAGACTTCCTTGGCAATATTATCCATAAAGCGTTACAAAATACAAAGAAAGCAATGAAGGGTGCATTACCAAATCAACATAACAACTAGAGCTGCGCAGACCGATCCTACGTTTTGATATAAACCAGAATTAGTATTGGTATTGCATCGATATTGAAGTTTTCAGATCTGTTTTAGTGACATTGTTAATCTTTCTCACACACACGATTTTTTTCAGATTTAAAAACAGTTGCAGCTCGTCTTTACCGGCAGCGCGTTTAACCCCGCCCTCCTTCTTCCTCACTCAAAGCTGATGTCCTGCCGCTGCTCGTAAACGTAAAGTGCCCTTAGATGGAATAAACAACAGATATTTTATTAAGACGCACTGAGATGCCCGGCTCAAACTCTTAAAAGGCTGTTCACTGTGCGGCCCAGGAGAGGAGGGACACGTGCGCTACATCAACATCAAAACATTTCAGACAGAATCTTTGTTAAATAATATATGGCAGATTAGATGTTAAGTCCCTAATACTGTCAAACAAGTGTGTGTTAGGTCTTTACGAATTTAACTGCATCTCTTAACCATGTTTTAATGTTAAATCAAAGTTATTGGTTCCAGTATTGATATCGGCTCACTGTATTTATTAATACCAAAATTTCAGGTATTGCACAGATCTAATAAAAACTAACACTACAAACAGACGCACGCACACACACTCTTCGTTAAACTCAGCTCTTGTGGTCCCGCAACTACAACCTTTCGCCTGTCAAACGATGTGAGCCCATCCTATTATGCAGCGCCGTAGAACCTATAGTAACTCCATAAATGCACGGTCTGAACAACTGCATGAAATAAGTGCGGCTGTAATTCTTTGAACTGACTCAGGAATCCTCCGTCTCCGTGTGGCCGTGGAGCCCATAAAGAACCAATTAAAAGTAGACGTTCGGTAGTTACTCCACTGCTCCGCTCCCTTCGCATGTCGCCCCAGATAAGGCACTCGAACGGAAACACAATTTCTCTCCAGCTTTTAGGAGCCCCCAGCAGTGTGTAGGGGAAACGGGAGCGCGAACAAAGTGCCAGTGCCAAAACAAACGATCTTAATTCACACAATCCAACATCGATCGCGGGCGGCGAGGAGAAGAGCGCATTGTCTTGAAGGTTGGAGAAGCCGATAAAGGAATAAACGCTTCCGATTCTGATGCTGTCATATAAAGAGAGAGGTCAATACACACAAGTCTAAATCAGCAGTAATTAGAAAAGATTTGAGCAAAAAACAATCTACAACAAGAGGGGAATTTGCTGATGCACTATTGTTGAGGTGTAGAGGGTTTATTGGAGATGGGAGGCAAATGCTGTAACTGATTTTAATGTCTTAAACGTAGAGCTAGTTCATTTTAAAACAGTCTGCAGCAGTTTGAACGTATTCCTCACTTTCAAGCACCCCAATTATTCACCGCATTGAGCTTTCACAACGTTTAGAGACCAGAGTTTTGCCGTCAACAGTAATGCTAACGATGCATTTCCTGGTTTTCGGACAATAAAGCACTATATAATTGGATGTAGAACAACGTACTTATTTTGACCCTAAGAGTTGCTTTTACTATATATTTGTGCAGAAAAACTCATTTTGCTCAACTACGTGGACAAAAAAGCAAAAATCTAAAAAGGTAAGTCACATTTAAGGAGACTTACTATGCAAAATCAACTATTAGGAGCTTTTAACCATATTATTGTTCCCTCTTGCCATTAAACTATTTGAAATTGTGTTTAGAGTGATTTTTTGCATATTTGACTAATCTTTCTTCTCCTGTGGACAAGACGCCATTGCAGTCCAGGTCTTCACCGCTCCCCGTGTCACGCATTACAACATATTGATCCACAATTTATTTATATAGAAGACAAAACCACAATAGGCCTCCTTTAATACCTTGCAGTAAGGCAAATTCAAAAGGAAATTGCAAAGTAAAAAAAAAAATCCTTTTGGGAATTAACCCCCCCCCAAAAAAAAAAACTTTATCAATATAATTATTTTTAAATGATAAAAATAGACCATTCCAGGAGTTGTTTCGTGACAGTTAAATCAAATGTATTACCCAGATAACAGGGAATGTTCACATAAAGTATATGAGGTCATTAGCGATTCTGCTCATTTCAGCGCTAATTGCTAACATTACTAATCTACACTAAACAGTATTACGCATGGTAATGCTGGTGTTACACGTGTGGTCGAGCGGCTGGTTCTACAATGTTCTTTCTGTTAACACTGGAAGGGTCTATCATCATAATCATTATAAAAATCGTCAAATAAAAAGACAAGTTAGAATGAAGATGTGATCATCAGTGATGTATATAAGTATTGCGACATTCACTGAAAAATAAAACGGTTAACATCAGCCTTGTTATTTCAAATGTTTCTAAAATGGTTGGCACTCGTGTCCAGTGGAGTCAGAAAGCCCCTCTCGGCTCTGAATGTGGGGCTTTTAATGGATGCAGTCAATACCTACGAGTGACAGCTCCGTTGAGACTCTCCATGCACTTTTTATATTTATGCCTTCACAAAACCAACTCTTACTTTAAACCAGAGGTTCGTAGAGAAGCCAAACAGAGTTCTAAAATAAGAGTGCAAAAAGATGATATTACGCAAGAAGAAATACAAAGTAGTGGTTCATTTTTGTTTCTTTGTTTTCACTTAAGATTTAAAAAGTGGAAACTGTTGCTCAAGGCTAACTGCAAAGATGCATTTATAATCGGAAGTGAATGAAATTGAAAGGACTATCAATTTATATCAAGTAATGCAAAGTGTTCAGCCTGTGTCACTTGTAGACTTACTGATCAAATGGAATAGTTTCACTCAAGTATACTGTAAGTAAAAGTAAACTAAATTAAAAAATGTTACTCAAGTAAATGCATTAAACCTCTGTACTAAAGCCTACTAGACCTTTCCCGCTCCTGGAGAGCTTGAACAAGATTGTTTGTTGATAAATGTAGCTTCCTATGGGCTCGATCCATTTATCTTGGTTTCAATTTGCCCCCACGGTTTCCAGCGCAGTAATAGTAACCAAAGAACATGGCGGGTTGAAATGTTAGCATTACAGTGGGAGATATAGTAAAAGCGTGTGTTGTCCTGCGATGGCCCTCTGGGGGAACACTGTTTGAACAAGATTGGCAATCTGTGATGTGTCCACATGGAGCAAATGGAGGGTCAGGGGTGATGGATTTTAAACACACCATGGATGGGGGCACATACCAGCTGCGGATCAATATGTCAGTAGTATAAATACAAGGGACTCTTTTAAACACTGGGAGCGTTGGATTTTTCACATTGTTTTATTAAAATAAAAAATATGGGCACTGACAACTAGGTGGACTTTTATTGACTTTTTTTTATGGGTGTTGAACATTTCCCATTAGGAGAAGCCAGTGTCTGTGAAATCTCTCAAATAGTGGGCCATTAAATTAGTTTGACTCATTTTTAAGTTTTCTGGCAAATGGCTTAAAAACACTTCTCTATCTCCATGGAGACAAGAGAGTGACTCAACCAACCAGTATTATTTTAAGCAATATAAACACCTGTAATTGAAAAAGATGGATCACTTTGAAACCATACTGTGGAACATTCCAGGGAAAGTGTATCTTTCAAGGAATGTACGCAATTTTTCATGTAATTTAACAAAATTTGCTGTTCAATCCATCAGAGGGAAATGGAAATCGTATGGCACATCTACAAACCTACTGGAGGTGCAGCATCAGGCTGTGGAACTGCTTTTCATCAGCAGGGACAGGGAAGCTGCTCAGAGTTGATGAGAAGATGGAGCCAAATACTGGAGAAAACCTGTTGGTGCCTCCTAAAGAGTTGAGACTATGGCGTTCACCTTCAGCAGAACAACGACCCTAAACATAAAGCCAGAGCTACAATGGAATGGTTTCTAACAGTGTTGTGAGTTCGAATCCCGACTATTTACTGCACGTCCTCCCATCCCGCTAATCCCCCTTTTGCTCTCATCTGTCCAGTCAAATACAGCCTACGGGCCAAAAATCAAAGAAAAAGAAAAGAATGGACCAATCAAAGTCCACACCTAAAGCCAATCAAAAATGTATGGCAAGATCTGAAAACGGATGTTCACAAATGCTCTCCAACAAATCTGACTAAGCTTGAGCCGTTTTTCACAGAAGAATGGGCAAAAATGTTATTCTGTAGGTGTGCAAAACCTCAAAAGACTAACTGTAGACAAAGTATTTCCAAAAAGTATTGACTCAGGGGGCCTAAATACAAAGTTGTTTTTGTAATCTAGAAATCATGTCAAATGTTCTTTCCACTGCACAATTCGGGAGTACAAATATTATCGCAATCCACATCTCTTAGGGTCAAAATGAGACTGCTGTGTACCGTCTGCATCAAATTATTCAGCAGTTTTGTCTTCCGTAAGCCTGGAGGTAATGCTGCTGTGCTGTTAGCATGCATGCAGACTTCCCAACTTATCTATCATCCCAGGAGGTCGACAACACATTAAAAAGCAGGAGATTGCCCCTTTAAGAGGGAGATTTCTAATCCCATCAGAATTAAGAGATAAATAGTCCTGTATTTCCTTTTTTTCTGCGGTTTGTTAATGTTGACGCCAGTTTAGGCATCACTCCAGTGATCACCATGGTGATTTCATAAATACGGTATTTAGTATTATTCCGCACTTTAACTTCGCGAATTGGATTTTGGGACGGAACACACCCAGCATTCATAGCGCGATCACAACAAACTTGGCGACGCCCATGTCAGCTGTTCCCCACGCTCGCCTTCGCTACCAAAATTAAGGATAACGGCGTAGAAAAGGTAGATTTTAGATTTTTCGATTGAAATCTTCAAAATCTTCAAATCGGGAGATCAAGTCTTCCAATCGGGTTGATCGGGAGACTCTTGACTAATTTGGGAGAGTTGGGAAGTATGTGCATGTTGTTGCTCGCACTGGCGTGACAGCAAGACTCTGGCCTTTGAAGGTCATGAAACAGTTTTATAAACTCAATGCGGTGATTAATTAGGATTGGGCTGCTGCATACACTACCTCTGATTTTCAAGTTTTTAAGAGAGATCATGTACAGCACCTTTTTAAAGCTCAAAAAATGTTGTTTCTTAGATGAGTTGGAATTACATAATTATAGTTCACATTTCGAAAAAAAAAATTGTATTCGCAGTTGCAGAGGTGTTAAAACTGCTGAAGTTGAATAATCAGTTAGTAGGATGTTTGCCACTAACTATAAAGCATTACTTTCCAAGACAATTGTTTTAAACTTTTGGTTTTAATGTACATTTAAGTGCCCAATAGAAGGAAACTTAAACCTATTTCTATATTTGTGCCAAACAGATTCTCTCGTGTCATCTTCCAGTAGCCATATAGTAGCCATATAGCAATTATTCACATACTTTTTGATTACCCAAATACTACTGCAGTATGTTCAACAACAATACTTGCCTTTCAACACCGTCACCCAGCTTTCCCCCGTCCGTTTGAAAATTACTCCGGTTGACAAAGTGACTGGGCCAAATCTCTGGTGATGGATTCTGGTGGAGAAAACGGGGCAGATTGTGATGGATGGGCGGGTCTCAAAACCATTCCTCTGCTGTCTGCACCAGCTGGACTGCCTGCTGTAACGGCCTCCACACACAGGCTACGGGACACCTCCAAACCATTGTCCTGTACCCCCACAAAACACTCCAACTGTCAGCCACGCACCAAAGTCAACAGTGAAGTCACCTCTACATGACAGTAACGAGCACAAGGAAGATGGATGGGGAGGAGCTCATGTAGCAAGGCGCTTTACATGAAGCATAGTTTAAAAATCCATTTATTTTGGTGATGTTTTAAGCATGAACTGAACTCTGAAACAAAAAAACAGTTGTCCTTCTCTGTGAGCTGTGAAAAGTATATTCTGACTATAACAACAATTTTAATAGTAATATTATCAGCAGGAAATTGGCTTTAAGATGGACAAATAATGATATCAATAAATCTATGTCACTGTTCCTAGTACCATTTCAAACTTATTATCTATTCTATTCATTCTATTATTTATTTGTATAAACATTTGTTATATACAGTGGTGTGAAAAAGTGCTCCCATCCTGATTTTAACTTTTTCTTTTTTTGCATGTTTGTCACCCCTAATAATTACCGGTAGTCACAGATAAAACAAGGAAACACAAAATATAGTTTTTAAATTAAGTTTTTTATTATTAAGGGAAAACAAAGTGGTCTGATGCGTCAGACCACTCCCTACACCTGTCGCTGCTCCACTCTACCTGCTAGCCACACCTCCTCATCAGACACATTCCTACACCTGTCTCTGCTCCGCTCTACCTGTTAGCCACGCCTCCTCATCAGACCACTCCCTACACCTGTCTCTGCTCCACTCTACCTGTTAGCCACGCCTCCTCATCAGACCCACTATCCACACCTGTGACAGCTCTAGCTGCATTTAACCCTGGGCCTATCGCTGCTTTAGTGCCAGATTGTTCTTGTGCTATAGCTGACTTTCCTGTGTTTTTCCCCCGGACTTATTCCTTGTTGCCGACCTCGTCCGTCCCCGACCTGCCTGCCTCGTTTTCTGTCCCCGACCTGCCTGCCTCGTCTTCTGTCCCCGACCTGCCTGCCTCGTCTGTCCCCGACCTGCCTGCCTCATAAGTCCCTGACCTGCCTGCCTCGTCTCTGCCATGGATATTACCTCGGCCTTCTGTCTTTGACCACGACCTGGTAAGACACCTGCTCGGCTCTGGCTAAACCACTCACCACTGGACCTGCCTGCCTATTAGGAGATCACTGTGAGCCAAGACTTTTCACCCCAACACTATATAAACTGTTAAAGTCTACTGTGAATAATAAAGGTCATTACCGACTGATATTCCTTCTGCCTGTGGTGCTTTTGGGTCCTCACCATACCAGTGACACTGGGGAAAAGTAATTGCCCCCTACACCTAATAACTGGTTGGGCCACCCTTAGCAGCAACAACCGCAATCAAGTGTTCATGATAACCTGCATTGAGTCTATTACAGCTCTGGAGGAACTTTGGCAGCTCATCTTTGGGAAGAGTTGTAATTCAGCCTCATTATAGGGTTTATGAGCATGAATCACTCTTTTAAGGTCATGACACATCATCTCAATAGGCTTCAGGTCAGGACTTAGACTAGGCCGCTCTAAAGTCTTGATTTGTTTTTCTTGCTGGTTTTTGGATCATTGTCCTGCTGCAGAACCCACATTCGTTTCAGTTGAGATCACGAACAGATGGGATGAGGATTTTTTTTTCTTCATAGAAGGCAGAATAGATCCATTTATCACAGACTGCATTTTATTGTAGCAGGACACATGCCCCCCCAAAATGGTTAATTTTCGTCTCGTCAGTCTAGAGAAATTTTCCGAAAGATAATCCCATTTTTATTCTGGCTAAATTGCGCCTTTTATTTTGGCCAGTAGTGTTTGTCTTGGAACTCTGCCATGCAGGCCATTGTCGTTCTTATGGTGGAGTCATGAACACTGACTTTAACTGAGGCACGTGAGTCCTGCAGTTCTTTGGAAGTTTGTGAGGTCATTGCTGTGCTCTTGGGGTAATTTTGTGGGACGGACACTCCTGGGAAGGTTTACCACTTTTCCATGTTTTCGACATGTGCGGACAATAGCTCTCACTGTGGTTCACTGGAGTCTTACAGCTTTAGAAATGGCTTTTCATAATTTTATAGCTGTCAATGACTTTCTTGCTCATTTGTTCCTGAATTTCTTTGGATCTCAGTATGACATGGAGCGTTTGAGGATCTTTTGGTCTCCTTCACTTTGTCAGACAGGTCATAGTTAAGTCCCTCTTGATTGAGAACAGATGTGGCAATAATCAGTCCTGGGTGTGGCTAGAGAAATTACACTTTTTTCACACCGGGCCATGCAGATTAGGATTTTACATAAATATAAAACCCTTCAGATCTGAAATATTCTAGTGTGCCGAACATGCAAAACAATAAGTAATCAGGAAGGGGGCATCCACTTTGTCACCCCGCTGTATGCAGCCTTGGCTCAGTGCTGCTGCTTATTATACAAATGACCAAAATTAGCCTCCACCCTCCAGACTGGCTGGGTCTCTCTCTATGATCTGTGGGGGGCATGGAGTAATTGGGGTGATGTGGAGGTGGCCCCGGTGCAGATGTCTCATTGGATTAGAGTCCCAGCACCTGCAGAGTCATGCGTGCCCATCCCAACATTCTCTGTGCTCACTCTCTCTCCCTCTTCTGTCTGTATTATCTCTACTTCTTTTTCTCTGCTCATTCCTCTCTTATCTGACCTTCTCTCCATCTTCCCAATATCTACTCTCTCTGCTTCTATCTCTCATCTCTTTGCATTCTCTTTTTCCTGTAACTTGCCTACATCTCTTCTCTCTTCACTCATTCTCTTGCTCTCTCCTCTGATCTTCTCTCCTCTATTTAGACACCCATTTTATGTCTTATCTCTCTTACTCTCAACTCAGTATTTTCCTTTCATCGCTCTCATCTCTCTTCACTCTCACTCGTCTTTATTTCTTCTCTCTTCTATCCGCCTCGTTGCTCTTTTCTCTATCGACTCTGCTCTTCTTTCCCCACTCTTCCGTCTTCTCCATCTCTCAACTCTTTTTTCGTCTACACACAGCACAAACGGCCCCAAAGCAAACCCTACTTTCATCGGTTAAACAAGCTTCTCCACTTTGCGTTTTTTTCACCTCAATTGATCTCAATGCAGTTTCAGCCCATAACCAGTGAGTGTGTGTGTTCTACAAAAAAATCGATGGAGGGTTGATAACAGCCATTTAAATTGCACCAGCTCGTACAGCAATCGCTGTACGTACGTAACATTCAGAACCAAATATATACAGTAACTTCATTTACCTCAGGCTTTGCTTGTCCTGAGTGTTATTTTTGCTTTTATCCTCGTAAGCCGCCATTTTGTTAGACACGAACGTACCATGCGTTTCTGATCGGTTGGAAATAATCCCAGACCAAAATATATCTTGTCAAGTATTTTCAAAGCGTGTGGTCTTGGCTGGTCTAGCAAGTAAAAAGCAAAGAAAAAAAGGAACATTTAAAGGACAAATAGTATGCAAAATGTAATATTTTCAGCTGTTGTCACAGCTGTTGACACACCTAGAGTTGCTTTATTCACGCTTCTTTTAATAATCGTCTTTAAGCAGTCAGGATACACTTTTACCGGAACGTTGCGTCACAGGTAAATCTGGATTTCTAGCACAGTAAAAAGAAAAAACAAAGATTTTCTGGGCTGATGGCTTTTTTCTGACAAGACAGCAAAAGGTCAAGGGCGGGAATAGAACCCATGATGCCTCGGTGGCAGCAACTTCACATCTGCTACCACCTTAACTGCTGCGCCACTGACAAGCACCTCATGCACTGTTTTTAAGTCCACAAACCATCTCGTTCTGTGGTCAAACTGTTTTCACAATGAAGGCAGCTATTAGCATAGCACTTCCATTGCCTCAGGGCTTCATTTGATCTATTTTTACATTGTTCATCCCCACTAGCAGCAGTGACCACTCCAACGGCTCAATAGCACATCAGAAGTGTAGTTTGGAAAGTGTGTTTTCCAAAGGCAAACATTATTTAAAGCTACAATCTAACATTTCCACTTTAATGAAAGACTTAAAACACTTGAAGAATGAATGTGTGCAGTTGGCAAAAGAATTGGTGCAACTAGGAAACAACTAATGAATAAAGCAGATTTCAGCTTTCTGAAAACCCTAGCGTTTCTTTTTGTTGTCAATCTACTTCATGTACAAGAAACATGCCAAACTTGGAAGCCCTCTTCATTCCTTTTTATTTTCAGAATTTCACAAGTCAAAAACCTGGCCATTCTTTTTGAAATCTTTACTTGAAGCCTAAAACCTGCAGACGTGATTGAAACAAGGGTTGTAGCGTTGCCTTCAGTCATATTTCAAATAAAACCTCACATCAACCACATCCTATGAACCGTGGACAAGCTCTTATACCTACATCTTGCTAAACCTTCCCGACCCTTTCGTCCAACCTTCAACCCTTCGCCTGGAGCTAAGCGTTCACTACACACAGCAAATGATAAAAAGCACAACAAAAGCAATAGCCTTGACTTTCTGGATGTTTTTCTTCCCGGTTCATTGGCACAATCTATAAACCTACAGAAGCATAAGTGTGATTTTTACTTTCCTCTGACACCAAAATGATTCTCCCAGGAGTCGTAGATTACTTCTTAATGTCCCTTAAAACACACCGCGGCAGCAATGATGTCAGAGCAACAGGGTGCAAGAACAGCACAGGGTATTGGTGATTGGAGGAGATGGATAGAGCTCTACCATATATATTTTACTTGCAGCAAAGTAGACAAAAAAAGTTCTGCCGTCTGAAAACTAATGTGGAAAAAATTTAACAAGTTGCAAAGAGTTCAAAGTACTTCAGAGTTCGTCAGAATGTTATGAACACGTCCATGTTATGTGCCTGTTTTTGCGATAGGGTTTCTTTTTACTTTTTAATATAGGTGTGATTGTACAGCATCAGTTCAGTGATAAGAGTGCCGGACCACCGACCCAAAGGTCAGCAATTCCATCCCAGTTTGGACCAGAAAATACAAGTATGATGAGGTCAAAGTCTTACATCGCACTTGCATTTCTCTGTCGTACCTGGACATGTTTTGGCTGCACTCTGCTCATGTTATGGTGTCATGTCTGCTCAGCTGGTTTAAACAAATTGTGGCCGTCTTCCAACTTGGAGAAGTAGGACGACAGCGCCATCTTTCTTCCAGCTACTTCTGAATTGTAGCCAAGGTATGAGAAAGTCAGTACACCCCTTCATCCTTATTCAGAGTACAGCGAGTATGTACACACAGAAGATATTTCATACATGACGTTGCAAAGCTGTCATAGTTTGATGTCTCTGTTCAAATCCGCTGACCTGACATCAATGCAATCCAAATTCAGGACATTATTATCCTTTAACAGTATAACACTCACTTGTGTGCTTGTTACAGAGTGATGCAAGAAACCTGTTTGAAGTTGGTTTAATAATTCAATGTCTAATCCTTAATGTTTTCTAACCATTTTGAGAATTTGATAATGCAAATTTAATCTGTTATAGCAAATTATCTAGGCCAATGTATTATGTGTCATTCAGCTTCATAATATTGTGCAATACTGTCATAACCATGTGCAATACTGTGACATATGATTGGGATGTCAATCATCCTGGTGCTATATTTTCTGTACATATAACAGATGTAAATTGTTATTTTTATTAAGAGTATAAAAGGTTTTTTATAAGTTTTTTTTTTTTTTTTTTTTTTAACATTTTTTTTAAATCAGTTCTGTTTTTTATTATACTTCTTTACCTAATCTGTTTCTATATCTAATCTGTGTTGCTGCAACACTGGAATTTCCCCATTGTGGGACAAATAAAGGTTATCTTATCTTATGTGCATTGTCCCCGATAACTACACTAATAAACTGTAATCGTTTTCAGGGTTTCCCCCCCCCCACAAACTCTTCATCATTAGGAACAGTTGTTTTTGCTGGAGCCTCGTCTCATTCACACTGCCCTTGCCTGACCTGAGAGGTGCAATGCTGGGCCAATAAAAGTAGTGCTCTCAACCACCTGGTCAGGAAACGATGTGTGTGTAATTACTGAGAACTCCACTATGGTGCCTGCTGGAGAACTGGCCCTGGAGTTTAAATGGCAAGAGACTGTAAAGATGAGTTATGATGAAACGGTCGTGTTGTCCCCAAAGAGGGTGCGGAAGCTTCACATTTATCATTATTCTCATGGCTTTAACCCTTATAAGTTTAAATAATGCAGCTTTTCTTGGTTGAAAGTAAATGATCAGCACAAATACAATACAACGTCCACCATTACAGTCTTCTATAATAAAGGTGATGGATGAGCTTGTACATGATTTTGACCCACGAGTGACATATAAACTGTAAGCCTGGTGGTGATCTGTGAATTGCTTCAACCATCTCCAAGTTCACAACAATTGTAAGGACAAAAATATAAATCCATGAAAGTAGCTTCGATGTAGTTTGTGTAAAATGCAAAATAAATACCTGCTTTTACATTACATTGCTTTAAGGGAAGCAGCATGAATTGTTAGAAATAAGCCAGAAACAGGCCCTACTTTATAACATATAGTTTGGAAGGACATGCACATCCAAAAGCTAAGTAGTGTGCCAAACTACGGAAAACGTGAAAAAAAAGAATTAAATTTGCACGGCTAAATGAAATCCCCACATTATATTAGCATGCACCACATGTCAGGCTCCTTTATGATAAACAATATTTTAATTGTGATGCGTTTTACTGTAGAATGCTGTGTACCAAAATAGTATTGTGAGCTGGTAAAAGAAAAACACAGGCAGCCAGACTGTAGAGGGCATAGAGCAGAAACACCGGCTGCTTGACATATGCAGCAGCCCAACACAAGTTTTGTTTGTTTTACTAAGTTTTATAAGAAATAAACAAATATAGAACATATATATATATATATATATATATATATATATATATATATATATATATAAAATTTACTTTGACAGGGAAAAGGAACAAGTAAATGGCATTATGACCAGACATGACCAGCTGTTCATACTTAAAGTGCAATATGTCACTTTTTCTCATCTCGATAAAGATGATTGTTCTTTGTACCCATCTCCATGAACTAAATATCACCCAGCCTGGTCAGATCTGTGGAGGAGTGACCCCGTTCACAGTGAGAATGCATGTTTTGTGCACAAAAGGGCACAACAATAACATCCATACAGACTAACGTAAATGTTATAGTGGGCCATTTGGTTGACCTCACACTTGAGTTGGTTTAGTCCTGATTTAGGCATGGTTTAGCCAGGTTTACATCAGTGTTTAGTCCCAATGTTGAGTGTACTGTATTTAGATTTGCATTTTTTCTCCCACTTCAACCTAATTCGTACCACTTTATAAGTCTGGACACGGTGCTTTAAATGGACAAAGAGAAGTGCAATTGTCAACTATGAAATGAAAATTAATACATATGAGTTTTACAAATGTATTTAATCTTCCTTCTGGGGCCTCATCCTCAGTTTGGGGACCACTGCCCAAAACTTCTGCACAAGCGCTTCACAATGGTTATTTCAATGCCACAATACTCTCCGATAAGCGCACTGCGAATATGACCACAGCCACATTTACCGTCCAAACTACACTTCTGAGGTGGGAAACGGTGAGGAGAGGATTTACTGCAGCAGGAGGAGAGCCTGAGCAGAAGTTACAGCTTTAGTCAGATGTAATGTTTATCAGGGTTATATTGGCCGTGACAAAGGGCTGTGTACTGAGACTTTGCCCTTAACATAGATCCTCAGTGAGCAACAATAATAGTCTTACCTTTTGGTGACATTCTCAAGACTTAAGCTGCTGTTTTGCTTTAGCTCAGCTTAAACAGATGAAGGCAAGGCAAGTGTATTTGTTGGAAAAATGCATTAAAATCACAAAACAGTTAAAGGCACAAATGAGAGGAATTAAAATATAACCATTTCTGTCGTATGCGCAGCTAAACAAAACTGTATTAGCCTAGATTTGAACATTGTCGAAGTAGAGGCCTGTCTCTGTCTTAGCTGCATAAAACCAAACCACAGATTCCACATGTTTAGTCGTGACTCTGGGCACCAGCAGGAGGCCGGTCCCTGAGGTCCTCAGTTGGTTGGGAAGGCCCCTGGGTGAAAGTGGAGATGAGAAGGAGAGTGAGGATTCTGTAGTGGGAGTAGATGTTGCAGGGGGGACACAGTTTTAGGGCAGGGGGGATGACAGGGGGGGATGACAGGGGGGATGACAGGGATAGTGGGTTGCCTGTGATGAGGACCCTGCGGGAGAAGGAACTGATGTTGGGCCTGAATCCTTCGCCTGCAGCGGTGGAGATTGTTGTGTTGCTGCTGCTGATGAGTCCTTCACTGGAGGCGGTGGAGGTGATGTTGGAGCAGCAGGAGCTGAAACATTGGCTCTGTCTCTAGACTAGAATCCTCTCATTCCTCTCTTCTCTAACTATCTGCTCAGGACCCTGTCAAGGCCCAGTCGAATGCCTCAGAGCGTGGAGCAGGTTCTCCGTCAGCACCCTCACTCCACCTCTGCATAGGTGGGGGCCATTTCTCTTAAACAGGTCCTCTCGTTTCCAGAATAGATAGAAGTTCTCAATATAGTGTAGTCCTCTAGGTGCACACTCTGGACAGTTATGTGTTGAAGCAGTCGGCTAAACTTGATTAGACCACTTACATACCCTGAAGAAAACATACAATGAAGGACATACAATTCTAGTGTTGCTGGGATGATCAATTGTATCAACTTATGGATATAAAGGGTTTATGAGAGCAACATATTAGTCAGGGCTGCAGCTGGTTTACCAGTAAATTCAACTGGCCAGCTGCCATTAAAACAAACAACAACAGTAAAAAGGAATAACGTCTAAAGAATAAAGTAGATGGCGTTAAATGCACCTTTGCTGTTGGCTGCCATCCGCCATTAAAAAGAACAACAAAGACGTCGACAACCATTTGACAACTGGACAAATTGGGTACAATCTCATGATATGTTTTCACCATTTAACTTTACCCTCTTTTTAGGCCCATTTAAAGATTATACTTCAATTACTATGGCAGGCGAGCTCTTCTGTTGACCCGGTTACTCAATAAAACATCAAACTTCAACCTCAAGGCGGACTATGGAGACTTTTATTCAATTTCCATCACAGTGCTGACAACATTATTCCTCAATAGGAGCGGCCCACTGTATCTTTGGACGATTAGAGATTAGCTTTGACAGGCTTATTTGTCTTGTGCTCTTCTGATATGTATCCAGAAGGTGCGCGGTACGATTGTTTTGTTTCATGGTATTTGGCCCTAAGCGAGGCTACAGAAATCTATCTCATAAATGCGGGTTTAATCCCCGACCCGGAGACGTGCTCTGGTGCTGCTTTGAAAATAAGAAGATTCTTTGTACGTTTGCGATTTGGCTGGAAAAAGTAGAAACATGCACTTATATAGCATGAGGACGTGACATTTATTTTGCAAAATTTCAACTATATTCACAATCCCACAGAAATGTTTTTGTTGCAGGTTTAACCACATGTTTTACACCAAAAGAAACAGATATACATTGAACATTTTGATACAGGCATTTGAAAACCTGTACTTTTCATCAGGCAAAAGGTTAGAAAAACACACTTATGTGTTTTTGTATATACTCTTCAGGATTATAATATGAGATCTACAAGGTAAAAAGAGCAAAGCAAAGATGACAAAGCACCCATGATTTTACCTTTTTTACGATGCACAGATTATATGCAGCGCCACATGCATGACAAAATATAATAATTTGACTTCCTATTACTTCTTTGGGCCATGGGAGAATAACTCGGTTCCTCTCCAGCTCAATGTCCTTTTCCTCATATCTCTGATCCAGTATCATGCTTTTCCTTGGACAGAATATCAAATATCAGTTCCTGGATGATGGCGTGGACAGGCTTTGTGAGTTGAATCTGTTGGATTTATCCCTCTATATCACGAGTTCACCTGAGAAGATTCGACATTTCTGCATGAGACACAACACGCACAGAGAATTCATGGCAATTGAGTGAGGTAGAAAGCCAATATTTACTATGTCTTCATAATAATGTTGAAATATCAAGAAGATGAATGTATTTACAATGTGTTAATCATGAATTGAAATGTCCAAGTTTGATCCAAAGCGCACGGATCAAAGCGAAACTGTTCAACGCAAAACGGCTCGTACGGCTTAGCTCGCCATCATTTAGATGTGCGGTGACTTTGTTTCTTTTTAAGTTTGGTTTTGCTTGTGTTCTTATTATTTCGGTTTCCGCTCTCTGGTCGCGTTCTGTGTTTAATATTCTTCAAAAAAATGAATAAAGCTGCCAAATCTACCAAATACAACGGTAAAAAAAGAAAGAAAAAAAGAAAATGTGAAATGCATCTTATCCCAAGGTCCCAAAAATCCCTGCAAATCCAAATTACCCCCATAAAGCATGTTTAAAAGCTAATCAAAGCCACAAGAATGCATTCTACGTCCACATTAAACCACTTTTGTCTTAGTTAACGTTTGACTCTTGTGCACGCTCAAGTGAATACAACATTTTGTTAGATATTTCTTTTCAAATAGTTCTAATATTACCTCTTCTCCTGTATCTGAAATAACAAAACCTTTACAAATGACCCTTATTTTCATCTCTACATACGAACAGAAGTCAAAACACCATGACGCACCATCGCACAGCCAATCTCTGCAAAATAAAAGCTGACACTTCCTAATGGTTCGCTAAATGCTCCGCTGTACAGACAACTGTGAAGTGACTCATATAATTGGCCACAGAGACGTAATTGTAATTAGTTGGCGCTTGATGGCTTTATTGTCAGCTGACGGTTTAGTGAATGGACGTTCGGCGCGGCAACAGCTGGCAGTCTGGCCGTTTTAGATCTGTGGAAACGATTAAAAAGGTGTTAATGTGTAATATATAACTCTGCCCAATGCGAAAACACAAACAAATAAGTGGGAGAATGACATTGTTTGATCTGCATTTGTATCTCGTGTTATCGTATACGCTGGAAATCTTTTGTTGGAATTCAAGAAATACTCGTGGTTTATATGTTTTTTAAAAGTGCATTTTATTTGCACCAGTTCAGTGACAATGTACAACACTCAGTAACAATGAAAAAAAGATCTTAGTTTAGGCAGTCTTGTTTGTGGCTTTAACCCTTTTTCTGAAAATGCACCGGTTGTTTGATTAGGATTTTGATCACATATTTACCGTTTACCGTATTTTCCGGACTATAAGTTGCACCCGGCAAAAACTATGAAAAAACGACTTATACTCCGGAGCAACTTATATGTGATTTTCACATGTTGGTTATTTCACGCTGACAACCACAAGAGGGCGCTCTAGGCTGTAAGTGATGCAGAAGAAGAATCAGAACTTCCTCTACCTCCGGAGTTTGCAGAGTTGTTTGGAAGAAACACAGAGGAAGAAGAATGCTTTGGTAAACTTGTTAGCATGTTCTTTATGCTATATTTATCTGAATAACTGTTCATATGTTACGTTGACATACCAGACACTTACGACAATTCGTTGTCTGTGTGTCATGTAGCTGAAGGTGTTACGTTAGCATATGTAACAAAGTGGACGGGCGCGTTTACTATTTTACTCTGTAGCTGTTTACGTACACAATTTACCAACAACGCCACCTGAGGTTTTGGCTCACGACCAATTTAAAGCATGCGCGTTCGTTGTTGCATTTTATCTACACTTCATTAATTGTACTTACATCTTAATTATTATTACAACGTAATTATTTATGCTTTTATTTTTGTGATCTATATTCTATTGTGATTTAAATGTGTTTTTACTATTCTACAGCACTTTTGAGTTACTTTTGCATGAACTGTGCTTTACAAATTAACACATTTATTAAAATAAAAGCCAAAAAGCCGCCGGGGGTCCAGCTATGAATTCCACCTTGGACAAAGGAACGCTGACAAAATATAACCCTGGCCTGACATGTGCAGAAAAATGTAGGCTGTCAATATGAAATAAAATACTTTGAAAACATATTTTCACAACCACAGAGTGCCTCAGATACCTTCTTTTTGACTGCCTTCTACATTTGATGATTTACTAGTTTGCAAGTATTTTTTTTAATCCAAACAAACAATTGAACCCTGTCTGTACCGACTCGCCTTGACACGAAACAAAGGAATTATGTGTTGCTCGAGGAAAGAAGCAGGTTTATTATGACATGACCTTGGTTACAGCTATTCTTATTATTTATAGTTACAAAAGCAATGAATACAATTTTACATACATGAATACATTATTCAAAAGCCCTTTATGATGAGTTCAAGAACAAGGCCTATACGTCGCCCAGATTGGCGTCACCGGGCCCCATCCTGGAGCCAGGCCTGGGGTGGGTGCTCGAAGGTGAGCGCCTGGTGGCCGAGTCTTTCCCCACGGGGCCCGGCCGGGCACAGCCCAAAAGAGAGACATGGGGCCGCCCTCCCGTGGGCCCACCACCCGCAGGAGGATCCGTAAGGGGCCGGTGCAGAGAGATCTGGGCGGCAGTCGACGGCAGGGGCCTCGACGACCAGATCTCCGGACACAGAGATTAACTCTGGGGACATGGCATGTCACCACGCTGGGGGAGGAAAGAGCCTGAGCTTGTGGGGGAGGTTGAGAGGTATTGACTAGATATAGTCGGCCTCACCTCCACGGACAGTTTGGGCTCTGGAACCCATCTCCTCGAGAAGGACTGGACGCTCCACTTCTCTGGTGTTTCCCGCGGGGAGAGGCGGCGGGCTGGTGTGGGCTTGCTTATAGCCCCTCAGCTCAGCCACCACGTGTTGGAGTTCACCCAGTGGACGAGAGGGTCGTGTCCCTTCGCCTTCAGGTGGGGGACAGGTCTCTCACTGTTGTGTCGGCCTACGGGCCGAACAGCAGTGCAGAGAATCCGGCATTCTTGAAGTCCTTGGGGTACTGGACAGTGCACCGACCGGGGACTCCGTTGTTCTAGTGGGGGACTTCAACATCCACGTGGGCAATGACAGTGACACCTGGAGAGGGGCGATCGGGAAGAACGGCTTCCCCGATCTGAAACCGAGCGTTGTTCAGTTATTGGACTTCTGTGCTAGCCACGGATTGTCCATAACGAACACCATGTTCAAGCACAAGGGTGTCCATCAGTGCACGTGGCACCAGGACACCCTAGGCAGGAGGTCAATGATCAACTTTGTTGTTGTGTCATCTGACCTCCGGCCGCGTGTCTTGGCATAGCTGTCAACCGATGAGGTTGACAGCTATGCCAACTGGCGAGTTGAATCCGCTGGCGGAGGAGGAAGCCGGACAGACTTGGCAAACCCAAGCGCGTTGTGAGGGTCTGTTGGGAACGTCTTGCGGAGCCCTCTGTCAGTAAGGTATTCAATTCGCACCTCCGGGAGAGGTTCTCCCGGGGGAGGCTGGGGACATTGAGTCCGAGTGGACCATGTTCTCCAACTCCATTGTTGATGCGGCTGCTCAGAGCTGTGGTCGCAAGGTCTCCAGTGCCTGTCGTGGCGGCAACCCCCGAACCCGGTGGTGGACATCGGAAGTAAGGGATGCCGTCAGACTGAAGAAGGAGGCCTATCAGGCCACTCTGGCTTGTAGGTCTCCTGAGGGCATTGACAGGTATCGGCAGGCCAAGCGGGCCGCAGCTGTCGCAGAGGCAAAAACCCGGGCCTGGGAGGAGTTCGGGGAGGCCATGGAGGAGGACTATCGGTCTGCCCCAAAGAAATTCTGGCAAACCGTCCGGCGCCTCGGAAGGGGGAAGTAGTGCTTCACCAAAACCATTTACGGTGCAAGTAAAGACTTGCTTACCTCGGCTGGGGATGTCGTCGGACGGTGGAAGGAATACTTTGAGGACCTCCTTAACCTCACTGTCACGTCTTCCGAAGAGGAAGCAAAGACCGAGGACTCAGAGGCTGGCTCGTCCATCACCCAAGCTGAAGTCACTGAGGTTGTTCGCAAACTCCTCAGTGGCAGGGCTCCGGATGTTGTAGGACTGTCTTGGCTGACACGTCTCTGCAACATCGCCTGGCGGTCGGGGACAGTGCCTCTGGACTGGCAGACTGGGGTGGTGGTCCCTCTGTTTAAGAAGGGGGACCGGAGGGTGTGTTCCAACTACAGAGGGATCACACTTCTCAGCCTCCCTGGTAAGGTCTATTCCAAGGTACTGGAGAGGAGAATCCGACCAATAGTAGAACTTCGGATTCAGGAGGAGAAGAATGGTTTTCGTCCTGGTCGTGGAACACTGGACCAGCTCTATACCCTCCATCGGGTGCTCAAGGGTTCATGGGAGTTTGCCCAACCAGTCCACATGTGCTTTGTGGATCTGGAGAAGGCTTTCGACCGTGTCCCTCGGGGTGTCCTTTGGGGGGTGCTCCGGGGTTCTTTGCTCAGGGGTTCTTTGCTCAGGGCTGTCCAGTCCCTGTATGACCGGAGCAGGAGCTGTGTTCGCATTGCCGGCAGTAAGTCAGACCTGTTTCCAGTGCATGTTGGACTTTGTCTGGGCTGCCCTTTGTCATGGTTCTCGACCGGAAAAAGGTGGCTTGCCCTCTCCAGGTAGGGAGTTCTTGCTCCAAGTGGAGGAGTTAAAGTATCTCGGGGTCTTGTTCACGAGTGAGGGAAGGATGGAGCGTGAGTAGGGATGCATACCTAAACCCGCGTTCAGGTTCAAGTCCGGATTCGAATCCAGAGGTTTAGGTTCAGGTCCAGACTCATTAGGTCCGGACCTAAACCATGCCATATTTGCATAATGTTACAACAGCGTAACACAAGCTACTTGGCTCAATTAAGTTGAAGACAGTTGAACAAGGACGACTATCAAACACAAGGCTTAAATGCAGATTGAAATAAACTCAACTTGTCTGGTTTATTCACTGTTTTTTAACAGAAGTTACAACTTACAAATCACAAGCTACTAGCTAGCTGCTAAACTATAGCTTAATAGTTAACACACATTACTTGAGGAACAACTCAAGACTCAATTCAACAACAAGAGCATGTTGATTATTGTTGACAGAGTCAGTCTGGGTCAAGGGTCAAAGCAGCTGTTTCATCTGATACAATGTTTTGCCTTTAGACACATTTCCACTCTTTCATTTTGCAGATCCAATGGCATCAAAAGTCAGGTAAAAACCTTCAAACAGACAATACACCAGTGTAAATAATTAAGTCACAGTGTAAAATAACATAGTTACAAAAACTAGCATAAAAGTCAACTTGAATCACTATAAAGCAATCAACTTAGCAGTATCAAAAGTAGAATATGAAAATATTTTACACAACAAATCAAAATAATACATTATATTAGCAGCATTAAACACCAGCCCATATTTAACAACTGTAGAATACAAATACAAAATATAAACTCCAATTAATGAATGCAGCAATTAAGCAATATTACTTTGACTTAGTATTTACTTAATACCAAATACATCACACCACAACATAACACTTCAGTTATTTCATTCATATTTACACCCAGACCAAAGACCCAGACGAGACCACGCTGACCCCGCCCGCAGCATATTGACGATTACAACATCGCACGCGGCGGCCACAGCTTAAAACAGTTTAAAAAAAGCCAGCAATCTTACCAGCTGCCGCTTCAGTGTTCACATGTGGATACACGGTTCTGCACACCGTCTCACACGTACGAGGCCCTCCTGTCTCTCGCATCTTTAAACTTATTTCGCCGGCTTCAACTTATGCCCGGAAGACGCGTGCGTCACTAATTAGGGTCAGTGTGCGCCATTGACAGCGGCGCATGGCGGTGTTTACGCCTTTTCAAGCGCAAATTTTGCGATCAATGGAAGGTTTAAGATGGTTTAGATTCTAGAACAAAAAGGATATAGTATGTGAGTGCTATATTTTATATGAGTCCAGAACCGAATCACCGGGGTTTAGTTTTTTTTTTGGACCTGAACCGAAACGTTTTTACAAGTCCAGATCCGGTCCGTCGTAGCGGTACGCATCCCTAAGCGTGAGATTGCCAGGCGGATCGGTGCAGCGGCTGCAGTGATGCAGTCGCTCCATCGGAAAATGAAGGATCGGTAAAGAAGGAGCTGAGTTGAAAGGCAAAGCTCTCGATTTACCGGTTGGTCTACGTTCCTATCCTCACCTATGGTCATGAGCTTTGGGTAATGACCGAAAGAACAGGATCGCGGATGCAAGCGGTCAAAATGAGTTTCCTCCGCCGCGTGGCTGGGCGAGCTCGGAGTAGAGCCGCTGCTCCTCCACGTTGAGTGGAGCCAGCTGAGGTGACTCGGGCATCTGTTCCGCATGCCTCCTGGGCGCCTCCCTGGGGAGGTGTTCCGGGGAAGACCCAGGACACGCTGGAGGGACTATGTCTCTCTGCTGGCCTGGGAACGCCTCGGGATCCCCCCGGAGGAGTTGGAGAAAGTGTCTGGAGAGAAGGAAGTCTGTGAGTCCCTGCTTAGACTGCTGCCCCCGCGACCCGGCCCCGGATAAGCGGAAGAAAATGGATGGATGAATACATTATTACGAGTGTTTTCCCGTTAACAGAAGAACAGCGTTTTTCCTCTTTAACTCTTGAGACTTGATGCACTGGAGTTTGGAGGCTGGATATGGGGAGAGAGTGCCGAAGTGCTACTGCTGATAATGGATGAGTTCAGCAGCAGATAGCACAATGCGCACCGAGTAAAAGCTGCTATATTTAGAAAGAAAGACCGGCTGTGTGTGCAGGCTTTACAATAGGAGCCGGCATTAACCCAGGCCAACCGCACTTGAACTCAGGTGAGACGGTACCAAAGCCAGAGTCATCAGACACCCGGGCGACACAGGGTTTTTCTTTATTTTTCCACAGCGAACACATTGCTACATACCTTAAAATAACTTGAATTTAAATTTCATCACTCAAGTGGCAATACATATAATACACCCAAACACATGCAAACAAAAAGACCTCGTACAGTCTGAGAATCAAACCCAGATTGAACCTGTTATTTTTTTCATTTTTTTTCTTCTTTAAATTATGTGTTAAGGTGTACTGTCAATGTAGGTTAGGGCTCGACAACCACTATATTGGTGCGGTGTTACAAAATGAGCTTGGATTGAGACGTTATGTATCTTCTCTTGTTTTAGACTTTGAACATAAAATATATTCCCTCTCACTGGCAATGAAACTGAAGCATAAATCCAACCAGGACGACTGTATTTATCGTTCTGTCACTGCCGTTCTCCCACCTATGCTATGTGTCTCAGCTGTAAGTGACCTGCATCCGGCCTGAGAACTTGAACAGGGCTGAAGCATGAAGCGTCAACAGAAGAACCACTGTTCTGAAGCCCCGTACTCCCAAATTGAATCTTAATGAACATTCATATTGTCTCCTAAACAGACTCCTTTTTCCTGAATTTTGAAACTGGATCAGGATGAACTCTTAAGATCTGTTTCTTTCCCACAGGATGAAAGTCAATACGCAGAGCTCAGTCAGAACTCAGAATGGAACTACATATAAAGTTGTGCATCATAATGAGTTAATGATGTTCTGCTTGTTCGTGTAACCGTCTTATGACTCGTCTTGTGAACGTTTTAATTAGTTGTAACTTTTTAGGTCAAGTTAATGTTCAAACGATGCCTGCATGTTTCCAAATCCAGACCCCCGCTTCTGTCAGCTGACTCACACACTAGCATGCGTCTGATTGGTTGAAACTTTGCGCCAATATATCTAAAACTACTGCCCGCCTCAGGCTAATTCCACCCAAACCTTGATGGAGAAGGAAGGCGAGATGCACAGAGACACGCGGCGTGCTTCCTTCCCCCGCTGATCTCATTCTCAAGAACTTTTAAGACAACCAAAGACAATAACTTTAGTCTCTCTCATTCATAATTCTGAGCAAAGTCAAGGGAAGGGCCCTTTTTTACATTTTCCGACCAACACCCTTTACACAGATCTGTGATAACAATGTCTCCTTCAAGACCATCTTCTTCAACTTGATGTTGTCGGAGCCAGAGCTTCAGACCGAGCAGCCCATGTCCTCCAGAGTGACCCCTGCAGCGCTGAACCCTGGAGGCCTCACCTCCTCCAACACGTCATACAGACTGGACCACACAGCTCCTGATCCTGGTCGTTTGGACGCACATGTTCACACTTAAACAGATAAATCCCTAAGCCTCAACTCTAGATCGCAGCCGAGGCTACTTCTTTCACTGACTCTGGCACCAGCAGGAGGCCGGTCCATGTTTAGTCCTGACTCTGGCACCAGCAGGAGGCTGGTCCATGTTTAGTCCTGACTCTGGGCACCAGCAGGAGGCCGGTCCATGTTTAGTCCTGACTCTGGGCACCAGCAGGAGGCCGGTCCATGTTTAGTCCTGACTCTGGCACCAGCAAGAGGCCGGTCCATGTTTAGTCCTGACTCTGGCACCAGCAGGAGGCCGGTCCATGTTTAGTCCTGACTCTGGCTCCAGCAGGAGGCCGGTCCATGTTTAGTCCTGACTCTGGCACCAGCAGGAGGCCGGTCCATGTTTAGTCCTGACTCTGGACACCAGCAGGAGGCCGGTCCCTGAGGTGCATGTACTTTGGTCCTAGGCCATGGAGAGACATGTGATGGTACTTCCTGGTTCTAGTCTGGACCCGAGCAGCAGCGTTCTGGATGTACTGCAGCATCCAATACAGCAATCCAATCCAATCAACGAAAAAAGATGGAATAAACTAAAATAAAGAAATAAAGAAAGCTGGTTACGATCAAGAGGTCTTAAAATTGAGCAGATGCTTAAAATCTTCAACTTGCTCAGGCAAATCTAACTCTAATCTAGATCGCTCCTTTTCACAAAATAGGTATTATTAAAATTCATACCCTTCCTATCTATCTGTTTCTCGTCTTACTGCCCACCCCTTTTAGCTTGTGGCAGCACATTATAAAAAGGAAGTGCTTGGGACAATGAGGTCCGTGTGAAGAGCACAAACTCTGTCATACAAGTCGGATTGTCAGAGGCACACACTATTCATGAAATGTCCCCTTAATCTTGGCCTGCTTGTGGACGCGCACATCCGCAAGTGTGAGCAGGTGCTACGTGAAATGAACAATCAGAGACATCATATTCTTTTAGATAGGCCTTTTTCCTGGAGAATGTCAGCAGTGTAATTTGGGTGCATATATCAGGTGATCCCAGTCGTGTAAGCGTCCATCATCTCGGGAGATGTCGTCGCTGGCATATGCAGACGCCGTTATCCTTTTGTTCGCTTTTCAAAAGGGGTAGATGATTACAATGTCCTAAAAGAGCTTCACCTTAAGGAGTTATTTTTAGAAGCCATTTTTGTACAAGTAAAATGATAGTTTGAGGGAGGATGAAAGGAAGTGGTGTAGAAAAGGTGCAGAAGTGCTTTTAAAATGTAAGCGTGTGTCATCGGTGGTGCCAGTGTCAAGCCACGGGACAGTCCCATTTTGAAAGGGCATTTGTCTTTAAGGCTGTGGATTGAGAGCTATGTCATTGTGAATTTTGTAGGAATATGTTTGTCTTTTCTTTGTCTTACAAACATCACTGGTTTGGTAGTTTTGAAATGTGCTATAAAATATCCAACTTAGACAATGATGCATAGAATGTTTAATTGTTTTTAAAGGTGACACATTTTTTTCAGTGCGTGTGTCTCTCTTAGGGCCAGATTAAGTTTAGTCCATGTACAGGAGCATTAATCAAAGAAGACTTTAGAGGCCCCGAGACATAAAATACATACAATGTACAAACAGCATAAGGTAATGTAATGCATACATAAATAAATATATTAATTTATTCAAAAATAAAACTACTTTAACAATAAATATCTTGTAAGTTAAGTTGGCACTTTTTTCTTTTAATTTATAAATACACTTTTTAAATTTGTTGGCAGTTTTTTCCATTCTTTTATTGATTTGAAAGAGATTTAATGGGATTTAATGAATATGCAAATAGTGCCAATTTTGCTACAACATGCCAAGTTTGAGGCGGGGAAAATGCATGTGATATCGTTTAGCGTTGTGGTCGTTGGGGTCACAAAGTGATTTCTGGTTCCAGATGATATGAGGGAAAGTTTTTAGGCTTGACACCCTTCAAATTGAGTTGAAGGGTGTCAAAACAAGTTGAAACGTTATACTGAGGGCCGGTATTGGAATGGTCCATTGACTTTTATGGCTATAGGCAAAAGGGCCACAGTAAACACTCAAGGACCAGTAACTAGACTTTGACCTCGGGTATTGTGGTCGATGAGCTGGTACCACCCAAACTGTCTTGACTATTCATAATTTGTTATTATTTAGGGCTTATGCTAACGGCTGCGGATGAAAATGGCTCCAGAACACTAAACATTTCCCGGACTGACTTGAAGGCGAGTGATTGATGCATTACCAACAAAATGTGCCGGACCTCATTCAAAACATATACAGTAATATTTTGTTTTGCCATTGACTGGTGCATTTCCAAGAAGTATAAGTTATTGAACCGGGCCATTTGCTGCAGTGTTGAAAGCAAAAACAAAAGCTGCCTCTGTCTCCTTTGGTCTGCAGAGCAATGACACAATGGTGATAATATGATCCGTCTCAGACCAGGGAACATTAAAACAGTTGATATTGAAACTGAAATTGGCTTAACTGGACATGCACTAGTTATTTTTTCTAGTCCTAAGCATCCACTTTATATACAGAAGCGACTCTATTGGCTTCTGTCATTACTAACTCATGCCGTTATATGAAACAGTCCTGAGGTAATGGCTGATTGCATTCCTGTGGAGGGTAGTGTTGTTGGCCTGACTGCCCCCTGCACTGCTGATCTACTGCGTCTGGGACTGGCTGGGGCCTGTTGTCGAAAGTCGGTCAAGTCTTGATAAAAATGTACAGCAGACCCAAACAAGAGAGCCTTTTTACTGTGATTTATATAACATCAAGATCATTGTCAAAACATTGTGAAATTGCTGCAACCACACGATGCAAAGTGATGTACAATCCCGCTCCATTTCAAGCTAATATTGTCTGTTTTTAGCGTTAGCATTAACTCGAAACATGTACAAATGGTGGACATTCAAATGTTTGTGCAATTTTGTATGAACTTGTTTGTGCATCTGTATGTTGGTAGGACGATATGTAACTGTTAAAGGCGGTATGAACGATTTTTTGGCGATTTGAGAACGCAGGCGGAAATGCGCATGCGCACTCTCCCGTGCGGACTGATACAACACACACGTGCCTTTGTTTATCAGCGCAACGGAGCGCATCGCATCTCTCGTCTCCTGTAAATTTCTGTCCACTTCTGCGTCAGCTCGAACTGTCTTTCTCCGTCTTCATTTTGCCCCGTACACTGAGGGAACTATATTATGATAGATCCATGCGCTTAGGCACGCGGAAACGTGGGGACGAACCACACGCGGCTGCAGGTGAGCGGTAGGTGCGTTTTATGATTGATACGTGGCAGGACTAATGATTTATCCACGCCACGAGGAAATATGATAAAAAAATTTGCTGAAAAAAATCGTCCAAGTAGATTCACTTCTCAGTGGTAACTTCTGCATCTACAGCTTCCCTGGGCACGGCTGACATAGAATAGAAATCTGGGCCAATGGCATGTCTGGCCACAACCAATCAAGAATAAAGATTCCTTTATCAAAAATGTTACGAGACAAATGTGGGGGTTTGGGGTATCCATCCTGAACTTCACTGTATGCATGTTGAAGAACACCTTATAAAATATTGAAACTGCCGAACAAAAGCATCTCCATATTTCTGGCTGCTGTGCTTGTTTGTGCCTGGCACATTATTCCTCATATACATGGAAATACTGTATATAAATATGAAACTCTGCTCAATTCATCTGGAAGTTGCACACTGAACCATATGGTGAGACTCTGCTTGGGCATCGATATAGACTCACGCAGCTATTAAAAAGTGTTGTAATTTTTTTGTTTGAATAAATTGAAATTAACTTTGCTATTTCTCACTTGGTGGTTTATACAGACACCAACTCACACCCACATGTCTGAACAGAATCAGTGTATAAGCAATTAGAAGATCATCGTTACAAGTGACTAAGATTCAATGTCTCATAAAACGTGGCCCTTTGAAAATGGTTTAACTTAGGGTGTTTTCACACCTGTCAGGCCACTTAAGTGCATGTAGACATAGGGACACCTCACAGTCTGGCTCCAGCCAATTACGGCTAGCAGTTACAGTGGCTAAGAGCTAATCAGGAGCAAGATTGTAGAAGGTACAACTTGCTAGCCGTCAATAAAACTGCTGCCGCGAACTGAGACCGACCACGAGAGAAGGCTGCACCTGATTGGTCAGTTATTATTGTTAAGAATGAAATAAAAACACAAGAATCATGTTTTTTAATACAAACAGTTTAAGAATGATGAGCAGCAGTTAAAGACAAGGAGCAAATGTTTCAATAGCAAGTGAATGGGAGTCAGAGCTGAAGGAGCCACTTCCTAACGTGGGGCTAGCATGCTAGCTATGCCCACTCCGTATATACGCTCTATGGTCAATTCAAGGGTTTCAGTCATGTGACTTATTTGTTGTCAGTGCCATTTTGAAGACAACTTTTGTCTCAAGATAGCAGCAGTCACTTTGGATCCAGAAATGCCATTGGTTCATAAACACAGGTCATGGGAGATTCTTGATGGGTCACGTGAAGTCATTGGAAACATGCCCAAGCCACCTCAGCTGCCTCTACTCCGAGCTCCTCCCGTGTGACTCTCTCTCTCTCAGGGAGCCCACCCTGCAGAGGAAACTCATTTTGACCGCTTGTATCCACGATCTTGTCCTAGGTCATTATCCATGACCATAGGTGAGGGAAGGAATGTAAATAGTCCGGTAAATCTAGAGCTTTACCTTTCGACCCTTCTTCACCACAAGAGTCCGATGCAGCGACCGCATCATTACAAACGAGGACAAGAAGACACCATCCTCTTGAGAACAAGACTCCGAGACACTTAAACTCCTCCACTTGGGGCAGGGACTTCCCACCCACCTGGAGAGGGCAAGACACCTTGTTGTTGAATTTCATCGGAGCTCATTCCGTGGAGGCAGAATCTCATGCTGCTTCCCAGATCTTGCTCCATCCCTCACAGATTGCACATGGTGAGTTTGACATTCCAACTGCCTGCTTCAGTGATTTTTTTTCTTGGCTTTCCGTAATGTTTAGAATAAAAGACAAATGATGTATGTGTTTATCTCATTATGAAAGCAACTTTATCATTTAACCTTAACTCCAAACACTGTTATATTTTTTGCATATAAAAATACCCATACAACTTTATTTGCAATAATATTCTAATAACTCCAATAACTATTTGTTTTTGATGTCTTGTTATGTGAATATGCTCATAAAGATTTTACATGCAGTACGATTTGAGTGTATGAGATCAAAGTCTGAGATTTGGACAGATATACTGTATTTAATCTGACTTTTTTGTTTATTAAGGCATGTAGTATGAACAGGATTATTAATCTTGGGTACTTTTTTTTTAAAGATTTTACATCTCTTTTGTGGTGTGTCACCGGTGCATTGGCCTCCCCAGTAATCTTATTGTGTGGCTCATGTCACAAACACACTGTAGGGTTACCCCGGGCTCAGACTGCCATCAAAGCACTGCGGTGGTGGTGGCGGTGAAGGTGCTGGGATGGTTCAGATTCCTTCCGTTGGCACTTGCAGCCATGGGGCAAATTTATTCCAAATGACATGCTCTTTCCAGCTACCAAACTTTTCTTTTTGTGTGTCTTGTCCCTAGTGGGCGCCTCCAAGACAAGTCTGTTTGGCTGGTATCTAAAAATTGGCATTTTAATTACTTTTTTTTTTTTTAACCAGTGCCCTCGTCAAACAATAAATTAATGTAATTATCATTTATAAAGAAGTTTAACATGTAAAGGTGTATTCTAAATGTCCTATTATAGAGGAGCCTGCTTTAATTTGCTTACACTGGGAAAATAAGCAACTAAAGGTATGAATGGAGCAGTTTTTGCATAACAATAAACTGAATGACTCATTCTTAACACAGTCTTGTGCATGTAACAGAAAAAACAATGCACTCTTTAAAATGTGCAATTTTATTCACCACATGAAAACTACCCGCATTTTCAGGACTACAAGTCGCACCTTTTTTCATAGTTTTGTCCGGGGTGCCACTTATATACTTATACTTATATACTTAAACTCCGGAGCGACTTATATGTGATATTTGTTATTTTCAAACTTGCAACTGCATTTCATACTGCAGTGCAACTTATATATGTTTTTTTCTTCTCTATTATGCATTTTTTGGCTGGTGCGACTTATAGTCTGGAAAATGCTGTATATAATATTACTGTGATTATATTAAATAAATCTTGACTATAATTTTTATAAGTGATTCTAGACGTGCACTGAATTACTGGGAATGTGGATTGATATATTCAACGGTTTCTGAGGGAGGAGAAGTAGATTATTCTGGTCACACTTTTTTCAAAATCCTGGAGGCCCAGATCACAGCACAGGATAAGTCTCTACAGTCTACATGATGTCAAGGCATCAGAACACTAATGTTGAGAGGCCAAGCAAGGTCCATCCAGTGATTTAGGTAAAGAAATATTATCACTTTTTATTACTCCTTGTATCTATGATACAAGGAGTTTCTGTTCTGTCTCGTGCAAGGTCAATGGGCTGTTGTAGTAACTTTAAAAGAAGAGTGCTGCGTCAGGATAAATTCTGTTGAGTCTTTTGGGGGGGAAATGCATTGAAATTGGTAAGCGTGAAAATGAGCTGCAGGCAGGTACAGCTGAATGCGTGGAGGGCAGTATGGGACGGACCAAGTGCCAACTGTAATGCTGTATACATAAAAGAACAAGTATATTATTTTTGCGCTATGGACCGTGTGACGATATTTCTTGACTGAAAACATACAGGAAGTAGAATTTTGTTAGTATTATGGCCGGGAAGACCTAACTATTTTGCTGATCGAGGCAAAGTAAGTCTTAGAGGCAGATCATTGACAAAAAACAAGTAGCCAATCAAACCTGCCTGAGCACTGGATTACGTAGACTGCTTTTGGAAGTAAGGGTGGGCATGTGAAATGTATTAAAATATGTTTAAGTAATCATTCCAAAAAGACAACACCCCCATTTAATAAAGCATTGTACTTCCAGGTATGCACTGTTGTCATGATGCCAAAAACATTCTTTCCATTTGTCATGAATGGATCAACCCAAATACTGATTGTAGTAAATATAATGTTACGTCGATTTCAAACTCTATTCTTGTTAAACAACTGGACAACTTTATTAGACAGAAAGGGTTAACCCAGAGAGAATGAGACATTGAAAACGTCATCTTCATCTCATGCTGTATTGTCAAGTAAGTCCATGACCTAAAAAAAACAACAACTTTTTCTAATGTATGTGTCCCTTAAACATATTGATATTCTAGTGGTTTGTGAAAGCACTCAAGGCACTCGAGTGTCTGACAAGATGGCTGACAAAAAAACGTGGAGTCTGAATGCTTCAATGGACGCCACGCTTTGTAAAGGAACTCACTGCAGACAGTTATACAGCCTGTGGTCATGCATCCACAATATACTGTACAAACAGACATGAATAAGGTCCTTTCATACCAGTAACAATATGGTCAACGGGCATCTGTGTGTCCTTTTAGGTTTAGACTTATACTAAGTGGAACACAAAGCAAATGGTTTATAATGTAAGACATAAGCAGAGATGGGATCAAGTAAAGCCCTATATGTACTGCACGGCGCAGCCTTTACGGACTCCACAGTGTTTACGCATATCTTGGAGTAACTCTCTGACACAACACGTTTACTAGAGTGAAATTTAGTTTGAAGTAACAGTCTCTTACTTTATGATTGATAAATGACTGTGTTTCTTGCACTGCTCCTTCTGATATGATTTAGTTTGTATATTTTTGTAGAAAGTAAAAGACACTTGCCCAAATGAGCTCCTGTTTGTTCTGTAGTTGTTCTGCTTTAGCTTTGTAGATGAATAAAACATCCAAACGTCTGCTGCTCTGACAACCACAATTAATTCATTGTTTGAAAGTTCATGTTGTTTTCATATCGTTGTCTATTCTAGGTAAGACAAACTTTACTTACTTTGTTTTGCAGCACATATTCTAAATGCCTCTTTTTTTCCATCCATCTGCTCCTTATTTATGTCCTACACCAACACGTCGATTAAATGATGTAGAAAGGCCTTTTTGTCAGATCCATGGTCAGACCGCATGGCGTGCTGCTGTAAACATTGCACACTTCCTACACTCCCGCCCACTTTCTGCATGCAGCCAATCATACACCAGTTCAATGAAACTAACCAATGAAACAACAGGTAAAGAGAACCAGAATCCCATCAGAGATAGAGAAGAGCGAACGTGACGGACAGCCAGAGCAGCCAATCAGTGCTCAGAGCAGGGATCAGCCTCAGCTCTCCACAAATGACAAGTTTTCACATGAAACTGCTGCTGTTGAATAGAACGCTCTTTAACAAACACTACAGACAGATCTAGTGCGATCTATGCGACAGTGCGATCTATCACTTTAAAAAGTTGAAATATGATGAAAATTAAATTAAGTTCAGTTAGCGTCTCGGACCCATCTCACCCACATCCCAGCCTATTGTTTTACCTGCTGAGCTAGACCCCTGCATTCTCTTTATATGTGGCATTTTACATATAAATTAAGGCAATAATCTATTATTTAAATTAAGACAAGAAAGTATTTAATAGGTCTGTCAATCTACTCAAACAATGTCAAACATGCGTCCAATTGGCGTAACTATGCTATGCGAGTTCTAATCTGTCAGCGTCGATGGAGCGTCGCCAGACTTTTTTGCAGGGGAAACACTGGAAATAGAGAGCCTTTTCAAAATATATGATCTAAAAACATGAGTCACGTAAACAAAATGCATCACATCCAGGACCTTTGGAAATGATTCATGATGATTATTAAAAATAATACATGCTTTACAATGCAAAAGATACATTTTACAGGGGCCACTTACAGGAAAAGGCATGCCATAAATAGGTAAAACTTTGAAGGTGAGCAGTCTAATCAATGCCATTATTAATATATTGCCCGTTCAAAATCCTTTCGTTTTCTTTAAAACAAAACTTTTTATTATCTAGTTTCATCTCGCTCTGCTCCACTCTGGCAGCGCTCGCTCTGATTGGTCAGAGAGGTCACGTGGCTAAACTGGCGACATGCACAAATGAGCGCTCCCATTGGCTTAAATTGCCAGCCATGTTTGATGGCCGGGGCGTGGTCCTAACTCTTCTGCCAGGCTTAGCTATGAAGTAATGACTGGAGTTAGGGCCTAGTGCACCGGCTCAATTAAGAGCAGTCGTAGCTGCGCCTGGTCTTCACCTGCTCATTCACAAGAAATCAGGGGAGTCCGAGCTTGTTGCCTGGAAACATCATAGATTCTCAAGGAGCCGAGTGCACCAGCTGGTCGTAGTCACCACGGCCCCGCTGAATCAGAGCAGACAGACAGGGGCCCATGGGACTGTTGACATCTGACCGCAGTCACATGCCTCTGCCCGCACCTCTCTCATGTTGTCCCTGGACTTACGCCTGCTCCACACTGGGCATGAAAGTTACACCTGGGCGTAGCGCACAGAGGGGTTATGCCCAGCTGGTGCACTGGTCTTAACTTTCAGATTTCAGTCGGACGTAGCTTCTTAGGACCAGCTGGTGCACTCGGCTCCAGGACACAGCCAACAGTCCCGCTTTGTTTCCAAATAGAGCTCGGGCAAGACTAACATTTGACCTCTTAGCAAGCCTTGGAGCAGATATTTCATTTGTACTTTCTTCAGATTTAGAAAAATATAAACAGTGCAAAACAAAAAGCATGACACAGAGGGTGGACATACAGTTTAAATAAAACATCCATTGGTCGTCCTATTCCACAAGACTCAAGTAGAGTCTGAATGTAATGTTTTTCATTTCGCAAATACTCATAGTCATTTTGGTCTAGTCGTTACTTGTCAGTATAATTTTTTTTTAGGAGGGCCTTTTCCGCTGCTTATTGTAGTTTGTAGTTTGATATTTTATAAACAAGGAAAAGTATGATACTGGATCAGAGATTGGGGGAAAGGAGCAGGACATCAAGACAGACACATTTGATTTGTGAGATATAAACGTTTCTTTTAGTGTACAACATGTGGTTAAACTTGTAGCACAAAGTTGTCTGTAAAGATAGGTGAAATTGAGCCTAAACCCTGGCAGTGTAGGGGGCGTTATGTGAGGAACAGTCTGGTGCAGACACAGGCTCTTGTAGCAGGGGCAGCGCTGATGCCTCTGGAGTAAATTGATGCTTCTAAATATACGCGCGTCTGTTATGTCGTAGCTCCAGGTGTAAATTCCAAGTCAAGTCCAAAGTCAATGGCCTTCAAGTCCAAGTCCTCTGCTTTTAGTTTCAAGATCTATCAAGTTTTTATTTTTATTTTTATATCAAGTGGTTAGGGAAATGTTCCAGTTTGTTCCTGTAGAATGAAACTCTGAAAGTACATAAACCTATCAATGTAATGGGACTGAATCTTCACATATGTGTAAAATGTTCCTTCATATGTGTCGCCCAGTTACAGATCCATGAGAAAGAGAAGATTTTCAAACATGTTTGAAGAAGCATCAAATTGTCTAAAGTCATAAGGTCCCGAGTCGAGTCCCATGTCACAGGCATTCAAGTCCAAGTCGAGTCCCAAGTCACAGGCATTCAAGTCCAAGTCGAGTCCCATGTCACAGGCATTCAAGTCCAAGTCGAGTCCCATGTCACAGGCATTCAAGTCCGAGTCGAGTCCCATGTCACAGGCATTCAAGTCCGAGTCGAGTCCCATGTCACAGGCATTCAAGTCCGAGTCGAGTCCTATGCCACAGGTATTCAAGTCCAAGTCAAGTCCTATGCCACTGGTATTCAAGTCCAAGTCGAGTCCTATGTCACAGGCATTCAAGTCCAAGTCGAGTCCCATGTCACAGGCATTCAAGTCCAAGTCGAGTCCCATGTCACAGGCATTCAAGTCCAAGTCGAGTCCCATGTCACAGGCATTCAAGTCCAAGTCGAGTCCCATGTCACAGGCATTCAAGTCCAAGTCGAGTCCCAAGTCAGAGGCATTCAAGTCCAAGTCGAGTCCCAAGTCAGAGGCATTCAAGTCCAAGTCGAGTCCCAAGTCACAGGCATTCGAGTCCAAGTCGAGTCCCAAGTCACAGGCATTCAAGTCCAAGTCGAGTCCCATGTCACAGGCATTCAAGTCCAAGTCGAGTCCCAAGTCACAGGCATTCAAGTCCGAGTCGAGTCCCAAGTCACAGGCATTCAAGTCCAAGTCGAGTCCCATGTCACAGGCATTCAAGTCCAAGTCGAGTCCCATGTCACAGGCATTCAAGTCCAAGTCGAGTCCCATGTCACAGGCATTCAAGTCCAAGTCGAGTCCCATGTCACAGGCATTCAAGTCCAAGTCGAGTCCTATGTCACAGGCATTCAAGTCCAAGTCGAGTCCCATGTCACTGGTATTCAAGTCCAAGTCGAGTCCCATGTCACAGGCATTCAAGTCCAAGTCGAGTCCCATGTCACAGGCATTCAAGTCCAAGTCGAGTCCCAAGTCACAGGCATTCAAGTCCAAGTCGAGTCCCATGTCACAGGCATTCAAGTCCAAGTCGAGTCCCATGTCACAGGCATTCAAGTCCAAGTCGAGTCCCATGTCACAGGCATTCAAGTCCAAGTTGAGTCCCATGTCACAGGCATTCAAGTCCAAGTCGAGTCCCAAGTCACAGGCATTCAAGTCCAAGTCGAGTCCCATGTCACAGGCATTCAAGTCCAAGTCCAGTCCTATGCCACTGGTATTCAAGTCCAAGTCGAGTCCCATGTCACAGGCATTCAAGTCCAAGTCGAGTCCTATGCCACTGGTATTCAAGTCCAAGTCGAGTCCCAAGTTATAAAATGATGATTCAAGTGTGAATCGAGTCTAAGTCACGCCTCTGGACAGAAGCAATACTTTTTATCTGTGAATACTGCATTCTAAAAAAAAAAAAACATGCATGTTCAGTAACGCGTACTGTCCTGAGCAAATAACAAAAAAAAATACATAAATAAAATAACCCGCAAATGTTGGGCAATTTGGACATTCAACAATTTTCCAACGTTGGATTTTGAATAGTCTACACTTCAAAACTATATCACACTGTTGGCCTTCTTAGACCTGCTGTTTATGTTCAACACAATCATGTGTTTGGGGAAAACTAGAAAAAGTCTTTCTGTCATGATTTCCAAGTATAAAAAAGTTCTACAGACGAGTAAAGCAAAAACATTTGAAAATAACAAAATGCACCATAAAAGACAGGAAAACTTTTAAACACCAAATAATCTCAGTTTGAATAAGCATTATTGTCTGCTGCTGACAGTATCCACCTCCTCCACTGTATAATCTGAACTGTGTGGAAACTAAAGAGCACAGTGTTATCTTCTACCATGTGTTAGACAATAAACTTCCACCTTTCACCATTTCCTCTCTCCTACAATAAGTCTTTTGTGATCTCTAAAAACGAGCGGCTTCACGTAACTGCGGTCGACTCTCTGCTTCCGACTGTAATCTCCGGCTGTCCCCTGGGAGCCGGCTTGTGATTGGGGCTTCCCGCGGTGTTTGGTGAAGGTGCAGGGAGCAGTAAAAGGCACATTAGCCTCAGACAGTGAGGAGAGCACATGCAGGTAGCTCCAAAACACTCCACATGTCACGTTTCCCCTTTGTCCTGCTGCGTCTTACTGCACTTAGGTCCTTAAAGGGGCGGAAGTGGAGCTGATTTGAAGTAAGAGGCTGTTGGTAACACCATCGAGGAAGAACACGGAAACAAAGGGAAAGTCAATACTTACTTCTCTTGCAGGGTGCCTCTCCACAGATTCGACCCGTAGCTTGGTGTCTGATGATGACAATTAACTGGACTGCAAGTATTAATTACTAATTGTGTAATTAATTGACTAATTGTGACTATAAAAAATAATCCTGATCATGTTTAGATTAATTGTTATCTGGACATATATATATATATATATATTTCTATTTTGTATGATTAGTCCATTAATAAAAAAAATGACAATTTCTGACTTAAATAATCATTCCAGCTACACTTATAACACTATTTCATACTATACTCTTGACATCAAAGGTGCTCTTGGGAGGAGTGTATGTCTGCTTGTCCTCATGAAGATGAAGTTGCCTTTCCACCTTTGGCATTAAACAAAGCTATCTTCATGGAGACAAGCCAAGTTACAGGTCAGATCTGTAGAGAGGCGACCCCGCTCACAGTAATGATGAAAGTCTATCAAGAAATAACATCTCCATGGAGACCACCCTTTACGAGGAAAGTCACACAGTGCAACTTTCACACACCGCACTGCAACGACAACAAGAGTTACACGAGGCAGTAAATGTGGAGCAACATTCAGTTTGTGGAGTTTTATTTTTAGAAAAATGTGCATTGTATATCCACAGTGTGTTCTGGTGGTTACATGTGAAGATCTGAAAAACACGTTTCCACCGGTGCATTTATATTTTAAGCCCATGTGCACTGAAATGTTCAAGCTAAGAGCAGATAGCAGCAAATCTTTGGCCTATTTTCCACGACACATTGGAGGCGATGGTAGAAATCGACCGCAAACTTAACCATATTTAATGACATATATTAAGATAAGATAAGATAAGATATTCCTTTATTGTCCCACATGGGGAAATTTCATTGGTGCAACGCAGGTAGATACAGAGGTAGATACAGAAGAACAGATCACTTATAGGAAGTCTGAAAAACACTTTCAGTAGAAGATCTCCTATAAATAAATAAAAACTCCCATAGACAAATAAATAAATAAATACATAAATACCATTGCATGTGATCACGACAGTAATTGCACATGAATATGTGTCACGACAGCACATAGATTGCACATGAATTGCACATGAATTCCAACAGCAATTGCACATATGACAGAATTGCACATGGTTAGGTCAGTATTGCGAGTGTTCAGTACTAACAGTTTTTGTTATAAAGTCTGACAGCAGCAGGAAGGAAAGACCTACGGAACCTTTCCTTCGCACATCGAGGGTGGATCAGTCTCTCACTGAAGCTGCTCTCCAGAGCGGAGAGAGTGTCCTGCAGGGGGTGACACTCATGGTCCAGCATAGATGTGAATCTAGCCAGGACCCTCCTGTCCCCCACCTCCTGCACCGAGTCCAGAGCACAGCCCAGGACGGAGCTGGACTTCTTGATGACTCTGTCCAGCTTCTTCCTCTCCCTCTCTGTGATGCTGCTGCTCCAGCAGGCCACACCGTACAGGAGGGCTGATGCCACCACAGAGTCGTAGAAGGTCTTCAGGAGTGGCCCTGTCACTCCAAAAGACCTGAGTCTCCTCAGGAGGTAGAGCCGACTCTGGCTCTTCCTGTACAGTGCGTCCGTGTTATGAGTCCAGTCCAGTTTGTGGTTCAGATGAACACCCAGGTACTTGTATGAGTCCACTCTCTCAATGTCCCGTCCCTGGATGTTCACTGGTGAGGGGGCAGTGGGGTGGCGTCTGCGGAAATCCACCACCATCTCCTTGGTCTTCCCCGCGTTGATGAGGAGGTGGTTCCGCTGACACCAGTCCACAAAGTCCTGCGCCAGTCCTCTGTACTCCGCGTCATCGTCGTCCGTGATGAGTCCAATGATGGCAGAGTCGTCAGAGAACTTCTGCAGGACACAGCTGTCCGTGTCATGTCTGAAGTCTGCAGTGTAAAGGGTGAAGAGAAAGGGCGCGAGGACAGTGCCCTGGGGCGCCCCCACACTGCAGGTCCGAGTGTCAGACACACAGTTCCGGGCTCTCACAAACTGGGGTCGGTCTGTGAGGTAGTCCAGGATCCACTCTGCCAGGTCATACTCCACACCAGCCGTCTCCAGCTTGTCCCTCAGGAGCAGCGGCTGGATGGTGTTGAAGGCGCTGGAAAGATCGAAGAACAGAATCCTCACAGAGCTGCCAGGCTTTTCCAGGTGAGAGAGAGAGCGGTGCAGCAGGGAGATGACGGCGTCCTCCACTCCGATGCCAGACCGATATGCAAACTGCAGCGGGTCCATGGCTGAGCTCACGGTGGAGCGGAGGTGGTCCAGGACTAGCCGCTCCAGTGTCTTCATCAGGTGGGACGTGAGAGCCACTGGCCTGAAGCTGTTGAGGTCTTTGGGGCGCGGTGTCTTAGGCACAGGTACCAGACAGGAGGTCTTCCAGACCTGTGGTACCACCCTCAGCTTCAGGCTCATGTTGAAGACATGCTCCACAACTCCACACAGTTCATCTGCGCAGGACTTAAGGAGCCTGGGGCTGATGCCATCAGGTCCTGCTGCCTTCCTCACTTTAATCCTCTTCAGCTCACTCCTCACCTGTGCTGCTGTGACAGTCAGTGGTTGGCAGGGGGACTGTGTGCTGGGGGGATGGGTGAGTCCAGGCGAAGTGGGGAGCCGATGGTCCGGGGCAGATAAGCGAAGAGGAACAGATGCAGGGCATTGTCCAGCTGTGGAAGAGGGAGCATGCAGCTGTGCAGGGGGAGGGGCGGGTGACCGATCAAACCTCAAGAAGTGAGCATTTAAATCATTCACCCACTGTAGATCCCCCTCTGTCTGGGCAGGGGGGATTTTGAAGCCCGAGATGGTTTTCAGGCTCCTCCACACTCCCTGAATGTTCTTTTGCTGCAGCTGCTCCTCCATCCTCCTCTTGTAGCCGGCCTCAGCCTGCCTGATCTTCCTCCTCAGCTCCTTCTGCACAGTCCTCAGCTCCTCCTTGTTCCCTGACCTGAAGGCTCTCTTCTTCTCCTTCAGCAGAGCCTTCAGTTCACGGTTAATCCATGGCTTGTTGTTTGGAAAACACCGCACCGTCCGGGAGGGAACAATGTTCTCAAAACAGAAGTTGATGTAGTCCGTGATGCACTCTGTGATGGTGTTGATGTCCTCCCCATGTGGGTCATAAAGCTCAGTCCAGACAGTGGTGCTGAAGCAGTCCCTCAGAGCCTCCTCGCTCTCAGCAGACCACATCCTCACCTCACGGGACACCACAGGCTGCCTGCGCACGATGGGTTCATACACAGGCCTCAGATGTACAAGGTTGTGGTCCGAGCTGCCCAGGGGAGGGAGGGGGGAAGAAGAATAAGCCTCCTTGGTGTTGGCAAAAAACAAGTCCAATGTTCTATTCTCTCTGGTGGGGCAGGTAACATACTGGGTGTATGTTGGTAGAACAGAAGAGGGAGAAGCGTGGTTAAAGTCACCAGAGATGAGGAAGAGAGCCTGTGGATGCTGTGTTTGCAGCCTACAAGTGCAGGAGAGCAGTGCTTCACAAGCATTTTCAGCATTGGCAGACGGGGCCACATAGACTGCGATCAAAATCACATGTGAGAACTCCCGGGGCAGATAGTATGGCCTCATGCCAATAGCCAATAGTTCAATATCCTTGTTACATAGCTGCTCCCTCACTGTGCAGTGTTCGGGTTTGGACCAGCTCGTGTTCACATACACCGCCAGACCTCCACCTCTTTTCTTCAAGCATTCTTTCGTTCTGTCCGCCCGCAGCAGATGAAAATTGTCCAAACCTACAATAGAGTCTGGCATTTCTGCTGTTAACCAGGTCTCTGTGAAAATCAAGACGCTGCTGTCCCTATAAATCCTCTGGGACCGCATGAGGCTCGCTATTTCCGTCATTTTATTTTGAAGGGACCTCACGTTACCCATGACTACGGCGGGAACCGACTTCCTGTTTGTCCCTCTCTTCTCTCGGAGTTTACGTCCAGCCCGTCTGCCTCGTTGCGTTTTCCTTAGGATGTCCGCCGGGATAACGTGACGATCTCCGGGTAAGACGACTGTTCTCCGCAGTTTCATGAGTTCCTCCTTTGTGTAAACGCGGTACGGCGCCGGGCGGGGGGCGGGGCCGGAGCCGGGGGACTCAGAGCCAAGACACATCGCAACGACACGACGAAAACACTCAATCCAGCCGAATAAAGTCAAAACAAGTTCATTTAAAGCGATTCCAGTGCGTGTCCCGATCGTTCGTGAAGTTCCTCTTTCATATAAACGTGTATATAAACGTGTATATAAACGTGTACCGACGACACGCCGTACTTTAGCGCGGCCGGAGGGCGCGGGGGGGGGGGGCTGGTGGGCTCGCTCGGAGCTAGCTCACGTCACAACAACACAACAAACGCAACGAAAAACGCTCAAATCCAGCAGAAAAAAGTCAAAAACAGTTGAATTAAAAAACTATTCCAGCGCGTGTCCCTATCGTACAGTAAAATAGAAAAAATATACTTACTATATTTACAAAATATAGGAGATAAAGCACAATAATTGTGAGAAAGAAGAGAGAGCGTTTACACCGGGCTGCCAGCTGTACCAGCGCCTTATGACGAATTTATGACCTACATACAGTATAGTTCATTCAAAATGCTCATAAGTCAGTGCTGCTGTTGTGCAACATTACATCTATGCGTGGGTAAAAAAAAGTATAAGACTCGACTAACAATCGACTTTTTTCCTCGACTATGCCTGAAACTTACGCTGTTCGTTTTAACGGAAAAATGGCTGCAAATCTGCGGCTTCGGTGGAGGTTAAATCACATACTAAAGGACATACTATACTTGGAGTTTTGAAGTGACTGAATACTTGTACCAAAAATACATATTCAGAATACTAAATTTGAGTAACTGTATACAGTGAGAAAAATAAAACAGAACTCTTATAGTTGTTAGTGTGTATGAGGTTTTTTCATTTTTTAATAAAGTTTCCCTTATAAATAAATGAACAACAAACAGTGAAACAAAAAGTTGTTTTAAACTTGTCGTGCCATGTCATGTTTTCATATGAGAATATAATGCACCTCTAGTATTCAGAGTACAGTTACAGTAACAGAATACGTTACAAAACACATTTGAATGCAAATATTCTGTAGCTAAAGTATTCTTCCCAACACTGCCTATTTTGCTCTTTAAACATGCTCTTGAGTATATATGCTTTGGCATCTCTTTGTTTCTAACCTAAAATATTGTATTCATTGAAAAACACACGAGTTTCTGTCAGTCAGTTGTTCTCTTGTAATTATTTAGTTATAGCACGCCATCTACTGGCAGCAGAAAGAATGACCTGATGCGTAAAAACAAGCATGCAGTTGTTCTTAATGATTGATTTTGATTTTACGACAGAAATGCTCATTATCAAGTGTTTTCTGAGGCTCAAAACCAAAAGAACTTGAAAAGCAGTGTGAATTAAAGTATGAATGACGCTAAATACAATTGCAGGTACATTTTTAATGAGAGAAAAATCTAATACAAAGCTCAAAAAAGTCCATTTGTCATAAAATGCGTCCTTTGAGGTACGCGTTATTATTTCGTTGACCCCGTTGCCCAGCACTAATCACTTACACCACATTCACACAGTGCGCCTGGAGTCACATTGCACCTTCTGTTAACATTTTCTACACTCATCATTTGTTACTCCTGGATCTCGTTCCCATACAACATATACAACAAGTAAAACATTATGAAATTAGAAAAATATCCTGTGAAACCTGCACCTCATCTCACCTGTAACTCTTGTATCATCGCGTTAAAGGTCTTTATTTTCTTTTGGACATTTTTTGGAGGACAGCTATTGAACAGAGATAGATATGCTCACCAAAATAATAAACCACGGGCAAAAAATGCACCGTTCTGAGCAAATTTTGATTCATATCGTTGTTGAATTTATTTTAGCTACTGGAAGATTATGACACCGGCCCGTAGCAGCCCTTGGCCCCTTTCTTCAGCTATGATTCATTCTGGAGCAACACGATGCATCCATCTCCCTTTCCCCAGCATGACACAATGGGACTGATTAAAAAGACAAAATTGATAGCCGCCACTGATGCGCTAATTCTCTGCCCCTTCGAAGTCCAGCGGATTCCTCCTTTCTCCGACCTTCTTTTATGTAATTGTGCAGACTCAGACAAAGGCCGACTCAAAAGGTTCCCAAAAGGTACAGGTTTCAGACTGGAGAATGCGATGATGGGAATAGGAACCAGAATATATATATATATATATATATATATATATATATATATCTATCCTAGTGTGAAAATGCAAATGTTTTAATATTGTACTCTCTGTGTTCTGTTCTATTTGTATTTGGTTTTATCTATTTGTTTGCAAAATTGAAAATAAATAAATAATAATAATTCAAATTCTGATTTAGGGTCTGTAATAGTGTGTTAGTGTTAGAATGTCTTTATATAGAGAGTGTATACATTTAGATGGAAGTCATGTGTAAATCATTGTTGTCAAAGTAACATTTTAAAAATCTATTTGAGGTTGGACTTTATGCCGGTTTTATGCCAGAAATAGATGACTATTTGTTGCATGGTTAACTCTGGCATTATCTGCTCTATAACCAGGCAATTGTTTTTGTATTTTTTATGAGGCACATCTCAATCAAACAGTACATGGATTAAGCAGTTATTTGACTCTTCGAACAAATATGTGGATTAATGTGGAATCACTTCTTACAGATGCTTCTCACTTCTCAATCAACACCTGGGTCTGTCACATGGCAGACAATAAAAGACGTAACCAAAGGTGTGGCGCAAAGTTGATATATGTCTGTTCAATCTGTCAATCATGTGGTGGGAAGCTGCTATCTTTAGAGTAATTATCATTTATTACAAAGTAATACATAATCATTATAGAATTATTATTATTATCATATGCAGCGTCATAGTTTGATTACAGCTCTGACAATTTTGCTAGATGTCTTTCTCTCTCTCATTCCTATTTCACAATAATACACTGTCCTTGTGTATCCTTTAAATCCTTTAAAATGAAAATATAATTAATTTTGTCAATATAAGTAAAAATACAGTAAAACAAGCAGGAAAGAAGATGGACAACATCCAAAAGCCAACAATGAAATCATATTTAATATTTACATCAATCAACTGGAAGGAAAATAAAGTAGAAAAAAAGTAGAAAAAGTCTTGAATTTGATAACATAATAGTGAAATAAATAATCTAACGTCTGGTCTCTGGTTTGTCCGTCCTCTTTTTGCTTCAGCTTTGCCTCCTTTTGCTTTATTCTATTAAATGTAGGGGTGGATTAAAAAAAGGAACAGTGTCCTAAATGTGACCAGTCTACAGTCAGTGATGCCAGTCTGGTCTCATCATGTGTTTTTCCCCTCTGAATTCTAGGAGATTGTCTGATAAGTGTCGAAGAAGGTTTAGTGTTTCACTGTTAAAATAAAAAAGGTGTTAAACGATGACACTGACACTAAACTTACTTTCTTTAACAAAATAATAAGATGCGGGGTGTGAAATGTGTAGTTTATTTTAATTAACATTGCCACACTAATTGTCACATTTGAGGGTAGCTGCCTATTCAGAATTAGGATTATCTTCAAATGATGAGCTCCAATACTCCTCAGACAATGTGGAGAGCGATCAAGTTTCTGAGTCGCAGAATGAAAATGACTCAGAAACTTGATCATGAAGGTGTGCTCTACAAGCTAACTCCCCAAAACTCTAGCAGGAGGCAGCGTCAAGGACGCTTCCATGGATGGAGAGCTGAGAGAATGAGGCTTGCTGTGAACACAGATGGGGTAGTGCAGTGCAAAGTCTGCTCAGACACCGGAGACTTGGTCCACACACTAAGGAGGGACTCCACATCGACTCTGCATTTATTAAAGGCAATAAAGCAAAGACTGCTGAAAAAAGTACATGACAAAATCGGCAAACACGCCAAGCGTCAGTCACACGTAAAATGCATCAAAATTGTGCAGAAAAATCAGGAGAAAGCAATTGAAAGAGGTGTGGAAAACTATAAAGCTTTGTGGGGAAAACACAATGAGGAAAAAAAATAAAACAGCAAATATCATTCAATGTTCAACTACAACTGGTTGAACTGCGACTCTGGTTAAGGCCTGCTGTAATATGCAGATGAAACTAGCTGACTTCATTAAAAACTCACCTCTTTGATGAGTAAAACATGTTTGATCATTTACATTAGGATTCCGTTTGAAGGTGACCTTTGTAACTTCTTTTATGAAGTTGAGTTTGATGCATGCACCGGAGCAGCCATCTGCAACACTCTTCTTCAAAACCTGGAGAAACACGGCATCAAAAACATTTTATCGGCTTTGCCACTGATGGGGCTGAACATATGAACCCAAAACCAACAGTGATTTATTAAATGAACTTTAAACCAGAACTCACTGTCCATGATGCTTTGAAACGTTCAAATGAGGCATCTTCAAATGTTTATTGACTGTTTTATGCTATTTTTAGCCAGAGCCCAAACACATGCGAGAACGTGCGCTCACGGCTTCCAATTTGGAAATGCATGCGTGCAGTGTAGGACGGCGAGCGCTGGCTGTCCTCCTCCTGCACATCTGTCACTGCTCTCTGGGAAAGCTATTCCATCCTGGTAAACTGTTTTGGGCACTGGGGCGAAGACAGCTCCAGATCTCCCTCATAGATAGCAAAATGCAGAGGAAGTCATACTACAACAACTCAGTGGCTTTTTCGGTGGGGATGGCGCCCTAAAACCCTCTTTCTCCAGTGAAGAGCTGCAACAGGTCAATGATGGACAGTACAGGCGCAAGACATCGAAATGGGGAAAATGAAAGTGCGCAAACTCGACTGCGTTTCGGACCAGTGATGTGGAAAGGTGAAGGTCTATCATGAACACTTCTTTATTTCACTCGCAGACAACATCCAGGGCAGGTTGACGGATGACAATGGAATTATTTCTGCCTGAACTCTTTTAAGTGGCCACGTGACGAGGACGAAGGCAGCTTACATCAGAATGCCAATCCGCTAGCGATTCACAAGACCCTGGGTGTTGACAGTGGGGCAGACAATGCAAACCTCCTAAATGAACTCACATGACATGGGATCACGAGAGAATAAATGCAGAAGATGCTCCCCACTGTCTCCACACTTCCTGTGTCAACTGCAGAGCGTGAGCGCGGATTCAGTGCAATGAACCGTGCACTTACAGATGAACAAAAGAGAATGCAAACCTGCACACTGACTCTCTCCATCAATGGACCAGGGATAGCCTCCTTCCCTGCCCAAATGCATGCTGGGATGTGGATACGTGAAGGTCAGCATGCTGCGGAGGACCAACCAACAGGAAATCAGAGCAGAATTTTGCCATAAAACAAACGTTCAGACTTTCCCGTCATCTGTTCAGCATCAGTTGTAGTTGATGCTGTCGGTTAATGAGGCATTATTTCTAGGACTGGGCAGCGATTACATTTTTCTATCACGATTAATCCCATGCTTTATTTGCGATAAATCACAATTAATACGAAAAAGTCACTAGATATTTTTTTGAATCCGTTAATAGCTCTTTATTTCACCTTTTAGCCCTAAATATGTTGTAGAATTAAACCAGAGTTGTGCTATTTTGACTTGAATATGACTTTCATTGTATCTATAATAACAGTATTACCCAACATTTTTTTCCAATGTTCATATTCAGTGTTTAGGATTGTTTTTACACTGTTTTGACCCATTACTTTGCTAATAGGTGTTGTTTGAAGGTTTGGCCTGGACCATTATTCCTGTTATGTTGACATTATACATTATGAATAAATGACTGATAATGGCAGCTGGTTATACTTATACTCCTAACTGTAGTAAATCTCACATCACAACCTTCACTTTACCACCGTCCCTCCCTCCCCTGCTGCTGTTTTATCCTCCGTCTGCATTAACTGGATCCTAAAGCAGCTCCCGTGTAGACAATGTGACAGAGGCGCCTCGACAAACCCTATTACCTGCACGCTGCACGCCCACACACACACAACAACCTTGATGCACTTGTCAGAAAGAAAAACCTCAAGCTGTGTTAGCTCTGCCCGGCCAAAGTAGTTCACGAGGGCTACACAAAGCCGGCGTTTCAAGGTCCGCGGGAAATTGAGTGGAATTGATGGTATTCTGATATTTTTTTCTCCCCATTTCCTAAGAGCCTTGAAAGCTATTGTACGTGGACGGCCGATGGTCTCCACACTTACAATGAATCTGCAGTTTTCAAAATAAAATATGACAAAATATGAAGACAACCAGAGCTCCAGCCACCGATATCGGGACCAACAACCGACACAGGGGTCCAAAGGAAAGCGTATCTTCTGGAAGACGTTTCCCTTACATCAAGTAGAATGGTCCGAGAAAGGACTCAAGTGAAAAAGTATTTGGGGAAACCACTACTCAACTGTTCCACTTGATTTTGTGTGATTGGTTGGACAAAAGATCGAATAATGAAAATATTGAAATCTGGTATTTTCAATGAATCGAACCAAAAGAAATGAGAAAAACCCAAACTAGTCTTGTAAATACAGTGGAGTGGTAAGTAAAAACCCACCTCGACTTAATGTTCCAAAGGGAAGCATCAATTCCAGCCGCTATTTTCCTTTTCTGAATGCATAATAGACCCGGGAGCTCAACGAAGGCGACCCGATCGTGCCTACGCATTCACGGCAAGAATAATGGCCGCTGCATTTACAAGTTTCACGTTGTTATGCCGGAGATAAACTATTTCGCTTTATGTAGTGCCAGGGACATTCATCTTGGTGGGATTGCTGAGACGCTGACTTCCCTTCTCATTGTATTTATCATAGCTCCGCACACGGGTGTCGCTCCACTCTCCGAGCAGTAACCTTAAGCACAGCACCGCCGCAAGCCTCTGTGGGGAAAGTGGGCTCTCTTTATCTTTGTGAAGAATTTTTGGAGGATTTTGGCGATACAGGCTTTTACGACGCTGCTGTGGTGTGTGCATTTTGCATTACAGTCTTGATATTTGTAGGTTTATATTTGGGTAGATGTTTTTCTCTCGTTTAATACAGAAAAAAATACTCAAATAGAAGCGCAACATGGGCAATTCTAGATTAATATAGGATGGTCACAATAACACGTTTAGAAGTGCAATATATTCTTACAGAAAATATCAAAATGAACGATAATACATAATATCTTAAAGCAGGATAATAAAGCAAATCCTTTTCTAAGTGAACTATTTTGTATAAAAAACATAAACTGCCACAAATAAATAGAATGAAACAGCAGTCATCAATGTTAATTATTCAGCCCTCTACAGCTCAAATACAAAATACAAAAAAAGGAAACGTTTCCCATTGCGTCAAAGAAAAACATGACAAATATTAAAGAGGTTGTACCTGATTTTCACTGTTTTGAAATGTGAAAAACAGAACTAGTTCATGTCCCCGATTTTTTGGAATGTAATAATTTGAAATCATTTTTTCCCCAGTACAAATATAGTGAAAAAGCATTTATTTGGGTGAAAATGAGAGCACAGTGTTTTCTCTGTATCTTTTTATAGAGCGTTGTATTCACCGAATATAAGCAGGAAGTGCAGCGTTAGCATGCTAATGTTGGTTTGCTTCACCCGGGACGGCAAAACTCGCTCTGGGCTCAAATACTCCTGTAAAGTGCTTTCAAACTCATCGTGGTGGATATTTAAGAGGCTGGGAATGCATTAAGTAAGTGAACGACACATGTGGAGCTGTGAAAAGTTTAACACGAACTACACATTTCAAAACTGTAAAAAAAATCAGGGACAGCCCCTTTAACATATTGTCATTTATTGAACAATGATAATTACTATGCGTTAGTTGTAGCATGTAAATACAGGAGTAGATATGATCCTGTTTGTCCAGGCGTGGTCCGTGGTAGAAGGTGTAGTCATCCGCACGCTGTTTTTTAGACGCGTTGTTGCTCCGGAGTTCATATTTGTCGTGCCACTGGGAGGAGTTACAACTGACAGTAACACGGTTTTGTTTACTAGTCTGCCACTTTCACCCACGGCTCGGGTCGTTAGGGCCTATTGTGGTCTGAGCTTCTGCCAAGGTGACAAAAGAGTGCTGTACACCCCTGGGCGGTTGTACTTCGAACCTCTATTCCTGTTCAAAGAAAGGGTTTCTTTCGATACAAGAAACTGCCTCTTTCTCCCCTTTTTCGAGCCATCCTTTTGCAATGAGACAATTTAAACTTTTTGGACTACTTAGGCTTTAGTATAATTGAATGTAATCCTACTAATATCTCCAAGTTGTCATTTTTGTAGATCAAATGACAGGAAAGGAAACAAAGGCTGCATTTGGAGACATATTGAAAAGTGAGGCAGTTTGTATCATGCTAAAAACAATGTCAGAAAAGATAAGATCGACCTCAAAAGCATTAAATCCATTATATTTTTTTGTTTCGCAATATTTAAATTACCTTCCATGTTTGTTGATACTATTTCCTTGAGCTGGATGCTGGAATAGCGAGCGAGGATTCCACGTAAAGCAGAACCAATACAGGGTTCAGAATAAGCGGGATCACATCGCAAAATGCAATTTCTCTCGAATGCGATGCATTTGTCAGAAAAAAAGTGTTTGTATCGCAGCTTTTGCGATACAAAAATGTGTGTTCAATTGTATAACCAAAGCGCATAAAAGTACTAATCACTCGTCAATCGATCGTCAATAACATCATGACACATGTAGAACACTGTGTTGTCATGACGAGTCCCGCTGCAGTCTCAGATCGAGTCTGAAAGTGGGAGGAGCCACGTGCGGTAAAGTTAGCGTCACAGATTTGGACTTCTGAGGTCAATAACTCCTAAACGCAAAAGTCTTTGCAGATCATTCACATGCCAAAATACTCATATTTACACTGCCAAGTGACACAACCTCGTTTTAAAAATCAGATGCGTATTTTTGGCGAAGCGAATTACAGCGGTACAATTTGAATAGCACATAAAATACACCATGATGGACTCTACAGCAACCTTTATTTTACCATCAGAAGCTTAATACTCCTGCAAATAGTCATCTGATTGATGATGATATGGAAGAAAGTTGTAAATAAGGCCATCTGACTTTGTGTTGATTAATTTGTTCAACAATAAATTTTATTTGCAAGTTTTATTTAAAGATTTTTTTTTTAAAAAGTGTTTAAAAGTTAATTTGTTAAGAGTTTTCTTTAATAGAATGTTTACAAATACATTTAAATAAATGATTGTGTTATAGCAATGGAAAATGTTGATTGTTAGTCACTTTCGTGTTTTGCTATGCAATTATGAAATTGCTATACAAATTTAGATTGTTTAGCAGCGCCGCTATACAAGTGAAACATCCTTAATCTGAGCCCTGCAATATGAAACCATAGAGACGAAGTGAAACATGCCTTAAGCGCACACTGCACATGTATCTCTTTCCCGTATTGTAATTCCACTCATGACTTCCATAATATGATTCTGAGGAAATAAGTTACAGACGTGCGTGATCAGATTCCCCCTTCATCTCTCTGCTCAGCGGAGCGAGCCGGGATAAGCCCACGAGTCCTGACACATTTTTAACAAATTGTGATCGCTAGATTTTTGCTTATAATGTCATTTCCAGAATACCGCTATATATTAAGGCCATCCTCTACTTAAGGGTTCAAACACTCTGTCCCACCTTGTGATGTCACGAGGCGGCAATCCATGAAGTGGTTGTTTGTGTTTTGAGGCATTTTGAGTGTAAACACAGGATGAATAAAACATGCTCAAATGAAACAAAACGTGGAATATGACGTCTGGTGAGGTGAGCCAGTTCTTCTTGTTTTTCTTTTACATAATCTTGCCCTAAAAGTCAAAGCACACAGGGGTTTCTTTGCTGTGCACCTATGTATACTGGTTGTATAGCAAAGTTATGAAGCTAAGCCATTGTACAAGCAACAATAAAGAAGTAGCATTTGCATTATTGCAGCAACTTTCTTTCATGGCAACTGATACCAGACATGCTCTAATACCATGGATAAAGTTGTTCTCAATGATGATTAACCCAAAGCAGAACAAAAAAAAACAATAGTTGATTTGAAAAAAGCAAATACTCAAACTGCAAAAGGCCGTGTACCATGTTGAGCTATTTAAAAAGGCTAATGCAGGTCTAGAATGGCGAGTCTGTCAGAGACGTTACAGACAAAGAGATGTTTCAATAGAAGGTGAATGGAGCCAGAGCTGAAGGAGCCACTCGAGGCCCGTGCGTCTTCGCTCAGTCCCATTCTATAACAGTCTCTACACGTTAGTTTTAGCGTTTAGCTCTTCGTCTGACCACCCACGCTTCTGAGAATTTATTTAAAAGCGTTGATCAAAATGATATTGGACCAGCACTAGATGATTCATTCATTCAGAGCAATAGTGAGATGATACAAATGTTATAAACCTTAATATATCCCACTGTAGGGGGAAACACTTGAGTAGAATAGCCTTTCTAGTGTAGTTTTGTACCGTATACTTTGTTATTATTATTTATGACTTGTTTAATTTTGCAGCATTTTTTATGGTAACTTTTCATAATGACATCCCCAGACATCACAACAGATGGACAATATTAATCTTTGTATTAAATGTATTATGGCAGTCAGTGCTGTTACTATATTTGCTTTACATATTCTTTTGTTTATTAAATACAAGTTAATACACCTATAACAATAACTTGATTGAAAATTGCATCTTTCTATGTCATTTCTAAGACACATTTAACTTGCCAGTGGAGTTATGACTGATAAAAAGGTAAGTTATCAAGGTCTTTTCTTTTTTCTGGCAAATTGGTCGAATAACTAATTAGAACTAATACTAATAAACTAATACATGGCAAAGTAGTAACTTCTAGAAGTCAAATCTTGCAAAAAAAAGTGTGAGCATTTCATTGAAATGTGGCAAAGCCAGCAAGTTTTGCTTTAATAAGTTTGATAATTGGATGGCAGGTTTCACATAATAATATCTAGTCGCCAGCCAAGTGTTTAAGATTAGGGGCTATTAGTACAAGCATTAAATTAAAGAATGTGTCCGAGTGACCTTTAAAACTTAACAGTCGATTTATAATGTTAAACCACGCAGCAGGAAGTAAAGGGCTCATTGTGATAACGGATGGCTCGATTGGCTCCGGCGCAGTGGGACATGTACATCTTCACTTTGTGCTGCTCCTTTCTGAGGTCGCCGGGGCCAATTACCCGCATGCTCCGAGTACAGCAATGAGGACATGAATTATGCTTCCAAATGCACATTTCTACATGATCTATACACCAGCAAAACACATAACATTATGTAACATTAAAAACACTGAGTTACAAATGCATCAAAGTCATGATTAAGGTTAGGTTAAGGTACAGGGGAATTTGTCCTCTGTATTTGACCTATCCTTCAATGCCACTGGATGCAGGAGCAGTGGGGACACATCTACAGGAGCAGTAGGGACACATCTCCAGGAGCAGTGGAGACACATTATCCAGCAGCAGTGGGGACACATCTCCAGCAGCAGTGGAGACACTTCACTAGCAAGGACCACGCCACAACAATGAAATACGAAAGAATGTTTATTGATAAGTCATGATGGGTCGATGAGAGATCGATGAGAGCTCGATGAGAGAGAGAGCTCGATGAGATGAGAGAGAGAGAGCTCAATGAGATGAGAGAGAGAGCTCGATGAGATGAGAGAGAGAGATATCGAGAGAGCGAGAGATCGAGAGAGAGAGATATCGAGAGAGCGAGAGCGAGAGAGCGAGAGAGATATCGAGAGAGAGATATCGAGAGAGCGAGAGAGAGATAGAGAGAGAGAGAGCGCTAGAGCGATATCGAGAGAGAGAGCGATAGAGCGAGAGAGCGAGAGAGAGATATCGAGAGAGCGAGAGAGAGATAGAGAGAGAGCGCTAGAGCGATATCGAGAGAGAGAGCGATAGAGCGAGAGCGAGAGAGATCGATGAGATGAGAGAGAGAGAGATCGATGAGATGGCTGGGTAGAGACTCAGGATGGGGGCTCTGTCTCGGGTAATCAGCCCAGCCGATTCAGAACCCCCAAAATGATTTAAATGAAGGAAGTTGATCTGGATCTTGACGTAAGCCTGGCTGAAAATAATGTTACGAGTGGCACGGGGGAAGAGGAGCTGGAAAGCCAAGCACTCTTGAAGAGTAGCTGGATGAAATTGAAAGCAGTCCGTCCGTTACTGAGACGAGGGTTAATTCTGGTACATTTGAATAGTGTTTTAGCGTTTGTGGTCGTCGACGGAAGCAGATGGAGAATAAGATGCAAGAGTGATAGGATTGAACGGACAGTCGATAGAACTGGATTTATGGTGGAGTCTCCTTGCTCCGGAGTGGAGAGCGAGATGTTTGCATGGATTTAGGAGTTGACGAGCTGCGGGTAGCAAAGAAGTCAATATGAGCGATGAACGAGGGAACTTAATTGAGATGAATGAGATTGAGAATGAGAGGAATGAAAGATATGAGGGTAGTAGTATTGAGGAGTAGGAATTGAAGCGATCGTAGAGCGTCGGATTTGGGACGACGCATCGAGAGAAGTAGTTGGTCAATTACGGTGACTTGAGTATGAGCAATGCAGGAGACGGATTGATAGAGGGGAATAGAGTATTATGAGTTGCGCATAATAAGATATCCCTTATTGATCTACTAGAGAGGTGTAGAATAAGCCTTCCGACTGATCAAACCCCCAAAATGTCCAGAACGATAGTGGGGTATAATTCTGGCATTATGTGAATGCCTGGTAGAGGAGACTAAGCGCCTGAGGACCGTGTAGCACGCACGGCAGCTGGAATGGGTTGGAAGGGGCCGGAGCGCTCCGAGCGGTCTCCAATGCACCGACCGATGTGCGGTGGATAAGGTGCACGTTGAGAGATGTTTCTTCTGAAAACAAGGAGGGAATGTGAGATGGATGAGCATCCCGGTGCCCGGTGACTGTTCCGGAGAGAGACTGCTTCCCGGTGCCCGATGAGACCCTGGTGAGGACACAGAAAAGCTTGAGTGGGATGTGGGATGAATGGGGAAGGGGTCGAATGGTTTGGATGAATGGGGAAGGGGAGGGGGGGGGAATAGAGCGGGATGAGTGATTAAGGGAGGGATGAATGAAGAGTCAAAAGATCGAGTGGAGAACGGACTCTGTGCGAGCAGAGGGTCGAAGGAGAGACTGTTGAGAACCAGAGGGGCGTATCCCGGTGGCTCTGTGGTAGACGTCCCTGTGTCCGGTGGCTCAGAGAGAGGCTCTGGGAAATGAATACATGGATTGGTGGGTCGGGGCGAGCGCGTGGGCGCGGCTGCTGATGAGATTCGTGCTTGGAGTGAACATGTTGCCGGCGGGGCTCTTAGCCAGCGTGTGGCTGCGGGGCGGGGCTCTGAGCGAGCGTGTGGCTGCGGGCGGGGCTCTGAGGATGCGGAAAAGCTTGAGTGGGATGTGGGATGAATGGGGAAGAGGTCGAATGGTTTGGATGAATGGGGAAGGGGATAGAGCGGGATGAGGGATGAATGGAGGGATGAATGGCTGCTCTGGGGCGAGCGTGGCTGCTCTGCTCTGGGGCGAGCGAGGATGCTCTGGGGCGAGCGTGGCTGCGACGCTCTGGGGCGAGCGAGGATGCTCTGGGGCGAGCGAGGATGCTCTGGGGCGAGCGAGGATGCACTGGGGCGAGCGAGGATGCTCTGGATGCTCTGGGGCGAGCGTAGATGCTCTGGATGCTCTGGGGCGAGCGTAGATGCTCTGGATGCTCTGGGGCGAGCGTAGATGCTCTGGATGCTCTGGGGCGAGCGTGGGCGAGCGTGGATGCTCTGGGGCGAGCGTGGATGCTCTGGGGCGAGCGTGGATGCTCTGGATGTTCTGGGGCGAGCGTGGGCGAGCGTGGATGCTCTGGGGCGAGCGTGGATGCTCTGGGGCGAGCGTGGATGCTCTGGGGCGAGCGTGGATGCTCTGGGGCGAGCGTGGATGCTCTGGGGCAAGCGTGGATGCTCTGGGGCGAGCGTGCTGCTGGCGGGTTCTGAGTGAGCTGTAGTTGTAACTGAGCTGTAAGTTGTGACATGTGGGTTGGCTGAGGGCTGTAGCTGAGAGTAGTAGCTCGGAGCTGTAACTGAGCTGTTGAGCTATTGAGCTGTAGCTGTAAGTTGAGCTGTTGAGCTATTGAGCTGTAGCTGTAAATTGAGCTATTGAGCTGTAGCTGTAAGTTGAGCTATTGAGCTGTAGCTGTAAGTTGAGCTATTGAGCTGTAGCTGTAAGTTGAGCTATTGAGCTGTAGCTGTAAGTTGAGCTATTGAGCTGTAGCTGTAAGTTGATCTATTGAGCTGTAGCTGTAAGTTGATCTATTGAGCTGTGAGCTGAGCTATTGAGCTGTGGGCTGAGCTATTGAGCTGTGAGCTGAGCTATTGAGCTGTGAGCTGAGCTATTGAGCTGTGAGCTGAGCTATTGAGCTGTGAGCTATTCAGCTGTGAGCTATTGAGCTGTGAGCTGAGCTATTGAGCTGTAGCTGTGAATTGAGCTATTGAGCTGTGAGCTGTGCGTTGAGCTGAGAGATGAGAGTTGCGTTGAGCCTGCGCGTTGAGCCTGCGCGTTGAGCCTGCGCGTTGAGCTGCAAGGCGAACATGGTAAGATGAGGTAGCATGAAAAGCCAGAGCTGGGGAATTTATTTTTATTTTTTTTTTTACTTAAGGTAATATGCGAATGAGAAGATGAGAACCTGCCGCAATGCTAGAAACAGAATCTTTGAAGATACCTGTGGCTAACATGTGGCGGCGAAGCCAGACAGCTGAATGTGACATGAAAGTAATTTAGTGGAAGCATGAATTGTGAGCCTACGAGGTGTGAAGGTTGCATGAGAAAAGAAAAAGGAAGCTTGAGAGTTCACGTGAGAAGAGTAGGAACGAAATGTCCACCGGCTTCGGCCCGGTGCACCCGCTGCGGTACGGTCTCTGATGTCCACCTGAGTGGAGATGCGCGCCTGGCGCAGCACACGGAGCGCGCCAGCCGGCGCGGGAGCCGTGCCCCGCTCCGGAAGCTCGGATAGCGCCCGGTTAAAATGAGGGGCAGAGAGCGAGAAGGAGCGCGCGTGGGTCCAGGCCGTTGCTGTGGAGTGGAGGTCGGTGTTCTGTGTGGACGCCCGGAGGTGGGGTCCGTGAGAGACGCAGGTGCGGAGGAGCTGATGGTGTTTGGAGCTGTGGAATCACGCTGGGTGAGTCCTGGGGGGAACTGACCGACTGAATGTTTCAGACTGAATTGCTCAGATTAGGAACGGATCAGAATCTGAGGAAATGGCTCATGGTTGGTTTGAATGAACGTGAGTGTCTCTCTGTCGAGAGAGCAGAGACAACAAGAGATGCTGGGATTGGCCTTTGCATATATAGGCCTTCTGGGTAATAAGAGGCGTGGTTAAAGAGTGGAGGTGTGGTTGCTGGGGAGGTAAGAGGTTGAGGCGTGGTCCTGCTCCCGAATCTAAGTTAGCGATTACATCTCCAACTACACATTATCCAACAGCAGTGGGGACACATCTTCAGCAGCAGTGGAGACACATTATCCAACAGCAGTGGGGACACATCTTCAGCAGCAGTGGAGACACATTATCCAACAGCAGTGGGGACACATCTCCAGCAGCAGTGGGGACACATCTCCAGCAGCAGTGGAGACACATTATCCAGCAGCAGTGGGGACATATCTGAGTAGCATTGCACTGATATTTCTTATATTTTAGCAAAATAAGAAAGCATCAGAAGTAGCCTAATGTAAAACAAATGCTAAAGTCCCAGTCCAGACACAAAGTAAATAAATACAATGACAATGCACACTATAAAAGTTAAAATGTAAATGAGGTTTTAAGAGCTGACTTACAAACAGAATGTGACTTGGCCTGTCTGAGGTGCAAGGGGCAGCGTATTCCACACGTTTGGACCCGCGCCACAGAAGGAGTGGTCTCCTCTAGGTCTCCTCCTTGATTTTGGGACCAATAACAGGGAATGATCTGCTGACCAGAGTGAGCGTGCAGGGACGAGGCCATGGAGGCACTCAAAACAAATCAATAAAATAACAGACGGGAAACCATTGCAGGGACATTAAAACAGGTGTGAGATGATCCCGTTCTTTGTCCCAGTCAAAAGGCGCGCGACCGCGTTCTGTACAAGTTGTAGTCGTGCAAAGACGTTTGGTTGGGACAAATATAAAGTGCATTGTAATAATCTTGGTGGTTAGTACTAAAAGCGTAGATTACAATCTCAAAGTGCACTAAATACCACAATGTCTGTTTTTTTGGAATTTAAAAACAAAAAGTTTAAGGACAACCAATGTTTTATTTCCCTAACACAGCCTCTGAGGTGTTTGGCACGGTATGCATTTTCTTGATCATGTATCATCCACATAAAAATTAAAAACGTGCTATAGAAAAAAAATATCCAAGAGGTAAGCAATACAGAGAGAATAGGAGAGGCCCAAGTATAGAACCCTGGGGCACACCACACATAAGAGGAGCAGCAGGACACAGAACTCTGCAGCCATTCTAATGCACACACTTGCAGGACATCACAAGAGGCTCTGGTGGTCCACTGTGTCAAAGGCCACAGTTAAACCCAACAGGACCAATAAGACACTTTGTCCACTGTCAGGAGCAAGCATAATGTCATTAAAAGCCATTAGTACGGCGGTCTCAGTGCTATGTTTGTATTTAAAGCCAGACTGGAACACTTCAAAGATATATTGGCCATCTAGATATTCTTTCATCCAAAATTTCAGAAATAAAAAGAAGCTCTGATATTGGGCTGAAATTAGAGACCTATTATACAGTTTGATTTGTTATTTTTCATATCATGCACTATAACTATTTAGCCAAACACTTGGACGTATCTCAGCCTATTTCATTGTAGGGTACTACTTTTGATGTCCTGTTTTCATCAAAAATGAAATGAATGAAATTGTGTAAGGAACATGAAAAGAGAGGCACAAAGTTGGAGTAAATTTCAGGAAGTTGGGCCCCTCTAACAGGGGCGCTGACTCCAGAGATAGATTAGGGCTTAAAAGACAGACTAAAACCAAAGAACACGAAGCAATATACCCAAATGGTTGTTAATAATACAATTGCAATATCGTTTGAACCACTAATGAATAATTAAATAAGTTTCGCTAGGAGGGGCAGGTTCCATGCTCGAGACCAGAAGAATTCAAACGCATGAAAGGTAATGAGAATATCTCAGATCGTACTCAGAGCACTGGGATCCTCTTGACAAGCAGTTGCCCCTGCTGTGTTTCTCTTCTATATCATTTCTCAAGTATCTTCCCTCACACTGTTAAAACGTAATCAAATATATTTCCTTTACTGGAGAGGAACTTTGAAAAGCTAATTACCTTGATGCTAGCCCACAGTAAAACATTTTGGAAACATTCTTATCGTTAATGAGGACTGATATGTGCCAATGTTCTCTTTTGTAAATGACTGTTGGAAGCCTCGTGTGTGGGAGCTGTTTGATGGAACATTTCAAGACATTTTATTTATGCTTTACTAATGAATTGGTTATTTCATTACAGTAATTATGGCTGTATAGATATTACACTACTCTCACAACTCATGGACATATTTCATGTATTAGGAGCAAAGATTCACAAACTATCCATTCATTGTATTCTAATTATATTACATTTACGTGATTAAAGCAATTAAACAGTTCAATTTGAGACAGTTTGAGTCAATTTGAGTCTTCATGGTTCTCATCTAGTTAAGGGCCCTTTCAGATCATATTAAAGACGTTCCTTTATAATCAGGGTATGAAGATTTTTTCCAATTTACTGATGACGGCAGAGTTGTTCTTACAGACTGAGCCAGAGATTATAAAGATTATTGGACGCACTCTTGATTAGAAAGAGACATTTATCGACCATGTTTCAAGACTGCTTTTCCGTCCACAGACAGCAGGGGGCGACGACAAACTCTTCAAACGTCCCAAAATTACATTATTTAACCATCACAGAGGCTCACAAAGACATTAACAAGGTACAAAAAATGCTGAATTCTCCTTTAAAATTCCTTTATGGAAAAGTTGGATACAAACGTGTTTTGACTCACGGAGATCATCTTCAGGATTACAGTTTTTTTTACCACAGACGACGGGTGTTCTTTTTAGGGGGGCATCGTGTGAGACAATCATGTGGGCCATGAACACTGGATAAGAAGGCAATTACGTGAGCATACAAGAAATGTCAAAAACAATGTGGCTGTACAGAAACTAGGGATGTGATTGTCTGTATCGAAGATGAAATCCAAATGGATATATTCATTCATTTCAAACATGCGAGATCAGATTCTTCATTGTTTTTTGTCAAACACGCTCCAGCAGCAGCAAATTGGACTAATCCAGCTTTGTTAGCGGGTCAGTTTGTCCTTAAGATCCTATTTGAAACTATTTTTTTAATACATATATTTACTAAAACACCTTCAAATATAAGGTTAGACCAGTATTAATTTATGACTCAAAGTCCTTTATCAAGCCTTTGGTTTTGAAGACTATTATCCAATCAGAAAGCAGGATGTTTTTCTGTGTCACTTTATAATAACTACACCTTAACGCACCTTCATAAAGCACAAAAGAAGAAGACTTAATTCATAATGAAAAGGGTTAGGGTAATAATTAAGTTCTTACAAAAATGAAGGTATAGCACCTTTAAAAAAAAATTAAAATGTAGAAAAAAATGGAGCCTTGTCTTTTCCTACTTTACTTCATTTCCATTGTCTAAAAACAGTAAATATGAGTCTGATTTTGCCATATTTCCTCGTTACTAGTCTAAACATAGCAGAGTCGCAGCACTGACTGATGGCTGTTGGTTGCGTGTACAAAACTGCCTGAAGACCTCCACCCCCGGCAGAGGACAGAGGACAGAGGCGCGTTATTGATGCTTCTGAAGACAAAGGCGCGCGTTTGACCCATCTGTCGGGTCACTCTGTGTCAGAGGTGTTCTGCGATGAAGGATGAGCCGCGGGGAACCCAACATCTGCGCGCCGCTTTCACCGAGAGCCAGAGGGAACATTTGTCCAGGAGAAACAGGGACAGCTGCTCCAGAGGGGTGTCCTGCCAAGTTCGGTCCGGAGTTGGAGGAATGAGCAAAGTCCCGGGATGAGGGCGGGAGGAGGGGCGGGAGGAGGGGCGGGAGGAGGAGCTGGAGGAGGGAAGAGTGCGGTGCAAATGGTCCGCTGAGTGTTTATTTCATCAGGGACAGTCAGAGGTGGGACAAACTGGGAATAAACACTGGATAAAGAAAGATTCAGGGATTAAATCTGAAAGAGAAAAGCTTCATTGTTGGGATGGGATTGCTGAATGTCCTTCCCACGCTCATCCCCTCATCCCATTTTTTGCACTACACTGTCCAATCGAATAAAGCTTAAATAAATCCTTGAAAATAACATGTTATGAGCATTTTAAACCTAATCAGTTCCACAAACCTGACAAATATTAAACGTGATATTCAGATTTCAGGATTAAAATGAAGGATGTTGATATATTTTTGTATAGTTTTGCCAGTGAAAGTATGTTTTCTTTTTTTGGATCAGGTGGACATACAAAATTCAGAAGTAAGTATGTTTAATTCAGTTTTTATTCTTGATTGTGTTGACGTGGGGGTTGGGCTTTGATCATTCCCAGACATTGGACAAAGCATGAGCAATTTAGACATTTGAGTCATCGCAACTCTTTTCCCGTGGACATACCTGCTCCCTCATATCACGTGTTGCTTTTTGTTTGGTCCATAGAAGCCATTATCCATGAAATAAACTATGATGTGTTTAATAAACCAGAGCATCCATGATGAGCTAATATTATAATGTGTTATAATTCTGATCCTTTTAAACTGAAGACCACCTGTTGGGGACCCCTGTACTAATGGTGTCATGGGGATAATGTAATAATAATAATAATAATAACTTTTATTTATATAGCGCTTTTCAGTGACCCAAAGACGCTGAACATAATAAAAAAGGGGGGGTATTTACAGACAGGGGGGACAACACGTACAATACACATTAATACACAGATAAAATGAACAAGACAGAAGAAGTAGAGAGAAAAAGATGGGGATGTAACAGGGGGTAGAAGAGTAGGCAATGGGGTAGAGGAGGCTAGGGGTAGGGGAGGTCATAGGCTTAGGTGAAGAGGTATGTTTTTAGGCGGGATTTGAATGTTGTGAGTGAGGGAGAGTGGCGGACAGGTTGGGGGAGGGAGTTCCAGAGTCGGGGTGCTGTTCGGGAGAATGCTCTGTCGCCAAAAGTTTTGAGTCGGGATGTTGGTGCAGCCAGGGTGAGAGAGGAGGAGGATCGGAGAGCTCGGGTGGGGCGGTGGGGGATGAGGAGGTCAGACAGGTAGGGGGGGCAAGGTGGTGAAGAGCTTTGAAGGTGAGGAGGAGTATTTTAAAGTTTATGCGCTGCTTGATGGGGAGCCAGTGGAGAGAGCGGAGAACGGGAGTGATGTGATCACGGGACCGGGTGTGGGTGAGGAGGCGGGCAGCAGAGTTTTGGACCATTTGGAGTCTATGGAGGGAATGGGAGGAGATGCCAGTGAGGAGGGAGTTGCAGTAGTCAAGGCGGGAGGAGATGAAGGCATGGATGAGGGATTCAGCAGCGGGGAGGGTGAGGCAGTGTCGGATTTTGGCGATGCGGCGGAGGTGGAAGTATGAGGTCTTGACGATGTGGCTGACATGGGGAGTGAAGGAGAGGGTGGGGTCCATGATGACACCGAGATTGCGTACCAGGGTAGAGGGGGTGATGGTCGAGGTGTCGATGCTGAGTGAAAAGGGACCAGTTTTATTGAGAGTGGATTTGGTGCCAATGAGGAGGAGCTCTGTTTTGTCACTGTTCAGTTTGAGGAAGTTGAGAGTGAGCCATGATTTTATTGTAGAGATGCAGGTTTCGATGTGGCTGAGGGGAGGGTTTTGGGTGGATTTGGTGGTGAGGTATATCTGGGTGTCGTCAGCGTAGCAGTGAAAGTCCAGGTTGAGTTGGCGGAGGATGTGACCAAGGGGGAAGATGTAGCAGATGAAGAGGAGGGGGCCGAGGACTGAGCCCTGGGGGACCCTGCGTTACTGGAGAGAGGGTGGATCAGTGACCGGAGAGGGAAATGAACTCTTGCCTGTTGGTGAGGTAGGATGTGAGCCAGTCAAGTGCAGAGCCCTCAACACCCAGTTGGCGCAGCCTTTGTAGGAGGATGGAATGGTCTTACTGTTTTACCTCGGTGGAAGTACATGGATTACATCACCAAGAGGAAAGTACAAATATAAGGCGTTATGATAAATATCAGCACCGTGACAGAACCAGGGGATTTATGTTTTCTTGATTATGAATGTATTTGGCCGTCATGGCTGCTGTGACGTGACTTAAGAGCGGTCGTTCCTAGGCGTGGTCAAACTGACCGACCTGTCAGGTCTATCAGGCTGGCCATGACCCCGCTGGCCGCTGGTTGTTGTTAAAGTGTGTCCCATGTGTGGGACAACTGGTCCCACACATGGTCCCACACAGACAAAAGCTGTTGTCTCGATACAATGTGCAGGTGCCTCATCTCCTGCTCTCTATTGCTTCTTTGGTCCAGCATTTGTATTTGCATCTGTGTGTTTTCCCGGTTCATAACGTGTTTATTGCATTTGCAGTGATCTGATATTGCTTGGATTTTAGTTTTATTCATGACCTTTTCCAACGGTCCATGCTGGATATTGGCATTATGTGGTGTATGTCTCTACTCGTCTTGTATGTTTGTGTCTGTGATGGTCTGTGTGTCGGGCTGGAGCGGAGGAGCTACCATCACCGAGTATGAAGTGAATGAATAAAGCATCGTAAAGCCTGTCAAGAAAGACGTTGTATACATTATTGTTACAGATGAATTCTAGCAGATCATTTTACCCCACACAAAGGCCGGTAAGGGTCACTTTAGACGGCAGAAACCCTCTCAGACCATACAGCTCAAACCTGCACCACGCCACAGTTGTGCCTCTCAGTGGTCAGGTGGGTAACACACGTCTGCTATGTGTGAAGGCGCCGAGAGCTCTGACCAGCTGCATGTCCTTCCCCAGTCTCATTCACATTTCATGCTGCACCGCTCTGACCTGACATGCAAAGCAGGGTTTTACTCGAGTTTTACTCGAGTGAACATGTCAATATACCTTCATTCTTATCTCCCTGAATACTCCAAAACACATAATTTTACATAATCGCCAACCAACAAATATTGTACAAATAAAAATGTAAAGAAAATGAGCCTGGAGTGATTTAAATGAGGTAATTTGACAGGGCGCACACTTGTGTTGTTGCCTATTCTCATCCACGTCAGATACACGTAGCATTGCATGTGTCCCTGCGGTTACATCATTTTTCATGTCACTTTCTGGTGTGTTTTCCAGTCTCCACTTTGACCTGTGGAGCAGAGGGTGAGGGTGGATGTAGTTTATGATCTGTCATCTGTCAGAGCTGCTTCTACGTGGCCCCTGAGCGCTGGGCTGATGGGAGCGTTTACAGGGAACAATCCTACAACGGAAATAAACTGTACATATTTCATTCTAATTGTCTTTATTGTGTTTGTAGTCACTAGAGAAATTTGGTGGCAAGGCGATTCTTCACATGGGAAGACCCTTACCCAAGGTTTTTTCTTTTGAAAGGAATGGCATACACATACTTTAACTACAGTAGGTGGCGGTAAATGCACTTTTTCACATGGCTGCAAACTGCCATTAAAAGTAACACAACAACAACAACAACAGCCCTTACCCAACGCTACTGCGACAGAAAAGCCCCTCGAGCAACATCCATATCCAGTGTTGGAGGGGAACGCTCTCCGACTGTGACAAACCTTCTGTGCACAAAATTATACAATTGTCTATCATTTAGAATATTCTCTTTTAGCCTTGTACATATTGTGCTGCTTTTTGGTAATAAACTTGAGTTAAGATTGATTTACTGTCAACAAATCCACTTTGATTATCCAGACATTTATTGATTGCCCAATTATTGCATGCAGATATTGTATGGACACGGACAAAAGGAGTGTAAATGTGATATAACCTGTCCCTTTGATTTAAATGTAAGGAGACATCATGCAAAGTTGACTTTTGAGAGCATTTAACCAAGCTATCAATGTTTTTCTCCTCAATAACTAACTAATAACAAGTTCATGCATGTTTGAGTAATCTTTTTATTATTATTTATTTATCATTGTTCTGAAAACTCACATTTTAATGACCTAATTGGTTCTTATTGTTTTTCTTAACTTACAAGTAGAATCAGCAAAGGATCTTTTGGCTCTCGTGATCTGGGCTGAGGGCCACTTAAAGAGCACCGAGTTGGTCAAGGGCCTCCAGTTTGTCTAACTAAAATGGACCGCCAGTTACATCCATCAGAACCAAATCATTTAAGACGCTATTCAATAAATATAAATATGTGGGACATTTTTGTGTATTTATCATCATCAGTCTTTTTTGATTTGAAAACCTTAACTCACAATTTTACAAGTGAGTTTTAAGAACAAAAGAGCAGTTTAAAAGAATATCAGGACATCAGAAAGCTTTGTATTAAATCAAACTAAATTGAGTAAACTACGTAACTGTCAAAATATATACAAAAGGTGCAAAGCATATATAAGAACATAGTCTTTGAAATGTAACCTTCCCCACTCAACAGTTTCTCCTCCTGTGGCTCAGTGATTGTTTGTGTGTTTATTTATTTGGTGTGGACAGTGCATGTTAATGAACAAACATGATATATGAGCTGCAAACACATCGGATTCTAGCCATGGGCTCATTCCCATCCGTTGTGCCACATTCACACTCACAGCACACTGTTTCACACAGCATATTGTACATGTTTGCAGTGGTATGGAAACCTACGCAGACACGGGGAGAACGTGCAAACTCCACACTCGCCAATGTGTCAGTATTCCTTTCAGTCCTGAGATTTAAAAGGTGTTAAGTCCTGAGTTAGACCTGGTTTAGTTCTGGGTCGGTCCCGTGTCTCCTCCTCTGCTCTCTGTAACATTCACAAAGTTATTGAGCCTTATTCGTCTCCCTTTTGTGTTGTCTTCAAATGAAAACATTGCTGTCGTGATCCAAACACGTGCTCTTTGCTGAACATGGCGCTGCAGATCCTGTCAGCGCGCGTTACTCACTTTCGGTTTGGCGACTTTAGCGGCTGGTAACAATGTGATTACTGGCTGTATTTTGAAAAAGATCAAAAGTGACATGGAGCTGGTAGTCTCATCTGCTGTTGTCTCTACACGCACAGCTCTCACATAAATAGCAGAGTTTTTTGGTGTTCTATACTGTATATAGAACAGGTCCACGCAAGCCCCAGGTTTGTGACCCCTGATCTAGACTATAGAAAGTCAATAATACATTACATTGGCCTGATATGTGTATCTATATATGGAAAATAAATCTCCAATTCAGCTCAGGTTGCCATCCTTTTCATGCCCCTGTATTCGATCTGGAGTTTGACAAATGTGGACGGACATGGAGCGGCTGAGGATCACCTTGGACAGGGTCAGTGTGAGAAATGATGGGTCCAAATTAAACTAATGATTGAGGTTGTGTGCGTGTAGGGAGTCAGCCAAGTGTGCCGTCACTTCATATAGAAACAGGAACAACGTTCACTGGAAAGGACACGGTACAGTACCACAACCATGGGCTATACACCCTTTAAAGTGCCAGGAAATGAAGTGAGAAACCAAATGTCAGTTATTTACCTAGTATTATTTTCTCTGTTAGAAAATAGCACACAAACGTCACAAATACAGTTAAATACAGTCAAAAGAGTTGAGAAGTAACACAAAGACAATGTGCGTGCGCTGAAAACTGCACGAAACACACAATCTACAGTGCCGTTGTTGTTGTTGTTGTTGTTGTTGTTGTTGTTGTTGTTGTTGTTGTTGCTAAACCGGCATATCCACTATCTTTTTAGCTAAACCGTGTCTCCTAAGCTAGAGTTTAGCTTCGTGTGGATGGGGCCGGAGTCACAGATAGATTCCCTTTTGTCATCCCCCATTTTCCAAACAACCCGCTGCAGCACCATGCGACCAGCACAGTCTCAGTGCACATGCAAAACTCATGAATGCTTTTACCTCCTGGCTGCTTCCACTGACAGAGCATCAAACAAGCTTCCTCAATCAATAATTCACTTCCTCTTTGTATCCAGGTGAGTTCCACAAACACCACCCCTGTCCCAGTCCGAGCAAAACAATCAATTTCCTCCACCCATGTGTTTTGTAAGTCTAATAAAACCACACTGGTGTCAGCAAGCGTGGAATATTTAGGAGTTCATTACAGAGCTGCAAAAGAGATACAGTACACTGCAAATAAAGGGAAAAGGGATACAGTTATTTGGAGTGAGGATATGAATTCAGTTTGTATATTTTTTTGACACAATGTTTCCAAGAACTTCAAACAACCAATAGAGGAAAAAATATGTAAGAAATGTGTAAATATGGTCAACAAATACACAATGCAAATCTGCGTTCACAGTTGGTCTAAACCAGGCATGTCTAAACTACAGCCCGGGGGCCAAATCCGGCCCTCAGACCAAACAACTCCTGTTAAAGGTTGAATGGACGATTTTTTTGGCATAAATCTGAGTCTTATTTCCTCGTGGCGTGGACTGCCGATTAGGCCTGCCACGTATCAATCATAAAACACTCACAAGAACACTCTGGATCTTGTCCTAACGTATGGAACAGAGATTAGTGACCTCATTGTCCTCCCTCAAAAACCTATATTGTCAGATCATTTCCTAATTACCTTTCAGTTTATTCTTAAAGATCATCCATTCCCACAAAATAAAGTTATAATGAAAATGACAATATCTGAAAAATCTATCTCAAAATTCAAAGAAATAATAGAGCCAATATTTAGTGACATGTCATGTGATCCTGCTGAGAACAGCTTTAGTCCCAGTTTAAGTGATCAATGTGTCGACTTGACCATGAATTCTCTGAAGTCTGCTCTTGACGTTGTCGCGCCGTTAAAACAGAAGGTCATTAGGCCAAAGCGCGCCTCCCCATGGTACAACCAAGAACTGCGTTCACATAAACAAAGAGTTAGAAAGTTAGAGGGATTATTTCGTCGCTCTCACACAGAAGAATCCCTAAAAGCATGGAAAAGTTGCCTGCTGTCCTATAAGCAGGCTCTGCGTAAGGCCCAAACCAGATATTATTCAAATCTAATAGAAGTCAACAAAAGTAACACTAAATTCCTTTTCAGCACTGTAGCCAGGCTAACAAACTGTCACAGTGCAGTAGAGCCCTCAATCCCAGCTACACTTAGCTCTGATGATTTCCTCCTATTTTTTAACAATAAAATAAAAACAATCAGAGATAAATTAGATGAAATTACCCCCGCTATTAGCCCTGAACTAGCCCAAGCTGTAAATCTAACGTCCCATATAAATCCACCTGTAAACCTAGAAAGGTTCACAGCTGTTGATCAAGCAGAGATAACTTCAGCCATTATGTCCTCTAAAAGCTCAACTTGTGTCCTAGACCCCATTCCAAGCAGACTCCTCAAAGACATTCTCCCCCTAATTATAGACCCTATTCTTAATATAATAAATACTTCACTCGAAAGTGGCTATGTTCCACAGTCCTTCAAACATGCAGTCATTAAACCTCTTCTGAAAAAGCCTAATCTAGATCCCGACCTATTGGTAAACTACAGACCTATTTCAAATCTTCCCTTCGTCTCTAAAATCCTTGAAAAAGTTGTAGTAAAACAGCTTTGTCGCCACCTGCAGGACAATGACTTATTTGAAGTTTTCCAGTCAGGGTTCAGAGCCCACCACAGCACTGAAACTGCACTAGTTAAAGTCACAAATGATTTGTTATTAGCCGCTGATGATGGACTGGTCTCAATCCTGGTTCTGTTGGACCTCAGCGCAGCGTTTGACACCATTGACCACAACATTCTACTGCAGAGGTTAGAATGTGATGTAGGTGTTGGAGGAACAGCCCTCAGCTGGTTTAAATCCTATCTATCTGATAGGTTCCAATTTGTTAATGTAAACAAGAGCTCCTCACCTTGCTCTAAAGTAATTTACGGTGTGCCACAGGGTTCGGTACTCGGTCCAATTCTGTTTACTCTTTATATGCTGCCATTAGGCAACATTATCAGAAAGCATGACATTAACTTCCACTGCTATGCAGATGACACTCAGCTGTATTTATCAATGAAACCTGATCAGAGCGATCAAGTAGACAGACTTAGTGCTTGTGTGAAGGAGATAAAAACCTGGATGACACTAAACTACCTGCTTCTTAACCCTGAAAAAACCGAGGTCATTGTGCTTGGCCCTAAGCATCTACGAGACTCTCTATCTGAGCAGATAGCCACACTGGACAATGTTAGTGTAGCCTCTAGTTCTACTGTAAGAAATCTTGGAGTCTTATTTGACCAGGAGCTCTCATTTAAAGCTCATATAAATCAAGCTTGTAAAACAGCCTATTTTCATTTGCGCAACATAGCCAAAATCAGAAGAATCCTGCCTAAAAGTGATGCCGAAAAACTTATCCATGCATTTGTAACGACTAGATTATACTACTGTAACTCCCTGCTTGCAGCGTGTCCTAAAAGCTCCATAAAAAGCTTTCAACTGGTTCAAAATGCAGCAGCAAGATTACTAACAGGAACAAAAAGAAGAGAGCACATTACGCCGGTGCTGAAGTCTCTTCACTGGCTCCCCGTCCAGTTTAGAATCAAATTTAAAATTCTACTCTTGACCTACAAAGCCATAAATGACGTGGCCCCATCCTACCTCAAAGATGCTATAGAACCATATCATCCAAACAGAGCTCTTCGCTCTCAGAATGCCGGCCTTCTGGTGGTGCCAAGAGTCTCTAAAAGTACTGTAGGAGGTAGAGCGTTTAGCTACCAAGCCCCTGTGTTATGGAATCAGCTCCCGACCCATGTTAAATATGCTGACACAGTCTCTTCATTTAAGTCCAGTCTTTAAACGTTCCTCTTCGAAATCGCTTATGGTCAGACTAGTTAGGAACAGAAACATAAACCCACAGCTTTAGCTACGCTGCCCTAGGAGTAACTATGCTGGGGGAAGTATGGCAGCTTGAGCACTATCCTCTTCTTCTGACTACTTATGCTATCAAACAATATTTATATTTTAATTCCACTTGCAAACTGTTCACCGCCTTCTTTTTCTTTCTCTCACTCCTGAGGACCTGTGGACCCAGATGTCCCTCTCCTGGTGAAGTGGTCCCTTCCCTGTGTGGACGGTCCCTCATCTGCCTGAGGAGTGGGTCCAGCTCACCTCCGACGGTCCCTCATCTGCCTGAAGAGTGG